>NW_022170819.1:4090987-4183471 GCF_008802855.1 Photinus pyralis
AGAATTTTAACGCTATTCATCAATATCCACCTAACTATAGTCACTCACACATGAACTCTCCCAACCATCAAAATCATTTCAGACAAAATCATCCTAATCAAAACAAATTTCAGTCAAGATCAAACTTTAATAATTTTCGACCAAACTTTAATCAAACTCTGTGTCCACCTAGACCGACCCAATTTAATTCAATTAATTCTCAGTTAAATAGTAAATTTTGCAATTACTGTAAGAAGATGGGTCATTTAATTAATGAATGCCGTAAAAGAGCTTACAAGAATAATGGAAACAATAATCCTACTACTAGGAGTACTTTAAACTTACAAGGCGCCTCGACGTCAACGGCAACATCGGGGTCTGCCAACGCAACGTCCCAAATATAAACACAGCCGTATCTACTTACATACCTTTAAATATCCCTCAATTAAAACCTCACACCGCAACATTCTTAATTGACACTGGAGCTGATATCTCTTTAATCAAACATTCTTTACTCAAAGGTAATATCTTATGCCACACGGATGATCCAGTCATTTTAAAGGGCATAGACCTTCATGTAACTAAAAGAATCGAAACATTATTTTATACCTCTCTCGATATTTGTATTGGCAACCACAAAATCAATCATATTTTCTATGCAGTTCCAGATAACTTTCCAATTCAGTTCGACGGTATATTAGGCAACGATTTTCTAATCTCTACGAAATGTAATTTAAACTTTCAAAATAATACATTGAGTATAAATAACCAACATAAAAGTATTTTTTATATCAATAATAATACTAATAATAATAACGGTAATTTAAATTCCAAATCAAATAATCATTATCAAAGGATTAATAATCTTAACGAATCGAAAAACGCTCTATCAAATTTTTCAAATGAAGAACCATATACCTCGGATATCAAATCTTGTCATAAACCGAAAACAACAAATAGCCGGGATCTTGTACCTTCTCATCCTTACTCCAATCCAAACTCTAATATGTCAAATATGAGGTCAAATATTAATCTCTTCGATATCATTTGTGAGAATAAAGAAAAAGAAGTTCCTGTTCAAAATTTTGTACAAATTCAATTAAACCCAAGACAAGAGACCTTAGTTCATATTAAAGCAAGCAATAATTTTAAGAATCAAGAAGCAATTTGTCCAGAAATGAAAATTCTCAATGGCGTTCACCTATGTCCAAGCATAGTCAAAGTTGATAATGAAAATAATTTTATTACTACAATCCTCAATACAACAGACAAAGTAATCAATATTTACTCTATTAGTGTTTTTTTAGAACCATTAGAAAAACCTGCAGAAATCACTATTTATAATGTCACGAGTACTGGTAATCATAATTCAAGTCGATTAGCTATCATCAATAATCTGTTAAGAACCGATCATTTAAATTCTGAGGAAAAAGATTCTTTATTTAAAATTTGCAAGGAATTCAATCATATTTTTCACGTAGATGGAGACAAATTAACCTATACTGACTCAATTAAACATTCTATTCCAACTTCCTCACAAACTCCCGTCAACACTAAGACTTACCGATTCCCAGCAATTCACAAAGAAGAAGTAAATAAACAAGTCAATAAAATGTTAGAGGACAATGTCATTGAACCGTCATACTCCCCATGGAATTCCCCCATTTGGGTTGTACCGAAAAAGTCGGATGCTTCGGGAACTAAAAAGTGGCGAATAGTCGTCGATTATCGTAAACTTAATGATATAACTATCGGTGATTCATTCCCATTACCCAACATCTCTGATATTTTAGACCAACTCGGACACTCAAAATATTATTCAGTCATTGACCTAAAGTCGGGATTTCACCAAATTAAAATGGATAAAAATGATGCTCCAAAAACCGCTTTCTCTACACCTACAGGTCATTATCAGTTTAACAGAATGCCTTTTGGTTTAAAGACAGCCCCAGCAACTTTTCAACGATTGATAAATAACGTTTTAATAGGATTAAATAATCAAAAATGCTTTGTATATCTAGACGACATTGTCGTACATGGAGACACATTAGAAAACCATAATATAAGATTAAAAGAAGTATTTCAGAGATTAGCAGATCACAATTTAAAAATAGAGCCAGATAAATGCGAATTTTTAAGAAAAGAAGTAAGTTACCTAGGTCATATAATAACTGATGAAGGAGTTAAACCCGATCCGAACAAAGTCAAAGCAGTAATGAATTATCCAATTTTAAAAACACACAAAGACATTAAAGCATTTTTAGGTTTAGCAGGATATTACCGTAGATTTATTCCCAAATTTTCAGAATTAACTCAACCCTTTACAAGATTATTAAAAAAGAACGTGAAATTTATTTGGACTAGTGAACAACAAGAGGCTTTTGAAAAACTGAAATTAATCCTTAGTAGTGAACCTATTTTACAATACCCAGATTTCTCAAAACCATTTTGCCTAACAACCGACGCAAGCAATTACGCAATCGGTGCGGTACTTTCACAGGGCCAAATCCCAAATGACCTACCGATTGCCTATGCAAGTCGTACTTTGAACCATGCAGAAGGTAATTATTCTACGATTGAAAAAGAATTACTTGCGATCGTCTGGAGTATTAAACACTTCCGACCCTACCTATATGGCCAAAAATTTAAAATTATCACAGATCATCGTCCGTTAACATGGCTATTTAACGTTAAAGATCCAGGATCACGATTAATTCGCTGGCGTTTATTGCTAGAAGAATACGATTATGAAATAAATTATAAGCCAGGAGAACTGAACAAAAACGCAGACGCGCTAAGTAGAAATCCCCCCCCAGTACAACATACAGCCACCATTAATCCGGTACAAACAAATATTAACGATTCTTCTTATACAGAATTTTTAAATAAATTAAAATCAACTGTAATTTGTAATGATAACGTAAAAGAAATTCATTCTAATCTAATCAACTGTCGGGACAATATCGCATTACTCATCTCGAAAGATTTAGAATTCACAGAACCTCTTCAAAAAGATATCACTAATAAATTTCCTTCACATAAAAACCAAATTGAAAAGAACCTAGAAGATTCAAGGGATGTAACTATAATCAAAATCCCAGAAAAAAATCAAAACTTATACTACATTATTACTAAAGAATATTATTTTAATTCTATAACTTATGAAGAAATGTACAACTATTTAATCCAACTCAAAAATCAATTGCTAAAAGACAACATATCCTCAATTAGTATGTCCAAATTATCTTCTCCTTTTGAACATTTGCATTGGAACAAAGTTAGAACAATGATGCGCTTTATTTTTAAAAATACAAATCTCAAAATAAACATATACTTAAATGATTTAACTACTCCCGAAAACCCCGATATAATTCGCGAAATCTTAACACAGTATCACTCAAAACCAATCGGAGGTCACTCTGGTTTCCATCGTACTTATAGCCGCATCAAACAACTTTTTAAATGGATTGGTATGAAGAGAGATATTAAAAATTTCATCAAAAACTGCGAATCTTGTCAAAAAAACAAATTAGTACGGAAAAAGAATAAAGAACCTATGGTTATAACTACAACAAGCACTGCATCTTTTGAACGAATATTCCTAGATATTGTAGGTCCATTACCCCTAACTGAAAATGATAATAGATACATTTTAACTTTACAAGACGATTTAACCAAATATTCTCAAGCATACGCAATTCCAAATCATGAAGCTCACACAGTAGCCACTAAATTAGTACACGAATTCATTTGTAAATACGGTATACCCGAAACAATCGTCACAGATCAAGGAAAGGAATTCACTTCAAATTTACTCAAGCAAGTTGCCAAACTTTTTAAAATTAAACAAATAAACTGTTCAAGTTACCATCCCGAGAGTAATGGAGCGCTTGAACGATCACATCACACTTTAGCAGAATACTTAAAACACTATATCCAAGAAAAACAAACCGATTGGGACAACTGGATAGATTTTGCAATGTTTTCTTACAACACAACAGTGCATACTACCACTAAATTCACACCTTTTGAATTACTATTTGGCATCAAGGCAAATTTACCTACCAGTATCACAAAAAATCCGCAATTTAAGTATACCTATGACGACTACATTGATAATCTAACATTAAAATTACAAGAATCCCAAGCAATTGCGCGAAAACATATTTTAGGCTCTAAAGAGCAGAATAAGAAATATTACGACCAAAATTCTTCCACACAAAAATTCGACATTGGCGATAAAGTATTTTTATTAAACGAACAATCAAAACCTGGTAGAGCGCAAAAACTCATTCCAAATTACTCAGGACCTTACGAAATTGTGGAAGTCAACCCACCAGTTAACTGCACACTTTTAGTAAAAAATAAAAGGACAAAAGTACACAACAATAAATTAAAACTCGCGAATTCCCCATAAACATACATTTTTTCAATTTTAAGCTATTGAAATGTCATTGTTTCAGTTTTTGGATAACCTCCATGTTCACGATTACGTCAGGCCAGTATGTTAACACACCCATAAAAGAATTCTCAGGAATCTACTATGAACACCAAAAAACAATCCATTTTATTGAATCTCATTGGAATTTAATCACATACCTCAACTTAGAACCCGTTAATCAACAAATGAGAGATATAGGTGAATCATACAAACAAATGAAGGGGTTATGTAAAAGACATTTTAATCAAACTAGCGAATATTGCCAAGTCCCTCTCCAATTACTGGATCAATTAATACCTATGCTTAAAGACACAGAAAACGATCTTATAACAATCATAAATAATAAACGAACAAAAAGAGCATGGTTTAATGCAATTGGAAATGTGTTCAAAACCGTTTTTGGAACATTGGACGAAGACGATTCTAAATACTTCCATGAAGCCATTAATAAAATAGAGCATAATAATGCAGATCTATTGCATTTGAGTAAAGAACAAATTCAAATAACACGTAGTACCATCGAAACTTTTAATAAAACATATCAAACCTTCAATAATAATCTGAATATACTAAATGACAACTATGAAAATTTACTTTCAACAGTTTTAGACAGCCAAAATACCACAGCTATCAAATTAGAAATTAACGAATATTTTGAAATACTATCATTACTCATTAACGAGGTTCAAAATCAGCTTAACATTATAACTAACACAGTTCTATTTGCCAGGTCAAATTCTATACACCCTTTGGTAATCTCTCCAAATCAACTAATTAACGAATTGTCATCAACCGTTTCTAAATTACCAGATTCTTTAATCTACCCATTTCCTCTTAATAATGAAGAAGCTCATAAGTTTTTAAAAATCACTAACATTAAAACTTTCTTTACACATAATCGAATTGGATTTTTAATCACCATTCCACTAATTAACACAGAAAAATACTATTTATATAATTTAATCCCTTTACCTATTCTAAATCGTAACACACAAAATTACCAATTTATCCTACCCTCCTTTCAATATTTAGCTATCGCAGACAAACGTAACCTTTACTCACCCCTAGAAAATTTAAATTCTTGTCTAGAACTAGGAGAATTATACACAATTTGCTATAACAATAACCCGTTATATTACCTTAATTCAAGACCTATATGCGAAACAGAATTAATCCAACATCCAATCATATTACCAAAGTCATGTGAGTTACGAACTATCAACACACAAATCGAAATATGGCATAAATTATCCACTCCTAATACATGGCTATATGTATTACCAGAAAATACAAATATTAACTTAGCCTGTCCACCATCAACACCCGTCAATATAAAATTAAATAACACAGGGATCCTAAAGGTCATTTCAAATTGCAAAATTCATACCTCACATACAATATTAACATCCGACAAAACCACTCATGAAAGCATACACAGACACGTCGTGCCTCATCTCACCATAAACATCACACATTTTGCTAATCTATACCAAGTGCCAATGCCCAATCAAACTCATATAATAACGAATTTAAAACATTGATAATTTGAAAACCCTTAGTACAAAACTCAATCAAATAGAAATCAAAGCTGATGAATTATTTTCGCCAACGATAATCCCAAATATACCTAATTATGTATTTTATATAAGCATTATATTTAAATTAATTCTTGTATGTATATTTATAAGACTCATCCAATATCTATATTTTAAGTTTTATAAACAACAACCAATACCATTCATTCCATTTAAAATTTGTAACAAAAAAACAAAACCAACTGCTCCATATAATGTACACTATCATCCCGCACCACAATCATCGATAAATCAAGTGAACCAAGAAAAAGCTATAGACTCATTAGTGCAACAAAGTGAACAACTCGCTGCTAGGATTATAGTTTAAGAAAAGCATTTTTTGAATTGTATAAAATTAAAAGATCAAACCTTATCACTTTGCTCTTTTAATTTTACCCCCAGGGGAAAGGTGTAATGTACCTACCCATATTAGATAATATATTACAGATTAAGGAAAGATACACTAATTATAAGTAGGCAATTATAAACATATTTAGTTAATGTAAAACGATAATCTTAGAACCTTCAAATAAGGATGTTCCTATCATATAAATACGTTACCAAGATCGCCATAAATCAGAGAGTGTACAAACTATAGTCAAGTCAATAGTACCTATATTGTCAAACAGATTGTGTATAATTATAAAATATATTATTAATTGCCAATAAGCAAGAAAAGTGATTGAGGTTAATTAATCCTTCCGTTTTGCATCCATAACATAGTTGATATCCCCTTTACAATAATAACAATTTGCGCAGACAAAGGCTCGTTGCCAAATGACTCGACGAATTACTTTTTTATTTAATAATTGGATAATCCACTTATCACCACTCATTTTTCCTCCAAATGTGACATCGTTCGACTAAAAATTTTGATAATTTCCGACAAGTTGGTGTCGGCGTTATTTACTATAGCCTTTTCCCATTCATGCTTAGTCGTTTACTGTTGGCTATCAAGTTTCGGTTTAGTTAATTATTAAATCAATAAAATATCCACTTGTCCGTGGGTAAGTTTCAAATTTGTGGAGTCGCAAATGCTATTGAAATTTCAATTAACGATCGCAGCGATTTATGGATTATCTTTAATGACGCATGGTATCAAAATGTTGCTTTACACGTGTGCTTATGATTAATTTTTTATTTCATGTAGCGTTTCCTTATATTTCCCACGCAATTTCATATTTGAGTCGGTTATTCCAATGAGATTTAAGATAGATGTGCACTTCACCCTTTAGTTCCGATTTTAAATAATAAAGCGTTGTCTGAGTCTAATGAGTCGTTTTTGTTGACCAGGGCCGTCAAATGTATCGCAACATCCACCTTAATTTTCATAACTTCCGTCGAAATTCCGGAAGATGCATGGTAGGTTAATTTAACATTGAGATTTGGATCGATTGAGGTTACTAATAATGGTGTCATTGCAGGTCGATAATTTTCAATTATGTGCGCGCCTTAGCTTAGAACTTTTGAAAAAATATTTCAACTCCTCGCTTTGGGCTGTCTCGTCCGTATCTGCCAACATTCAATTTGAGAATTTGAACATTTTCGAATCATTAGAAAATGTTCCCTTTCCCAATCGGACTTTAATTCAAAAATCAGGGTGATTCTGAAAATTCAGATAGTAGTATGAAAACGGTAAGTGCGGATTTCAAAATTCTGCCGCTCTATTTTTTTAATGATTTTAATATCCATATTCTCGAGTGCCTGTTTAAATGCAAATAAAGATAATATAACATATACTACAGTATGCGAGCAGTGTAAATCGGTTAAATAATTGGAATTTAGGTAACAAGGATTGACTCATTGTTATTGAACGGATTGTGTTGCACAACTTTCTCGAAGTGAATTTCCCAACCTAGAACGCTTGTTGCGATGGAACAATCAGAAGTTTGCTGCTGGATCCGTTCCCTACTGCGGCTATAGCTGTTCTCACTTTAACGTTATAAGGTATTGCGTTTTACGAATTTAAATAAAATTTTAAAAAAACGAATAAAAAATTTCACGTTCACGATTAATTCATAATTCGCTGATTGGCCATATGTTTTTGTTATTCTTTCTTGTACGCATCGTTAAAATGAAATCAAATATCGAACGATGGTTATTAAAGTATTAATACGGACTTGTATCGCGTGACTAGCTTACAAAGACTGCCCGTACCTAAGTAAGGGTTAGTTATGTACAGTAACAGTTGGAGGGGGAACAACTAAATTTAAACAGAATGCTTCTTCATCGGCGTATTAATCGAGCGTAATATAAATTATGTTGTAATATTTTCTGTTTACATAATCGCTTAGAAACAATTTTCTTTACTTTAAGTATACGTGGTTAGTAATTTAATCAATTGAACTAATTACACCAGTCCACTTATATATCACTTAGATGTGAAACGAAGTAGTAAGCAGTTGTAATATTTTAGTAATCATTAATAATAATAGAAGTATCAAACTTGTCCATGTAAGTGTTGATTAACGATGATCAATGATGATTCGTATGGAGTAACCATGATCGGTGATCTAAATAATTCACCCCCAGTTGTTTTCAAGCCATACGTGTTTTTTAGCGCATTTTTGAAAAAAATACGCTATTATATTCGTTATGGCTGGCTGGCTGGCTGCCCGGCTGAGTTCTTAGCAATTACAATATAGCTAGAGATTTCAAATTTTCACTAACAGCTTTCTGCTATAGCATAGATCTCTAATCTATTTTGAGTTAGATTACTTATGAGATAGATAATTTTAAACTTCGCTAATAAAATACTGATCGGTATTACCAAAAATGGGCTTTCATCATGCATATGCTGATTTACAACTTGTCATACTTAGCAGTTATCCACTTAATTTTGGTAGAGTTTCTAATAGCTTTATTACATTGATTGACTATGCTTAAGGGGACTACCAAAAACATCTTTCTTAATTCCTATGGAGATTTTCGTACAGTTTTATACTTTTTTAAGTATTTTTGGTAGAGTGTCTAATTTGTCCATTGTAATCTTAAATATCCTTGATGCATTAATGTATTACGTTATCTAGCCGTGCGACTGTAAGTAATGTTTTTAAATGCATACATGCAATTTCAATTAAGTTGGAAGGTGTCTACAATAATTAATAAAAAATTACCTCTACTTATTACGACATAAATTACCATAATTGTGATCACCTTGCTACGTTTAACTTTTGCAGGATGCTGTGGAGGATACACGAGAGTAATCTATATGTTAATTTAAATTAACCGAAAAGAACCTAGAAGACTTTATGTAAACGTCTAGTATTCTTATGACATCGTTTTAAAATTTGTTGTAAATAGGTTACAGGTTACGGGACCTCGGACGCAGTCATGTGGCACACCTTGAAGTATTTTTTTCAAAATAAATCGAGCGCACTCTTTCTTAAATTAGTTCATTACTTTGGACATGGTAGTTACTTTGGACTACACTTTGTATCTGCACAAATTCGCAAATTCGCTCAACCCTTATCAATCACAATAAAAAGCTGATATTATCTATTGTCAGTTTGCTGAAATATTTACTCTGAAATTATTTTATCGACGTTTAAAGTGGGCCGTAAAAGCTTTTATTGAAATGTTCCACGGATGTGTGTTATTTTTATAACGATTGGGGGGAAGTTTACATTACTATCTGCATAAAATAAACGATTACGTACCAATAATAAGGAGCCGTCTCAGTATGAATGTGCAAATGATTAACGTTGTTTGTCTTTTGATTTTAGTGGAAATCGAGATGGTGCGTGATGAGGAAGTTGTCACCGGTGGCAGGTAGCGTATTTATTTTTTCTACGTTTGCTAATGGGACAGCAACGCCAGGTGTAAGTAATGATCGTGTTTACCTGAATTGCTAACGACACTTGGGATAAACAAGCAAACTAAAACGATGCCATTTATCACACGTTGATTTCAATCACTTGACCTACTTCAAATACACGCCGGCTACGGTTTCATGTCGAGGAGTAAAAATAATTGTTGTCAATTTAGTACTTCATCTAGACATGTTATTATTTGAGACGGCTTTCAAGTTTCTAATTATTAGACTTGGATTAGACTAATATAAACTAATTGCTATTCATTTATTTTAATGAGAAGCAGTTTTGAGACGAGTGAACTTAAAGCCGTGATCCTAGTTTTTTTTTTGAAAATGAATACCTATATCAAAATATTACATAGGGCTTAAAGTAAGAATTTCATACTACAACTCCAAATTTCTGATTTTATCTGATAATATGGAGTTTCTTTGGGACTTTGTGCAATTCCGCCTTAGTCTCAGAAATTCCGACGTAAACCCAAAATTTCCGATCAGAAGTAATTTTCGTCCACAATTTTGTGTAACTTTCCGCCCCATTTTCACCCTTTGTGTCTCAATTTTAAGTTCCGACATTCCTATTTTTTCACTTGATGTTTAATCTTTCTCTTTGCCTTCTTTTTTCATGACTGCTCAAAGCTACTTCACGTTGTCTCGTATTGCGTTGACGCATTTTCGTTTTCGTTAGGCATCCTTTACGAAATTTTCACGTCTTCTTACTAATCTTTTCGCGTCCCTTCCGTGTCTTCTTCATGTTCCTTTACGACGCTCTTCCCTCATGACTTTTTCATGCTTGCTTTCATAATTCAAGTTTTTTCCTTATCATTTCCTTAACGTGTTTCTTTTTCACACTCACTTCACGTTTTCTTTAAGACCTTTTCCTTAAAGGAATCTTTTCTTACGCCTCTTTCACGCCTTTTTCCTTTTATCCTTTGTTCATGAGTATTTCATGTTGCTTTCTGCCAAATCTGTCAAGCCATTTACAGTCCGCTTTCCCGTTTTATTTTCACTTACCGAGAAGCACTTTGCAACTTTTCCATAAATCGATTTATGTGAGCTCAGACACTGTAGCAAATGGAGCTCATCCGCAGCCACCTTCTGACTGCGACTATCCCGACATCGTTTAAGAATGATTCACATTCCAATCGTTAAAATGAGCGAAATTTAAGTCGGAATTTTCAAAATAAAGTCAGTTTTCCAGATTAGAGATTGGAATGATAACAAATTCCATAAAATAGGCTAGAATAAGGAGGCCGAGAAGGAGGCATACAAATCAAATTTTAACTTGAAAATGGGATCGGGTGAACTTTCCTGATTTTCCTGGGAATTTCCTCCAAATTTCCTTTATTTGCCCAAAATTCCCTAATATTTTCCTTAGAATTTCTTCATTCCTTTAAAATTTCCTCCAATTTCCCCAAAATGTCTTAATATTTTTCCAGAATTTCCTATAATTTCGTCCATTCTCTACATATCTCTATGAGGGACAAGACTTTCCCTCGTGATCAACCCGTTTATTTCAGGAGACAAAGATTCCTTCAGTATAAAAATTCCCACTATTTCCTTTAATTTCTCAAATATTTTTAGCATTGCCTTAAATTTCTACGAATTTCTTCGAATTAACGTGAAATGAGTAAAATTACTTTCCCATAGAAACATTTTATTTCCGTAAATTTCCTCGAAATTTTTTCAGAATTTCCTCTCGACTTCATTAGAAATTTCGTCCAAAAGTCCTAATATTTCCACAAAATTTACTCTAATTTCGTCCATTTCCTGCACATTTCCAACATTTCCTCGTATTCTCATTTATTCATTTGCAAGCAAGTAAACCTTGTTGAAAATTTTTCGATACCCTGTACATACTCTCACAGAATATTGCCCCTTGATGCTCTTTCTCAAAATCTCGACTTCAAATCGTGGAAAACGCAACACTTCTTTGTAACTCACAATATGAGTCGTAATTTTTATCACGCCAAAAAGTATAGGTAAAACTTATTTCTTTGAGAACGTACATTTCTTGAAGAGGCGGAAGTTCTCCAGATTTCTTGAGGAGGCGGAAGTACTCCAGGATAAATTGGGATCTATATTGCTTTGGTCAATTTTTTGTACTTTGAGGGAGTAATTTTTAATATAAGCCTGCTTCGTGGGCAAATTTTATGGTGACGACATTTTCGTTCACAATTTTGGGAGATTTTCTCTGAAGCAACATGTTAACAACAAAATTACAATTAAAGGAAGTATGCGTTTGCGATCATGTATTATAGATGTAGCATGTAGATTATGACTAATCCAAAATTTTTAATTTGCTAGAAAATAAGCCTGAGTGGAAACACTTACATAACATGTGGTACATTGCCTTTCTAAAATCACGTAACCGAAAGTATCTTGCATTGGAAAATTCGCCCCTGGAATAATTCCAATCTCAAATTGAATGGAAATAGATAAATTCGACTCTCCCCTAAGTAACTAAGTAACACTAGTTATTAAGCGGCAGAGCAATGCGACGCAAGCTTTATAGGGGTGTCGATGGTGTCCGTCTGTCCGTGAACACGATAACTGCCAAACGCTTGGGTCGATTTGATTCAAACATTTGACCTATATACCATATGTAATGAGCGTATTGAAAGTGAGTCAAATCCAATGACCCCATAGGGTTACACGAGGTGCGGTTTTCTGCCACATTTTTAGATCCGCTTTAGGGGTTTATTTGTGCTCAAACGTTTCTTTTTTTTCTTTTTTTTTTGCTTGCAATTGGATTCATAACCACTGTCTTGTTAGTATTACACTCTTATTGATAAAATTATTATGTAAACGATTGATAGTCCTGCATGGAGGGCGGTAAGATTTTGGAATAAATTTTTGTTCGGAAATTTTCCTCATCATACTATCTCTCTTGAAATTCCTCAAAAGTATCGTTCAGGAACATTCTCTCATAAAAGCTCGCCCTTGGAACCTACCCATCTAACACCTAAGGCAACTCGCCCCAAGAAAGTTTGTCCCGAAATCTTACAGGCTCCCCTTTAAAACTCTCTCCAGGGTAGGGATTTTTATGAGTAAATCATTGCTAATGGCATAGATTGGGTAATCTGCGCTAATGGTAAACCTACAATAACAATGCATGCTGCCACAAAATAAGTAAACTTGGTTTCTTAAAAAAAGTCTAACTTTTGGGACATTTTGATTTATTCAGATAATCGGTCACATTATAATAATTAATGTGAGTTATTGTGGTATATGTGGAAGGTTTTCTATTTTCGGATACATCATTGAAGATTCAATGAAAAACATATAATTCCAACAACAAAAAATTATGAAACCATTAATATTCCGCGATGATAATAAGTTAATACATTATAATTATGGTCATTTTGTGGTGTTTTTGCAGTCATATCATGACCAACTCTATCGACGGTACATCGTGTGTTTTTTTTGTAATTATTCGCTATGTACTAGCAAAACTCTTCATTATCTTATTGGATCCATAACCTTTCTGTTTTTACGCTATATTTGCAAAATCGTTGTTAGTGTGAAAAATGTTCTTGTCATTTTAGGAAAGAACTAGTTACCGTGAAGTACATTAAAAATTGGCTGGGGTCTACTACTAAATTTATTCTTTAAGTAAAGTAAAACTGGTCAAGAACTGTAGAACTATTATAGCTTTCGATTTAATACATTGGAGGGTGCAGTTCGAAGTTAACAAAAAGGTCATTTTTGCGAACTACGATATGTGTATCTAGCCCCTCAGATGGGAATTCGAGTTTTCGAATATTCAAATTTTGGGTCGTTTTGCTATGATCGTGATTTTTTAGGGAAACTTTCGAAAAGCTATATCTAGAACTGCAGAACGTAAAATTGTGTTTGCCAAAAACGAAATTCAGTGAGAGAGTGAGAGTATTTTGTGTGGAAACACAACTACTAAGAATTTCCAAATTTACCACAAAGATATGTGCCAAATGTAAACCGAATGCCTAACGGATAGGATATCTCCTCGTTTGTAAAAGTTATGGTTCTCTTTCACTTTTTTCACATTACACGATTTACCTCATTGACTAAAACACTGAATATTTTGAATTTTGCCGAGGAGACTGTTGGGTTCTGCATTCCTCTTGAAGACGTTTCACTCTGACCTGAGAAGTTAATTCCATTTTGAAATAAATGCAAGCGTCTCCCAAGGACGTGAATGTAATTTCTTTCAAGCGAGCAAGGTATTTCCTTCACGTGATGTATTCGCACATTTGAAGAGCCGCTTATTTGATAAATATGCGAAATTGAGCTGAGTTACATGGACAAGAGCGCGTTGATCCGATTGCACACCCCTTTGTTATAAAATTACAGTGAGGGCGTAAGCGAATTTCTTAGGAGTTCTTGGATCACGCCATCTTATCGCGTTCGTGTCCATCGCATCCCTTTGAGGGAGATCTTACAAGAACCTTCCGCCGGATTTTAATTAATTACATACACCCATCCTCTACCTAAATATTTAAAATCGCACTAATTGAAGTAGGTATGCCGTATTTAATAAACGGTCTCTCGAACAATTTTTCGGATACCGCAAACGAAATGATTTTATAAACAATTCAAACACTTTTAATTGATAAATCGAGTAAAGGGGAAGAGTTGAAAGCAAACCGTGTAACATGAATAATTTCGTTAGGAAATCGAAGCGCGCACGGTTGGGTAGCTTGCGTGTTTATAATATCAATGTTATTTTAATTACAATTTCTGCACAAAAAAATATAATTCCCAACTCGTTTGTAAAAATGTTCAACTTAATCCTTCAAAGAAGTAATTAAAAAGGTGTACTTTTTACATATAGCTCTAGGGGGACTCGCACGCTAGGGAGAAAAAAATAATTATGGCGTTTGGGAAATTATATTGTTTTCTCGGCCAGGATGAGGTTCGATAAATATAGCACTGCAGTATGTAGTTAATTTGCGAAAAAATGAGATTAACCTTTTTTTTATGTTTCGCGAATGCGGACGTACAGTAAAGCCTTTCTATTAAATAAAAATGTGACGAAAGCGTATTTTAATGGGAATATAAACGCATACGTGAACCGCTTGAAATATTTGTGAGAAAAAAGATATTTTTATTTCCGCATTTATGAGGTTCGTACGGTTTTTATCTTTAAAGCGGAAATGTAATTGAAAATAATATGCAGCGATTTATAGCCGTGTTTGGAAACAAATCTAGTGAGGTACACTTGCGACGAGGTACGATCGGATCAAGCACTTTTTTAATTAAGGGTTGTTACAGCTATAAATTCGATGCTTTATGAACTTTTAAACTTTTCAAGTAGACCACAATACGTCTATGTTGTATTAATTCAGTGTGGAAACTCGCGTCAAGTAACAATAGCATTTCAGCGTTAGATTTGCATATTTACTGTGAGTTAGCAATTACTATTATGCAAACTATTAACATATTCAGAGACACAATTTAGAGAAAAATCAAATGTAATTTGTTTCATTCTATCTTGGGCCTTCAACTTATTAAGCTTGAAATCGTTGAATTCAAAAATTTGGTCTATATTATGCCTGGCAATGTCAAAAATTGATTGAATTGAAATGATTTCATTAGCCAACTAGGCTAGAAAACTAGAAAAAGTAAACGTTAATAAATTGCGTTACCAAATCTACCCCTCTCCCTTAAATTATTTCCGTAATTTTTGTTTTGCGTGATTTCTTCAGAAAATCAGTTATTAATTTTGGAGATAAACCTTGCTCCTTCTGGTACAACTGTCCGTCGAATCTATCAATTTCTCCAGCGTTCCGATATTAATATCTTTGTCCATGCAAACCTTCTGTATGTTTCCTGACAATTTGCACGTGTTCTAAATCATTTTTCCCTAGTTTTGGTTACAGCAGGCGGTTTTTTGGCTTCTTTAAGCTTAAAATGCCCAGTGGGTCTTTCGTCAAGGAAACGTACATGATCCCCGTTTGGAAAAGAGTCAGGAAGAAAGTTTCTTTTCACACTAAAATTAATTTTGTAAATTTGAGCGAATTTACGACGGCAATATCACCTATTTAAAGGTGAGTAATCTACTAGCCGTCGTAGACCAAACCATGTTCAGGTGATAACGCGTAAATTTGCATTCATTTGTTAATAGTTTGGTCGTGATCGCGTTTCGAGGTGGATTACTTCGATATCGTACGGACTAATTTTCGCGATTTTAATTAACTGGGGAGAATTAAACTGCTAAAGTGTGCTTGTAGGTTGTGCATTGCGGCTGTAGACACATTTTGATGCCATCTGAACATAGAAAAAGGTATGAAAACTGAAACTTTCACTTTTTGAAAAAACTGTTGTAAGGATTTCTTGTTCAGGTTCAAAACACTCCTTGTTTTGCAGTTAGATTGTGACTAATGTTTCTCATTTGCCCACACCATTTGATTTAGTGATTCTAGGCTGTAACTATGCGGTAATATTTTGGATCCAACAATCTCTTGATTCGGCAGGAAGCACATATGTTTATCAATTTTATGACGCACTCTCTCTGCAGTCGTGTTTAAATCCAATTAATATTTGGGACAAGGTAATTGTGTGAAAATATTTTAGGAAATAATATGGTTTGATATTTTAGCGCGATTTTGCAATGAATATATCTCCTTGACTGAAAACAAATTCAAAATTACCAGTCCGTTCATATATAGTTTGTCCATAGTCTGTAGTACTTAAATTATTTTGGGATGAAAAATTGCCCGACGCTGCATCCCAATTTTTAATCGTTTTATTTGAATTGGTATAAGTCAGAAGTAACTGCGATAGTTTTTCAGTACTTTCGATCTTATTTATTATAGCATGAACTTTGAAGGGGTGTAATTTCTGCGATTATTATATTTGTTTCTTTGATTAATTATGTTTAAACGGTTCACTATCGCCCTTATAAGTGCCCTGGAAAGCCTACCCCCTCGCCGTCTTTATATTACGGAATTTTTTTGGGGAATTCGATCATATTTATTATAGCATGTCCTTTGCGTGGGTGCAACTTCTGAGATGCTTCAAATATTTTTTTTATTTGGTTGATTATGTTTAAATGTCCCACTATTACCCTTATATAAGTGCCCTGGAAAATCTACCCCCTCGCCGTTTGTCCATTACGGACGGAATTTTGTGGAAAAATTCGAACATATTTATTATAGCATGTCCTTTGGAGGGATGCAACTTATGCGGTGCATCAAATGTGTTCTGTTATTGATGATGTTTGGACGTTTCACTATCACCCTGGAAAATCTACGCCTCGTCGTTTTTGTCTTAAGGAATTTTTGGGGGGAATTCGATTATATTTATTATAGCATGCCGTTTGGAGGGGTGCAACTTATGCGGTGCTTTAAATGTTTTTGTTTCTTTGGTTGATTATGTTTAAACTGCTCACTATCACCCTTATAAGTGCTCTGGAAAATCTATCCCCTCGCGGTTTTTATATTACGAATTCGATCATATTTACTACAGCATTTTCCTTAGAGGGGTGTAACTTCTGCTGTACGTCAACTGTGTTTATTTCTATTATTAATTATGTTTAAACGTTTCACTATCGCCCTTATAAGTGCTTTGGAAAATCTATCCCCTCGCCGTTTTTATATTACGGAATTTTTTGGGGAAATTCGATCATATTTATTACAGCATACCCTTGGAGGGGTGTAACTTCTGTGGTGCATCAATTGTTTTTGTTATTGATTATGTTTGAACGTTTCACTATCACCCTTATAAGTGCCCTGGAAAATCTACCCCCTCGCCGTTTGTATACTTCGGAATCGTGGGGGGAATGCTATCATATTAATTAGAGCATGTCCTTCGAAGGGTTTTGCGGCGCTTTAGATATGTTTGTTTCTTTGATTGATTATGTTGAAACGTCTCGTCATAACCCTTATAAGTACCCAGAAAAATGTACCCCTTCCCCGTTTTTATACTTCTGTTTTCTGAATTTTTTTGGCGAATTCGATATTTATTATAGCCTTTGAAGGAGTGCCACTTCTGCGGTGATTTAATTATTTTTGTTTATTTGGTTGATTATGTTTAAACGTTTCACTATTGCCCTTATAAATGCCCATGAAAATGCATCCCCTCGCTTTTTTAACTTTGTTTAAGGGAAATTTAATCTGATTTATTATGGCATGTCCTTTGTAAGGGTGTAACTTCTGTAGTGCGTCAAATGTTTCCGTTTCTTTTATTGATTATGTCTAACAGTATTATCTCTACTCTTATAAGAGCCCCGGAAAACGTACCCCCTCCCCCCGCCGTTTTGTTACGGAATTTTTTGGGGGATTTCGATCAGATTTATTATAGCATGTCTTTTAGAAGGTTGAACTTTTACGGTATATGTGTGTTTCTTTGATTGATTATGTTTAAACGGTTGACTATCAAACTTATAAAGGTCCATGGAAATCTACCCTAACCCTTTGCTGTTCTTGTATAACGAACGTTCGAAATTCGATATTATTTATTAAATTTGGTTGAAAATGCTCAAGCGGGTCAGATATTGGTAGTGCATATACTCCACGCTCGAGAATAACGTTTTTGTGCAGGTTTGTGACCTTCCCACTCCCCACGTCACGTTCACATCTCCAGATTATTGAAATGCACACTTTTCAACACGTAGTCAACCCACCTTACATTAATCTGATGCCCTCGAGTAAATCCCCAAATTAACCTATTGGGCTCCCTTACTACGAGTATTATGCCAATTTTGGCTTAAGACAAAGTTACACCAAAAGTATGAAACTCAAATCTTTGGCTTTTGGCTTGATGACTATGGATAAACATAGTTGTTTTAGAAACTGAGCAACGCAGATGTTCATCAGCTGTACAGATGAGTCTATATGAAAGGAATAAATTCATTTTTAGCGATATTATGCACTATTAGGAAGATGAAACTTAAAGCACGTCGATTTTTATTCTTAATTTGACAATTTTTACGTTCTTCTAACACCCCTTCTGAATTATCAGCTTCACTCTGGAATTTTTAATTAAAAAATGAGCACTTTGTTTGAAAGTGTTCCGTTCAAGAAATATAGTTTTTTAATTAGATGCAATAATATCTATAAGTAAGTTAATTTTGAAGATGTAAATTTTTGGTAGTTTGCATGACAAACAAGGTACCACACGACCCCCTTTTTATTTTAAAATTCTTGATGTGATACTTATAATTCAGAGGGGTTAATACTTTCATACTAAATTGTCAAATTAACATGTTTCAGATCCTACGCATAATAGCGCTAAAATGAATTTATTCCATATATACAGTGTGTAAAGCGATGGGGTATACAAGAGGGAATTTTTTTTAAATATTGATTTATGAAAAAAATTTATTCTCCATTTTTGAATTCTTTTTTCACGATATGGCAAAAGCTTGATCGTTGATATAATTTTCCAGTATGCCTCTGTTAAGATTTCTTGCAAAATTCTGATCTGATGAGCAATTTTAAAGTGTCCTGATTGTTTCTTAAAATTGAAGGTTTCTAGATACTGCAAACCAAATTTTTTTGAAATGTTATATTCCAAGATTTTGCGTAGGTAAGATTTTAACACCTTAATAATTATTTAAATTTTCATTTGTTATGATTTTAAAACGTGAAAAGCTGAAAGTTTGGAATTTTAAACATAGAAAGGAAGCGAAAGTTGAAATTTCGTTGCCTAATATCTTGTCATTTTTTCCTTGATTTCGAAAGCTTCTCCTAATAAGTAATAACTCAAAGTTTCCTTGAATTTACTAGATATCCCTCTATATTTTTTAAGATTTCTCCAAATTCCCTCCTTATTTCCCCAAAATTTCCTCACATTTGTTTGCTTCTTCGATCTTAAATTCCCCACTAAAGTAAACCCAGTAAAGGCACACTTCTTTATCAAAACTCATACGCAAAGAGTCTATATTATATGCCGAACTGTAGGTCACTAGCAAGATAGTTATGTTACCTATGAAAATTTGATTTTTGGTACTTATGATACTTTGGGTTTTCATTTTGTCCATTCAGAAACGGTTGCATTATACGAACTTGTAGAATTCGTTACGTAGGTACATGTTTATAAGAAAAAATGATGCAATCTCCACAATGCATTCCTATTACTTTACTCGTCATGAATAAATAAATATTTATATTATATTATCAGGTATTTGTTACAAGTATGCGCTGGGGAATATTAAAAATGTGAAGGTAAAACCATTGATTTACGTTTTTCTCCCCACAAACACCTGTAGTACAAAAATCAAGGTTGTCGACATTTGTGCCATTACCGCGTTACGTAAGCCATAAAAACATATTAAAGGAATTGTATTGATATCGGATAGTCTTGAGGAAAAAAATCAAAGCGGAGCGAAGCGACGGAACAATATTGGAGCCTGAAAGGATATTGTTAGACCTCAAAAGCGTACGGGGGAGGATAAACATCAAATTCTTTTGATCGCTTAAAAGGGACAGAGCATATCACAAATCAAAGGATTAGGTTGAGAGCCGCGTGTCGATCGTCCCATCTTTTACGTAATTGACCAATTAGAAAACGGCGGAAATCGAAAATTGTACTTGAAAAAATCGACTAATGTAATTTAAAGTGTTTGGCGATTAGGGTCATACGGTACCGACCCGACCTCACTTCAACTTTCGTGGTCATGTATTTTTTTGCCGATTTAACGCAATATTTTCCCCAATAGACTGTGAAACCCGGCGTAATTGAAAGATATATTTTTCAGATAAAAAAAAGTGGATAAGTCAATAAAAAATATATTTTCCGTTTCACGTACCGCTGAAAATATAAAATCAAAGGAAACGCTACCTTTCTCTCTATGTAGTTACGCAAAAGGAAATGGGATCGAAATTTTAATTATCCCTCATATTTTTTAAATAAACCGTTACCGTTTGCTGTTAACACGTAAATTTAAATAGGTTACAGTGCAGGGAGATAAATGGCGGAGAAGCGGAAGTACGTGCCAATTCAAATATTGATTCGCTATTTTATTCGTTAATAATGCCATCTTTGAAATCGAGATAATTTGATAAAAGCATTCCCCATTCTGAGGTTGTGTTTGAAAAGAACTACTACGATAATATGCTCTTTTCTTCATCTTCTTTCAGAAAGCAACGTAATTTGCTAAAAGTGATCATCAGAAAAATTGAAATTTGTAAGACATTTCGTATAATTTTTTTAGATACACAGTTTTTAGCCTTAGGAACACCTCTAAGAGCGTTTTCGAAGATTCGCAAACTTTTAAGCTTTCGGATTCTCCTGGATTTTCCCAAAAGATTCTAAAATCATTTGCAGAAATATCTCGAATTAATAGTTTTTCTTTGAGTAGGTAGATTTCTACGAAACCTAAATCTTTAAGAAAATTTCCGTTATGAACTTTAAAAAAGAAAATTTCCTACTAAATGGTGTCCGTCTAGGTCTACCCTTGTGGTACATCCAATTTTTTCTCTTTTATGAAGTGGTTATCCGTCAACAAAATCGGCGCGACCCCTTGCTGTTCCAGTATTGCAAATTTTAAAAGAAAATTCGGTTTTCTATTGCAGACACGTACTGAGCGTGTTGTAATTTTAGTTGTGCATTAAATATTTTAGTTTGGTTGAGTACAGGTTCCTTCCGAAAAGTAATGTCACCGATTTGATTAAAAAAAATTATTGGTTAGATCCTTCTACAACATTAAAAGCATTCAAAATACTTCCCTCCGGCGTTTATACAGTGCCCCCAGCGAGATTTCCAGGCATCGAAGGCGTCATGGAAGGCCACTTTTACCTTCTCAACTGTCCCGAAACGGTGACCTTTCAAATGAGTTTTCAAGCGAGGGAACAGAAATAAATCCGAGGGCACCAGGTCAGGACTGTAGGGTAGGGAATTATTCTTACCTTATTGAATCGGCTAAGAATCTGGTCACAAGAAAAGCGGTGTGGGCTGGCGCGTTCTCATGGTGTTCAATTGGTTGCGACGTCAGGCCGGGCCCAATGAATCCGTCGTTTGAGTCTCTTGAGCACGTAAAATTTGGCGGTAACAGTTGTACCGTGTGGGACAAACTCGTGGTGGACGATTCCCCTCTTGTCAATGAGCATCGTCTTGATCTTTGACTTGCTCATTCTGGTCTTCTTGGGACGAGGGGATGAGGACGTGCCACTCGGCTCTGCTCTTTTGAGACAAACCGATTTTAGCACCTTACGACGTATAGCCGCTTCACATTCAAGTCAGTGACATTACTTTTCGGGCTGATCCTGTATGTCTAGGGGCCCGGCAACATCACATGCAAGTAAAACCATGTTCTGTTTTGCTCATTAAAGGGGTTGTATTTAGCGTCGCGCATTAAATATTTTCTTTCTTTAATTGGTTATGCTGAAGGTGTTCCTAAGAAACTACACGTGTAAGTTCTCAATTTGATGGTGCATTATTAACGAGGGACCCAGGTCGTTCATGATTTTGGACTTTCTGTCCGCCCGTCTGTCTGTGTACATGATAACTCGCGAACGGTTTCGAATTTTCCAATTCTGTTTTCGGTAATTGTTATATTCACGACAGTGGGCATACTTGTTTTAATAAAGAGAGCAGCAAAATTTGATAGGGCGCTAATTAACCATTAAATTGTTCCCTGCATAGTTTTACAGTTCAAAAACAGCATAGAATAGAAATCCATGATAAATTTCTGACATTTAAAAAAAATGCTGAGCTATTCTGTAGCGTAGCCTGTACGAAAGAAGCACTTATAAGTCAGTGGCGATTCTATAAACAATTTCAAGGGGGAAGTTCGCGTAGAAAGCTAATTTTGTCGCTCGTAAAAACTTAGAAATGTACAATTTTGGGCATACGTTTCCTTAGCGAAATTGAATTTCTTTGTATCAATTATGAGTATTTAATTATTAGAAATTTATTGAAGTGTACCTATAATAATTTTGTTTTCTTCTTTACAGGTAAGACGTCAAAATTATCTTAGCACATTTGGTTTGAACAAGTCTGACTCTGGCCAGAATAATTATTAATCTTCTCGAAGTGAGTAAGTCTTCTTTACATACTATACTGTGGCAACTTTATTTTTACATTAGTATTTTTTGCGATGTGTATTTTGAGCAAAAGTTGAGGCTTACAAATTTAAGATCAAAGAATTACTTTTTTTGTAGTGAAGGTAGAATCATTCAATAATAATATTGGTAATTAAACCCTCTGGAACATCTTTTGTTGCGCTTATGTGACAGAAGCAATAGTTACATTGCTCTGTAATTTGTATATTTCCTTTTATTTTTCCACTTGAAGGATCATTTTTAAATCGCTCCTTGGGTTTTCTACGAAACAGTTTTTCCTTGTAACTTGATGTGTGATAGTTAACTTTGAAGGTGCTTTAAAGAAGATTATACCAGTATCGTTATAATAATACTTCAGATTATATTATTTCATTGACTTATACGATGTATATACAACGCTTATACTGAAACCATAGGTTGGGTCTGGCATTCCTGTGGCCGACCACATAAAAAACCTGATGTAAGAAATTCGTATTAATTGCGTGAAGTGTCTTTCGCAATTTGTGTATCATCACTACTTATTTTGCATTACACGTACAATTTATCGATCAAAAGAGTATAAGTATATTTTTTTGTAGCCCTTTGTCAACTACTTTTGTGGTAACAAACGACGGGTCGGATGGTACACTAAAATTTACTATTTGAACCTGATGTTGACCTTAAAATATCCACAGAAACGTGGCGACGTATACATAACAGCACGCAGAGTCCACTGGATATACGAGAAACTAGGAAATTTCCTCGGGGCCCTACAATGATATACGGTACACAAATAAAAACAAAAGTTGGAACTAGAGTTGGAAACTGTTGCTTTAAACAGGACGGTGCACCCGCGCACAATATCAGACGATTTTCCATTTTCCAGGAAATTTGTCTGATAGGTATTGTCGCACAATTAGGATGTTGTGCGCGGGTACACCGTCCTGTTGAAACCAACAGTTTCTATCTTTTGTTTTTTTTGTGTGTGTGCCATTTATCGTTGTATTCGTAATATCTTGAACATATTGTAAATACTCAGATGTCGGTTTTTTTTAGCTATTTTTGTAACTTTTGAAGATTACAAAACCTTAAAAAATCCAAACAGCCGACATATTAAAGTACTTAAATGTGCTGGAAGACCTTTCAAGTCTCTTCGCAAAGACTGAATGCACTTCATTGATAACCTAATATTTTTGAATCTCAAAAACTCTAGAAAGTCTTAAGGGCTCATGCAACTTCCTAAATGCTGAGGAAGGATTAAAAGGCTCTACAAAATTTAGAAGGCTACTGGAGAAGGTCAAAGGCGTTTCTTACATACGGTTTAATCATTACGAATCTCGTAGAGAGTAAGGCATTTAAACTGCTCTGGAGGCTCTTGAAGACTTGGAGACTGTAGGCGACTTTTAAGAGGTCTCAAAGGCATACAAAAGCACGTAAAGCTTCCTTAAGGATCTTTTCGTAAGGGCGTTTCAAGGTTTCGCTTTCAAATACTAGGCTAAGCTCATAAATTAATAATATTTTTAAGGCTCCCGGTTCTTAAATGTCTTTGAAGGCTGTTAACAGTTTAAAGGCTCAGCTCATAAAGGGTCCCCCCTTAAGGATTGTTTTAAATTCTGAAGTGTCCAATGGTCTTAGTGGCTCCTAAATGTTTCTAAAGGCTTGAAAAGACTTTAGAAGGTGGTAAAAGATTTTATCTAGGCTTCTGAAAGCATTTTTGCAATCTGGAAGATTCTTAAACACTAGTTTTTAAACTTTCTTGATTTTAAACTTCAAATTCACAATATGGCTGCATAATGGAAACATTCTCGAATTCTCATTTTCTTAAATAGAATAGTAGGGGAGCCCAATAGGGGATGTTGGGATTTACTGGAGCGCGTCAAATTAAAGTACCTAAGGCGGGTTGACTACGTGTTGAAAAGGTGCATTTCAATAAGCTTGCCGATTTGGGCGTAACCTGAGGCAGTGGGAAGGTCACAAGCGTGCCATAAAACGTTACCTTCACATTCCCGAGCGCGTTACAATTTTTTATTTCGAAGGAAATTATTCAAGAATAACAGATCTAATATAATTTGCCGATTTCCACACGCCAAAGTGGAACAAATCGTCAATAAAGTTCAGTGCGTTCAGCAGTTGAAGCAATGTCAGTTGACTGAGATCATAGGCGGTCGTATCATAAATTATATGTGGAACGGTTTGAATATTTCACGCTTTCGACTAATTCCTTTTTTTTTACTCTTTTTGTATATTATTAAAAAAGTGTAGACGCTCCCGATGTACATAAATAACTTTTTGTTCTAACATTTAATCTACAAAGTCCAATAGCTCCCTAAAGGGCATTTAGCGCCGTGGGCTCCCCTACTAAAGTCATGTGACTCAAAATTTTCAACATTTCCCAATCACACATTTTTTGTTTCCGCTATTGCGGTCAGTTTTTCTGCCTTTTTGTCCGTGCTACAGTTTTCAAGATATTTACTTCATAATTTTTGTAGTTGGTATAGGTTTGATGGCATCTGAAGCACTTGGCTCTTACTTGATCCGAACACATGAGGTGAAAATTTATAGATCGCATTTCGGACTTTTAAAAATGCTCTTTTAAGGCTCTGCGAGGTCATTTGAGACTCTTCCATACTTTTAAAGGCGCTCAAAGCTTTAGAAGGTCCATAAACGCTTCTGAAACTCACCTAAAGCGCATTAAGTTCCTAGTTTTAAAGGCGCTAAAGTTTTTAATGATTCGAAAGGCCCACTAAAGGCTGCCAATAAGTCCCTAGGTTGTCTTTGGAAACTCTCAGTAAGTCTTAAGGATTTTTAGAGACTACATTCTAAAAGCCTTTGGAAAACTTTTGGATTCTGTTGAAGCTGTCGCGTTCTTATATGCTTTTATGGACCTTTACATGCGCTAGAGACTGTTTCCTAATATCTGTTCCGCATTCGCACATTAAGACTTTTAAACGTTGAGTGAGTTAATTACCCAATGCTTCTGATGATGATTAAACCCTCTCGTTAAAACCATTTAAATGCTTTAAAGGTCATTGGAAAGCGGTGAAGACCATTAAAAACTCTTTGAGGAAGAGATGACAACTCATGAAGGTTCTTAAAAGGACAGTTCTCTTGGAGACGCTTGCCCAAAGCACAAATGTGCTTCAAGCTTTAGACCTTCTCCACTATCACACCCAGTATCACCTTTGCCAAATGCCAGCGACTCCAAGGCATATTCACAGAGAAGAAATCCCCTGGAAACTGGTGCAGTGGACTACTCTTGCAGTTTCATACGGAATCTGCCTCTGTCGAATCAGTCTAAGTTTCCCCATTCATTCATCGTTTCACCGTTTATACGTTTACCAAAATGTTTAAATTGCCACCTATGTTAATGATAGCTTTAGATTGTTCATTGTTGTTAATTAGTGTTAGGTTGTTGTTGTGTTCGAAACCCCATTAATAAACCTAATAGACACCAAAAGACATAGAATGCTGTATGGCGATGGCAGAGGCCAAATTGTGGACCTTGCTACAGACAGTCCCATTAGTAATTTTCTTTGAAAAGTGCACTATCCAAATTTTAAGTGGGTTAGTAGGTACCAAATTTGAAATGCGTGGGGCGCGATCGTCGTTAATATCGGTCAATTATGCCCGTGTGAACGTCCCCTGTAATAAAAAGGCGAAGGTGATACTTGATTTTTCGTCTAAAAGTAGTGAAATTTAATCTAACAAAGTGCATGTAACCTAACCGCCTACATAAGTTATCACTTTACCCAACAAAGGGAAATACTGTTTGAATACCGTAGTTGTATACGCTTTACAAAATGAAATTAATCGAATAACAAATTTCCCTACAGGTATACGATTTTTCAGATTTTCAAAGTGGAAAAACCGTAAAACACGACGGTTACATGCGTTATCGGAACAGAATAATTACATTAAACGCAAATTACAGAAAGTGCTTATACGTGTACGCGTTTTCATCGAATTGCTTGCGATTTTAAAATTATCTAATGCCTCAATCCCGCAGAAAAAAGAGCCCCATCACAACCCCTAAATAATAACGCCCGTTGTTGAGCAAAAAATATCGCTTCGGTTTCTCTAAATTAATGTAACCCTGATTAGTGGCGCATCGATTCTATAATTAATGATGTACGATCGGTTTGATTTCCCGTGACATCAAATTTAATTTAGAATTTCACGGGAGAGATTATTTTATAAATGACAAATTTGCGGATATAAATTTAAAAACTTTTAGATTTCCCGTATTTATTTTGACAAATTTATACTTTTTCAAAGCACGTAATATATGGATGAATAGAAGTGACAATTTATCATAAGCTTTTTTTCCTTTGCGACGTCATTGTGCAGTTGGGATATTGAAAACCCGTTCGTTTCAAACTATAAATTACGGATGAGCTCCTAAAGCCTTACCAGATAGGCAAATGAAATAATTACAGCAACCCCTAAACAAACAACCAGCATTAAGTCATGCCTTCAGAAAATATGCTTTAACTAAGTAAAAGGTTTGCAACCATCACATTATCC
Organism: Photinus pyralis; assembly: GCF_008802855.1. Lineage (NCBI taxonomy): Eukaryota > Metazoa > Arthropoda > Insecta > Coleoptera > Lampyridae > Photinus > Photinus pyralis. The sequence continues at coordinate 4,118,282 of NW_022170819.1, forward strand.
CCTTCGATCTATGTGAATTCGTAGACAATCGCCAACTGTTTGGAATACTTAACACAGAAGCATCCTTTTCCGTAAATCGGCCAGAAATTTACATCTAACCCGAAACCTTCGGTACATGCATGCTGTTCGGACAACAAATTAGACAAACATTTCCGAAGCTACGGTTTAGGTTAATACCTTCTTTAAACATAGGGACACTAAAACACTAGCTGTTGCTGAAAACTCTTTGTACGGTTTTAGGGTCTATACTAGAATTTTCCTCAATTTTACGTGTAATGCTTTTATGATGTTTGAGTTGTTCGTAATTTTATAATGAACTCCATATCTATGTTTTATAGTGCCAATATTGACATAGGGACATTAAGTTGTTCTCACAAACACCAGAACCTACTCTCCCCACTTTTGGAAAATCACATTCTGAAACTCACGTTCCACTTACCAATACCCTTTTCCTAATATTCATTGTGCAGAGTGTCATATTAATAAAGGTCACAGACCATATCTATGGAACCGTTATTTGCACAGCTTGGGGAAAAAGGCTGGAAATTATTTTCAAATTTCTAGGTTTTCCGCTAGAGGGCGGATGCATGGTTAAGTAGAAAAATGATTTTTTTCCTAAAATATACCCAACAAACATACATAAAAAATACATGCATCGCAATATTGTATGAATTTTGCATCGTTTTGATGCAGCACATATTGCATTAGCTCATAAAATATGAGAGGTGGCGGAAGGGGCATTGAATGTAACTTCGATTTAGGATAACTAAACCGATATTCACATGATTAGTCTTATTGGAAAGCGCTCTCTTCGGTGTAATAAGATGCGGATGAATAGAGTCTTTTTGTTAAATGTGATGAGTAGTGTAGAGCGCGGTTTGGCATTAACATAAACATGGCCGATTTTCTTGAAAATTGAAACCCATATAATTATTTTGCGATATCAAATAAGATGAAAATGCGAAAATATCAGTGGAAACCGTATTTTGATCTCTGTTTCCTAAGCAGAGACATGGCGAAAATACGCACACTCGCAAATTTTAATTGCAATATTCATCCAAGTTGGCTTTGAAACAAAAGAAATGCACCGCCACGCTACGCAAACATAAACTGAGTTCGGTAGAGATTCGTATTTTTATCGAAAATTATGGCAGACATTTTGCACATTTACGTTAGTCGTGATTATTGTTTCTTTTACTATTTAATTTATATTTCTCTGATGTAAAATTTGAATCATTTATTTGTTGCTGTTAATTTTAATTAGTTTATTTATCGCTTGTTATATGTTCTTTTGTTTCAAAGCAAACTTGGATGAATATAAAAATTGCAATTTAAATTTGGGAATGTGTGTATTTTCGATATATCGCTGCTTAGAAAACAGATATCAAAATGCGGTTTTCACTGATGTTTTCGGTATACTGAGATACCAAAACCATTGTGCCACCGAGGTACCGTCAGTGCGAACTTCGATTATCATTCGTTAAAAAAAAACGCTTTCATGTACGCTGATTTTCAGTAAAAATAATTTTCAAAGTTAGTCGTCTCCTAGCCAAACGTAAATAGTACGAACGATACATTTTCAGGGGTGTTTAGGTGAGAATTACTTAAATATTTGAATTTATAATGAATCTGCAATTTTCATCTTCCATAGAGGACGCCCACTATGTGTGGAATATAGCGTATATCTCGGGAAATAACCACTGTATTTTTAGCGCATTTTTGCAAAAATTTTTTTTTGTAAAAAGTAGCTTTTAATCTCACTTTGGCTGGCTGGCTGGCTGGCTGGCTGGCTGGCTGGATAAATGCGCGCCCGTAGAAAAACGCTTGTAAAAAGACAAGGAGTGTACATGTAACTATCGGGGCCGTGTAATTAAGAACGTTAGGGATGGGGCTACAAGATTTGGAGTCGACAACATCTGGACGCCATCCCCGAGCGTATTATACTAACCTGGAATTTTTCAGTTTTTATCTATCTTCTTCTACAGTTTTTCTCCGATTGTTTTCAAATTGGTGTCGTCGGGAAGATCTTGTCAACGCGCAACTCCTGCGGAATTTTGTTTTTTTTCCTAGGGGCGAAATAAACCACCTTTTGCGCGGCGCGCTTCGAGGGGTAGTCGACTTTGGACGCCCAAAAGTTTCTTACAGCGCGAATCGCGGTCTCTTTTCTCGTGTCACTAATAGAAGGTCGAGCTATGTGAAGTACCCAAAAGTTGAATACGATTTTATGCGGGATTTTAGCGAAATCTACCAAAATGTTACGAATGAACGGTAACTGTGTATCGACAAAGGGAATGTGGTAACCCCCGACGAGATCTTACTGATGGTGGAGTCGAAACTTCAAACGCGAATTGCGAGTGCACGGTAAGTGAGAAAATGGTACACAAAGTGAACGTGGTAGCTTTCGGCAAGATCTTATTGATGGTGGAGTCAATATTGGCTAATAAAACACTGATCTGCCACACAAAAATGCGCTGAAGTCCCTTCGATCTCACACGAGGACTTTGGTAATTTTTTCTATATAATATTCCCATAATAAGGCAGCATTCAGTTGTTTTTATTTTAGAAAACAAATGAGCGAAAAACAATTGAATTTTTATCAATAATCTTTTAGTTAGGCTCCTTTGATAGGGATTTTCTCTTTCGAATGACGTAATATGTTAGCACCCTTATACAAGAAAAGACATTTTTTAATATCGAAGATTTTGAACATTTATTGGTATGACACTCGGTATGACATTTTTTTATTTTGACGTGGGATATCTAGATTAATGTTATTGATGGGATTACTTAATAAAGAGTTTTACTAACATGTTACGTTATCGAAACGAGAAAAAAGATCTGTATCATTACATATCGTACACTGCTTTTTAAAAATTCAATTTTTTTGGATACTCATTTGTTTTCTGAAATAAAAACAGCTGAATGTTGTCTTATTATAAGAAATAAAATATTAAATAACTTTTATATAGAAAAAGTTTGTATATAGTCGTTATTTATCTACAATAGGACTCGCTCTCATCTTCGGCATTATTTCGACCTAGAGAAACGACAGTTCCATGTAGTTTACACAACAATTTTCCCCCCTTCAATTGAACAGAAAACAGAATTACATAATCGCCCCCCTTTAAATCAAAACAAAACCATTTGGATTATGCATTTTTGATCAATTTACTCTTTTAAATAGGTCGAGACTTACCGTTAACCAGACATATCTGGAAAAATTTCAAATTACATAAGCCAATGATTTTTCAGCTATTAATATTTGTTTACTCTTTTCTCTTCTAATTAAATTACTCAAATAATCAATTCCTACTCGTACAATCTGTAACAGTTCACTAATCCTAATAAATGTACTCTTATCCTGGTTCGTAAAATTCTCCTCCTTTGCTACACAAAATGCCCTTTGTTCACACTCGCTTCTACCAATCCTAAATTCCTTTTGCAATAAAAAATTATCTCTCATTCGATTACCTAACATCTCATATTTTCCTAATTGATTGCCCCCTATTAATTTTCTTGCTAAAACATCCACACTTAATTTATTTTTCCTCTCTATTTTCTTGATCTCAAACAAATTCTCCTGCAAAATTCGCTCCTACAATAAATCCTATTATCCGGAAAACGTCTCGTCATTAAATAATTCAAATCCCTATTATCATCGACAATTACAAACTTCCTATAATTCACACACCACAATCTTAACTTCAACTCTGGCTCTCTTAAAATTCTTGACATAAAACAACTAGCTAACTCAACCCCTTTCTCTACTAAACCCCCTTCATCTTCTTTTTCTCGTACTTCAACTTGAATTTCTTTTTTTCTTTAACTTCCTCAATCACGACTTAACTACTAACTAACCGTTTCTTCGACTTTTTTCTGTATCTTAATTTCAACTTCTTCTTTCTGTATTCCAATCTCTTTGCTGCTAAACTTGAACTCCGACAGCTTCTTCAACGTTCTTCTCAATAACTGGGCTCACTACTATCTGGTCCACCTTCCTCAGGTATTCACGTACTTTTTCCTTGATTTCAACCGTCTGTTCATCCGCCTCTACAATTATCTTTGATTTCATCTCCTGTAATTCTGTAGTCTGCACATCCAATTTTATCTTCTCCGTTCTTTGCTTCGCTTCCTTCATAATTGCTTCAACGTCTACGTACCCTCCCACCAACGCTGATTTTCTTCCTTGATGATATAACTTTCTAACTAAACCGTACCTCTAAATTAAGAAAAATTTGGCAAAGAAAGATAAAATTCTACCTGAATTTCGAATTGGGATTCAAATTGACACATAATTCATTTGTAAAATACATTTCAAGGATTTATTCTAACACACTATAAAAACGCTTCACGTCGGGAGACAACGCAACCTCGAGCTAAAATCTAATACTTTTTTCGCTTGTATGATAAATAACTATTTTTTATTTTGTTAATACGTTGGCGTTACATTATTCCCCGAAAACAGAATTGAGGACGAGCGCCCAAACTAAGGAAAATCTTTATCACTATTTTTCTTCTAAAACGAGAAGATGCTTGTGGATATTGTGCTAAAGGAATTTATTAACACGAGAGCGTATAACAAATATTATTTTAGAAAAATGCCAAAATAAATATGATTACCACAGGAATTGAATGCGCAATATTCTCCCTTCAAATTAAAAGCTTAATAGGAATTTAACATTTAAATTCCTCTTGACCCAGCATTTCAACATTAGGCTGTAAATTTTGCAATATCGTAGCCCTTAAGATAATCGATACCTCCATAGTGAGGCTCAAAAATCGTATACCCTTTCTAGGCCATTCTCCTTGGAGGCAAGTTCGTGGATCCTAGAAGGATACCTTGTTGTATTTAGGGGTCCTTTTAGCTAAACTGTACATGAACAATACCAAAACAGAAAATGTACAAGCATTCTTTGGAAATCCTCGCCATCGATGAACTTCACTCTTCAGAATTATGTTACTGAAACTAAATCTGAAGTGTGGTGCTTGACGGTCAATCTTTCTTAGCAACGAAGTTAGTGCCATATTCGTAACTTGCTGTTCGAGGTGTGTATCTGAAAAATACACGTGTAAAGTATGTAGGACTGTGGAAACAGGCTGCTTCAAAGTAAAGGTGGAAGTGACACGCAGCATATTTTCCCAAGAAAAAATTTCCCTGCCTGGATTATTCATTTCTAGGCAAAATAGGTCAGCGTTTTGTGAAAAGTCTAAGTGAAAGGCGACACTTAAGTGTTACATTTAACGATCTTGGACGATGACACCAAACAGATCCCAGAAGCAGTTAAAAGAGCTGATGGCGCTATTCAAACGATCACAAATAAGTAATAAAATAGTTCTTTCAGACAAAAGATTACGAATGCAAGGCTTAAATGTGAAAACCGACGCCAGCGTTGAAATGCATCCTTTCTGTTTGCTTCCTCTTCCTTAAAGTCGCGCTATTAATTTGGATTCGACTGAAAAGTCGCCCTTCGAAAACGCTATAAATCATCGTTGAGCGTTCCGGTTACACGAACCGATAATGTAACTACAAACAATGTTCCGCGTACGTAACATGAATTCGCCATCGCACGTAACGAGCTTGATTGTAATTTCAAACAGTCTCTCGATCCTAGGCCGTTTTTTTCCTCCTCCCCGCTTGCAATAATGGCTGATTTACAGCACAAGGTTATCGATAACTCAAACTCTTCAAACTGCAGCACGAGTTTTTTGTTAAAGAATGGCATTGTTTTGCGTCGAATGCTCTCGAGAACGAAACGGAACTGCTTTTATGACACGTATTTTACAGATACTCGTAACTAACAATGGAGTCACATGCCCTTGCCTGTCTATGCATTACATACAATGGCACGTTTTTTATTTTATTGGGATTATGAAATACAATGATTAAACGTCGAACACCGCAAGAATTTCATTAATCTTAAAACGATCGGATCGAAGCTCGAAGGACGGAGAGGGTGGAAAAGTTACATTCTGACCATAATAAATGCCTACCTTAAACGATTTTTAGGGGCGAAAAATTCCCCTTATATGATGGTTTTGTCCGTCCGTCTGTTTCTCGTCTAACTCGAGAACGAAAAGAGACAGCGATGTCAAACCTTCGCCGATTGATTTCTACGAGTTCAAGGATCAGTGCTATTGAATATGAGCCGGATTAAAGGTCTGGTTTTCGAATGCGACCTGAATGGCAGTAAAATCCCCTCCTGAAAATAGTACTCGATTCTTCGTATCTTGTTGTTTAAGCAGTAGAAGATTTTAACTTTGCTTAAACTCCGATAGAAAAAGGACAATACAGCTGATGGTGCTATGACTAGTATAGCTATAAACTGGATTCATATTTAATTTCGTTTAATTCACCATTATCCGTTTATCCTTCTATACATTCACCACTTCGTAATGTTGCCTGAAACGTCCTAGGTATGAATAGTCCTGGGTATAAAATTTTGGTTATGAACCTTTATGGATCTGAAGTTACTATTCGCTCTGTATGCTAAAGTATGTCTGGTGTTAAATTTTCGAAGGATCTGAATTTTTAATAAAATCAAATGTTATTCCTTTCTCTAAATGAAAAATAAAACATGAAAAGCAACATTTCAATCAAGGCAAGACAAAGCGGATCCTACGAAAATATTATAATTGAAAATGTCCGATTTTTCCGCGATCCTTTGATCTCCGCAATTTTAATACGAAACATTCGGAAATATCAAATTTAATTCTCTTCCCCTAACCTCTTCCCGAGCCACGGAACCGAAATTTAAAATATTTACTTAAACGTTAATTTATCGATACCGTTTGAAGTCGTAGCCACAAAACAGCAACAACGCGATTCGTGCAAGAGATCACTTTTATTCTACCGTAAAATTGTAGAGAAAAGACCGATTAATTTCGGTGTTAACCTGCCTTTTTTTATTCGATTTAATTAAAAAAAAGGAAACGATTTCGCCGAAAACTCGTTTAGACAATTTTTAATTAAACAGTTTTTTCGTTTCGTGCCTCAACTTTTTTCATCTAGAAGCTGTACTATTAGATTGGATCTCGATACAAATTTTGCGTTAGATGGATAAAGGTAAAACGGAATAGGAGTCATAACTTAGGCCCTTATCGCAACGGAAAAATGCGAAAAAAAAGGAGAGCAAGCTACTTGCATATTAATGATGAATCATTGGAAGTTAAGAGGGTAGTTCATCCTTTTGAACATTTACATAAAGCCCCAGCATTCCTTTGTGTTTCGGTAGTTACTTAATCAATTATTTAAACATGGAAACTTCAATTTTGGGTTACAATTTTCGGTTCCCATCTGTTACTTCGGATGATGATATTGGGTGGATGTTTCCCTAATATGATAAATTTCGCGGAGTAGATGAATGCGGGTGCGGTTGGTTTTAAAAGGTAAAATACGTCGTTTTCGTATTCCGAACGCTAATCTCTTTTCCAAATTATGCATTCATAGCTGAAATAAAGTTGGAATTGCATTGTAGATGAAAAGATGTTCCATTAACCGGCCTGTGACAGGCGCTACGTGTGGAAATTAAACTTCATTTCACATATAAATTATTCAAAATTTTCACTATTCTAACTAGGAGATCTAAAAAGCGACGACGGTTGGGGGAGGAACACGAGATAAATTTGATGGAAATTTTTCAGTGTTCGCTATACGGATTGATATAAACACATTTTTTACATCGGAGAGCGATCTGCTACCTACATGGATCCAATAGGGTTCGTAATTGTGCGGACTGCTGCAAGCGCTTTGGTTAATTTTGGAATATTGGCAAAAATGGAAAAATATAGCTTTTAGCTAAAATCATCAATTTTTCCGATTTATTTGACGGCTTCGTTTTCTACCCATTAATCCAGTGTACAATGTGTGCTGTTTGCGTTAACGATTTAACATATACGTATTGATATACTGGGGCGTTGTACCTACTGTTGATCTTCCCATTGCTTCCTCTTTAGAGTTTAATTTTATGTAGTGTCAATAAACAAGTTTTGCTTGAAATACAAAATAAATTCTTAGAGTTTGTTTGTTAAGCAGTTTGTTTTAGTTTCGCTTATACACTCCCGCATTCCAATTTCTACAAAGATCATACCCACACCGCGCTCAAAACACACGAGATCAAAATGTATAATAAAGACATAAAGTTGAAGGAAAACTAATGAGAAAACTAGTCGTCTAAAAAAGGAAATTCGTCATATTTACTTCCTAGTTACTGAGTAAACTACAAAACTTTAGAGAAATCATTCACAAAATAAGAAATAAATGTCGATTTTCAGATTCGTTCTATTCTTTAGTTTAACATTCTTCAATCGTGTGGTTTCATATGCATGCCTCGTTTTAGACTGGGGAAATAAGGAAAAAAATTACAAAGAGTTCGTATCGAAATGTGGTTTTTTTCGGCGTCGAGTTCAGAAAGATACGAAGAAAAATGTACAATACTGAATGTGCCATTTGTTGAAAATTGCGTAATTTGTGCAAAAAATTGCATTATTATTTCCAAAATTATAAACGTACATGAAAAGCGGAATAAATCGCATAGAAATCGTTACTATGGGGTTTTCGGGAGTACATCTGCCCTCGAAATTGACCGGGGATACCCAGGGGCGGTGCTACCGACGCGACGCCACAGAGTACCGGGGGTGCAGTGGAGTAAAAATTGCTCGGAAATCGTTACTCGTGGGTTTTTGTGCCCAAAGATTGGGGATTGGGATACAAGGGTGCAATGCCGGGAGGTACAGTGAAGTGAAAAAATTAACCATATCGAGAATCGAGAATCGAGGAGCTCCAGATCTGCCCTCGAAATTGCTCGGGGAAGCTCCGCAATGGCGATACGGGGTGGAGGGGGTGATTTTTATGTAAAAAATGTCAATTGAGAAAAATATAATCCATCACAGCATATGCAGTGTGTCTAAGATAACAATGAACAGTGTGGGGAAATCGGAAAATCGGTTAAATTAGAAGAAAGAAAGTGTCTTTTTTCCATGAATTTGCTTGATTAACTCGGTCTTCGCCCTCACTAATCAAATTCATGAAAAATAGTATCACTTTCAAAACTAGTTGTACAAATAACCATTTCTAATGCCCATGTTTCATCCAAATAAATAAATAAATAAATACTGTGTTGGATCATCTAACGAATCGCTGCTTCTGTGAAATCATCAATATCGCTAACGGGTTTCTTACATTGTCATGTTTTTTTAGGACTTTCTGGAGGTTTATCCGATTTAAACATTTGTGGAATAGAGGTCACTCTTCGCAGACTAATATTTAATCGCCTCAAAAACCTTTTTTTGTGAAATACATTGATCAGTCTAACTTAAACACGTGATCCCAACGTTTGATTGATTGAAGACGCGCGCACAAATTAAGGAAAATCCTACTTTAACCAAATTTCTCTGAGTCGTGTGAGTCTATGTATGTTTGAAACTCCTGCCCGAGCACTATCCAACAAAAATCCTCAAGCATCCCAAATTTACGTACATGCGATAAAAAGTTCTCTTAATGTTATAAATATTTCCAGTTCTCGTTCTTATACCATTTTTCTTTCAACAATTCTCAAAAAATCCAAAAACAACTCTCACTTTCTAGGCACTTCAAAAATGTTCTGTAAGAATCTACAAACATCCCTCTTTTGGGAAAAGTGCATCTTTTAAAGAGGTTTATTTTACGCTCTTGCTAAATTTTCTTAAATAGCACTATGGCAGGATTCAATATTCCTATAAGGTGTGCGGTAAATTCGCCCTCGGAATATTCGCCCCCGGAATATTGCCCCCAACAAATTCTCATCCGAAAAATTCGCCCTGACAAATTCGCCTTTGGAATATTCGCCCCCGTAGGATTCGCCCCATAACATTTATTAACCCTCGGAAGTAATAGGTTGGTTTGGTAACATATTAAACAAATAACAATTAAACAAAATTCATTTTATGAACTGCTGGCCCTGTTACCTCCGAGGATTAATACATCCTATGGGGCGAATCCTACGGGAGCGGAATCGCCGGGGGCGAATCTTCCAGGAGCGAATTTGTCGGGGGCGAACTTGCCGGGGGTAAATTTTCCGGGGCGAAGCTTTCTGGGACGAACCTTACGGAGGCGAATTTACTTGGGGGCGAGTATTCTTGAGGGCGAATATTCCGGGAGCGAATCATCCTACAATCTCCTATAAATATTACCTACCAAAACACAATCCAACAATTTAAACAATTCTCTAAAAGTATCTACAGGTCTGTGCTACAGGAAACTGTCTGTCCACGATCATCCCTCTTTTAGGGAAACAGGGTAATAAAAATGATGTCGTTAAGTCACACAGACCGCTGTTGATGCGACCTACGTTGATACGATACCATACAATAAGCAATTGTGCTACATTCCCTTAATAAAGAACTCTAGTAGAAATATAAGTTTTAAGATTTGAAGACAACTTTTCTTAATATTGACATTAACTAAACATTAAAAGGAGAAGAAATGAAATTTTATTTGTAAACTAGCAACATTGTTTTGCTTTGGTAATTGGTTATTGCACAGTGGAATTTATTTACTAAAAAAATTTAAAAAATCTAAATCTGTACCTGAGTACCTTTTTAGAGAGACGCTAAGGAAGTTTTGTAAATGTCTGCAGTCTTCTTAATAATTTATAACAATCCGTAATCTGACCAGCAAAATTTTCTAAAATGAGGTACGAAAATTCCGCACCAAAACAGTCCCGTCCAATTGTTCGAAACGTTCCTATGAACAATTCCACAGGAAGTATTTTTTTAGGGAAACGGTAATTAAAATAATGTTATAAAATCATTTTTTAGAAGATTTTGTGCAAAATTACAAAATAACTGTCTATGTCTGTTTATTTCACATTAAATGGTTTAACAATTTATACAATATCAAAATACTTCCTCCATTGAAGATGTTTTAAAAAGGTTGTCCATAATATAAGCTGCATTTCCACCTTGTATTGCGATAAGTACTAATTTTCTGCTTTTGAAAAGTTTTTGCACGAAGTTCACCAGTAATTTTAAAAATCAGTTTTCTGAAATGATCCAGAAATTCTATCAAGATTCCAAGGACCTAAGGATTTTACGGCGAAGGGTATAAAATGAGATTCCTATATTTGTTTTTTTTTCTTTTGGGCCCAGTGAGGAATAGGAAATGTATGAATCGGCAAGGGTGTCAGAACAAGTAGCATCCCAGATAAGAATCTGACCCTGACACCAAGGGATGAGTGACATACCGTTCACACGTTTGCCATCTTCTATTTGATCCTGTAGGTTCCAATATATGTAGATGAGATTTTGCAACTTTGAACCGGAAAAATGATATTTAACTCCATGTGTCTGGAGTGACGCCCGTCGCCCGGAACGATTTTTATAACCTAATCCGTATGTTCCATCTTCAGATACATATTTGTTTTAAGTACGTACATGAGCAATGTACCAAAAATCTATCCAGAAATTACAGAATATTGTATAAAAATAGCATAAGAATCTCCCTTTTAAGGAAGCACAAATACAAATCTTTTAAAATGATGGCTTTGATAATATAATAATATGAATAGTTATGTCCAAGAGATATTCTTCCACTTAGTGGACAAGCCATATTATAAAAGAAATTAAATTTAACCAGCTTTACGAGCTTTTGTGCGAAATTCCTAACCATAATACGTGATTATCGAGTAAAGAATTCCTTATATGCACCTACAAGCATAAACGCGCTAAAATATTTTTAGTTTGCGGTAAAACTATACGCAAGTACTATAATCAGAATTCTACTAAAATAATGAGTTCTTCAATTTTTTCCACAATTAAAGGACGCATTGTATCCTCCCCTCAATCCCCCCTAAACATGGGAATTTTTGTTCTAGTTCCTGTGCGCCTCGTTGTGTAAATATTGAATTCAAGTATGCAATGAGTAGACTGCAACGTACTACAGAAGTAGAAAATTAAGGGGCCTCCATTTCACAAATTTTCATGGTTGGTAAGCCTTACTTATTCTGTGACTACACAATGGTGGATCTTGCGAAAATAAAGAAGACAGGAAATAGTTTACCATGAGTCATATAAGTTTAGATACCTTGCAAGCAGACAAAATTAGACAATAACGAAACGGCCGAAAAGCGAGGTTTTCACATGGGTGAATAATAACGAAAATATTTGCATAACAAATAATTCCAGGTAATGTGTTAACGACCTCCCCCCATACATAATGTACTAATTTTAACCAAAACCGGAAACTCGCCCAAACTTTTTCTCCGGCGGCGCGGCACACAGAAATTTTCATTTCGGCGAAAATCCTTTCCCTCGGTGATTAGAGAGTTGATTGAATCCTTCTAAATTACAATTGTAAATCAGAAAATTTGTCTTAATTTTATCAATAGTTGTGAAAATCCGGGAAAGTTTCCAAATTGTCGGGGGAAGTGGAATCCCTAAGGCCTTTAATTATACGTCGTCCTCGTTTAAGACGACGAAAATAAAAACGCGACGATACCATCTCGAAAAAAATCGGTTAGTGAAACGCGGGTCGAGTTATGCAATTAAAAAAATGCTTAATTGAATTCAAATGCGGTTAATTATGCATTTCGTGACCCGACCACTGTTAACAATAGAAAAGTATCTTTTACCTTAACGTCATCAATTATAAATGCAACGATGAGGGTGATGAAATGAAGACTCTAGTATACATATTTTACAAATGGGGGTTGTGCGAGCGCCGAGATAAAATGAATTGCTAAATTTAGTTCGGTATGTCGACGCATCCTTTATAATATAATAATACTCTTTGTCCTTGACTTGGCCGGTTTGCAAGAATCACTTCGAGGTCTTTAACCGTCTATATTTGCAAATACTTAGCGAAACGTATTATTGCAAAATTTGTAGGTAAATACTCTACACGAGCAACGTGTTCACCTAGTTTTCGATCTTCTTACAGAGAACTGGTTTCGCTTTATAACTTCATTGTCGTTTTACCACAGTTTACTGTTATGTTTCAATAGGTTGCTTATAAAAAGTCATTGCATTGAAGATCCGATACCGAAATGTCGAATGTGTGTTCATTTTGTGCTTTTTTTGTGTTATTCACACTTTGGGCTTTGTGGTTTTCGAGTTATTTAAAGTTGGACGGACTCTTCGTCCTATGTTTGATGTAAAAGAAATCCTTTTGTCCTATTGTCCTGTTGCTTTTGTGCTGTCCCTTATGGTTTTGTAATTTTTTGAAATTCGCCTAAAGATACAAGTAAATATTTTGAAAATTCACGATCCTTCGGTAATTGCTCATGGAGAACATTTTGCAGAAATTAGTACATGTTTTAAACAGCATTTTTGAAAGATCCTTAGGAGAATTTCTAAAGATATTTTCGAAAGAATCATTAAACATCACCGCCACGTTTCTGGAGAATTTTTTAGTAACCTTTCTCTGGGTTTTTACGCAATTCATATACAAATATATTTTTGATTTTAATTGGTTGATTACAATGGAATTTGAAGAAAATATACCTACAAATCCACCTGTGTTTTTAAAATTATTTTAATGTAAAATAATGACGTGCATCAAACAAAAATTGTTTAGCAACGCTCCCCATTATAATTAACGAATGTGATAATTAAAGGTATTATAATTTGCAAAAAGCATCCGGTTTTGAAGTTCAATGCTTCTGCTAACACCTGCATGAAGAAGTTATATTTAAATTTAAATCTATGGTAATATCCCATGCAACGAAATTTCAAGAACAGCGTAATAATTAGGTGTGGTTAGTGTGTATGATGGGGTCCTTAAACAGAATTCTACTTGTAAAATTCTCAAGCTTTCTTCTTCCATAAGTTACACAAGAGACGTGATGAATAAAGATTGTATTTAAATATAAACTGAACCTAATGAACAATTCAACACGACCTACATTCCTCCTATTTTCTGAAAAAAAACCGACTGTTTAAGCTTAGAGTTAGGAATTTGTCATAATAGAAAACGTTTGCACCTTATCAAGAGAAGTAGGTTAATGGCGATAACAAACTGTAATTAACGAGCCCCTATCGAATGTCTTAATGATTTTGAAACTTGAACTACTAACCGCGGTATCCACCCTAATTAAAACATTTTAATCTATTCAAGAATCTTTAATTGGTCATCACTATAATTCTTTAGTTACTTTACACTTACTCTCGGTATCAATTAATTTAAAAAAAGACAAATTGGTGTGAAGACACATAAAATAATGATCGGTTATTCACATACCGTTTATGGATAAAATGTTGGAAGTAATGGGACGCTTAATTCCGGTGCTCGTTAAGAAGTCTTCTATTAATTAAAATTAAAACGAAAATGGAAGATACAAATCTCGGCGTTTAATTTTGTTGTTTGTATGAAGGAGATTTCTCTCATAGTTCTACCTTAGTTTAGAAGACTATTAAAATATTTGTTTTTATGGAACTTGGAAAGTGTTGTTCGTCTCTCAATATTTACCAATTACAGCAACAAATATGTGGGGGTGGAAAAAATGTTAATTTGCATGGTTTGTAAAGAAATTTTAACCAATTTAGGATTAATATTAAATTTACACAGATTTGGTAAAATGTATACACATACGCTTCATTTTTTTAGTTTCCTATGTTAGTAGCTTGAGCTTTGAGAGTACTCTCCGTTAGCGGCAATACACTTGTCTAATCTCTTCTGCCAATGGTTCGAAACATTTTTTAAACTCATCTACTTTGATGTCATCGATCGAAGACCAAACCGGAGGTCGGATGTTCAAACCTGGGCTGCCGGTAAGAATTTTTGATCTGTGGCAGGAGGATGGAAATTTCCTTAGCGCCCGTTGAAGCATTCTGCTGGCTACTTTGAATTTGGTTTCCAGCAGTTTTCGAAGAACTCCTTCGCGCGGCCAAACTATTAGAGATAACTTGAATTTTGGTCGCCCCAGTTGTTTTTAGCGCATTTTTGAAAAAAAATACGCTATTATATTCGTCATTGCTGGCAGGCCGGCTGTCCGCGTTAGATCTCCACAACTACAATAGCTAGAGACTTCAAATTTTCACTAAAAGCTTCCTGCTATAGTGTAGATGTGCAGGCACTAGTCTATTTTGAGTTAGATTACTTGTAAGATCGATAATTGAAGAAAATAATTTCGATATGGGTTTCGGAGGTGCTATAATTTTACCGTTAGATAGCGCTACCAGTATAAAAACTTATTATTTACTTTGTGATTTGTTTTACAAAATGAAGACGTATACCGTCAATTGAAATTAAATAAAATTAATTATTTAACGCAGCCAAAATTACTCGTGAGATCGATAATTTTAAACTTCGCTAATAAAATACTGACCTGCATTACCAAAAATGCGCTTTAATCATGCATATGCTGATTTACAACTTGTTTTCTTTACAATTGAGCTCCATTCTTCCATCTCTTAAAATAAAGGATGCTACCATAAGAAAGTGTCCAAATTTAGACCACCCTGTACGATAGGCATAAAGGATGTAAGACTGTCAAAAAGTTTTTTTTAAAAAAACTTCTCATGGATGAACATTGGAATTAAAAACATTTAGTAGAGATTTCTTAATTACATGGACTGGCTCTGGATCATGCATACGTTGTAATCCGTCGTAAATTTCTTCTGACTGCATTTTGAGGGTTTAATTCAAGCAATTGCAGGTATTCACTCTATAATAACGGACAGCGTACAGATTCACAGGAGGGTTTTTCGTTCACCGGGTTTTTTAATGTGACAGTCAATAATTGACCTTGATCACGGCAAAGTTAATCCAATTTTCGTCTCGTAATTTGACCAAGAAACTCTTAACGATTGTCTTTTTTTGCGTGTATCCAAAATATTCAAAATAAAGCTTAATAACCATCGCCGACGCTCCATGGTATGCAGGGCTGGATTCCAAGGGGCGCACGGTTGCCATACCAATTGATCTTTTTTCAAATTAGAAATTTTATGATAATTTCAGCATGAAGAGTTGTAATGAATTATACAGGGTTCTGCAAATAGTGCGTCTGTGTTTCCTAGCTCATACCTGATAAAAAATATTTAAAAAACACTTTAATAATGAGAAGGTTATTGTTCACAATGAAATGGTAAAATTTAGCGTAGCGTGCAAAGAATGTGTCAACCTATAGATACCTTCAGATGATAATAATAAACAATTTTAAACGAACTGTATAACGACTTTCTGAAGTAATACTTTATTAAAACTATCAAAAAGCCAATGATTCAAAATTGTATTATGGTTTCACTCTACAGTGGCGTACGTAGAAATGTATTCTGGGGGGGGGGATTAAACAAGTTCGTGGCACAAACAGTCACTCAGTGCGTACTAGAAGGGGGAGGGGGTAACAAATAGAAATTGGATTACAGGTTGCTGATATTTTATTTCTTACTGCTGACAGGCTCCTTTATTGCTTTTGCTTTAATTAATCAACGAAAACTTTGAATAATAGGTATATTTATGGGCAAAAACCAATTTCGATAAAAAATTCAAAGGGCTGTAACTTTTGATGTAGTAGTTCGATCTTGGAACTGTTTGAAATTATGGATTCTATAGGCCACATTCTATAAGAAAATATTTTCCGGTCGATCTGAGACAATTTTTTTCTGGGCAAAAAAAAGGCAGTGTATTTACCTTCCTTTTTTCCCAAAAATCGACTGCACCAAAATTTCTCGGGAAAAAACTTTTTCTTATTAATTTGGGTGCGTAGAATCCAAAACGATTCGTACTTTTTCGATTAGACGTCTCAATCAAAAGTTATGGGCAAAAAAAATGCCTGTTTTTAAAATTTAAAATTCTTATTTTGTGAAAGGCAGGACGCAGGTACCTCACCTCAGTAGCAGTACTAAGTACCTGATACCTATTTGTTATTTTGGGCATCAATGTAGCGAATTGCCGATCGATGCCGAATAGCCAAATCGTTGCTGCCAACACTGATCACTCACTGAATAGTGAATACTGAATACTACAGAATATTTAGATTTTAGTGACTTTAGACTTTAACCAAAACCAAAATTGCTTTCTATTATATACCTATATATTATTGCCTTTATTTTAAAGTGGGCGGAGCGGATAGCGGAGTATTACCTAAATACGTAATAGCTATGATGAACTCAATTCTTCTGGGGGGGGGAGGATATATCCCCTTCATCCCCCCCGTAAATACGCCACTGTCACTCTACAACTACATATATAATCGTGGATTTTCATTTGGAAAATGCAAATTATTCACAGAAGTGTTCACTTTAAATAGAGATAAGTAAACGGAGAATTGCATAAAAATTGCATAACAAATAAAACTGAAAACCTCCCTCTCTATATTTTAGTAGTACAGCAAATAAAAACTCACGAGAACTTCGTTTAAAATATCAAAATTTGTGAAAGAGGAAGTTTCACACGGCCAAAGAAAAGGGGTAGTTTAAACGTTTAAAATGGTGTCCAGCGTAGGAGAACAATTCGTGGCAATTAAACATTGCGCGCGTCCCTGTCCTTTTTCTGTATAATTACCGCCTTGTTTCTTTGAAGTCTGCTCACTTACAGGTAAATATTTTACGTCAAGATTCCCGAGCAATTATGATCTATTAAAATTTTACACCGAGCCCCTTGAGATCTGCAAAGAAAAAAAAAAGGAGGCGCCTACCCGGAACTTCCGCATAATTACAACAAAAATTACACTCATTATCGCGCCCTTTTAAGCTTCCACAAGAAAGGAAACACGTTTTATGGAAGGGGGAAATGTTCGGAAATAAACTTAAGGCTAAACGTAATAAATCAGGAGCAGATGTGCATGTTATCAGCAACGCAGATTATGGACAGGTGTCGCCTCCCACAGGTTCAGGCGGTGGCGGCGTCGGCGGTTCCCGAAACATTCCGTTCGAAATTTACTCGATTACATAATTAAAATAATCGTTAGAGAACCTCAGGATCTGCGGTTTCGGTATGGGAATTGCGCACGGGTCAAAAGGCATCACCCCTGAATTGCCTTTATTATTAATAAACTGTAGAATACGTGACTCGTATACGGCCGCAAGTACTTATTTAACGGGCCCTTTTTCACTTTTACTAATTTAATCGATCGTTTTCCACGCTCTTCCGGATCTCTTAACTCATTTCTCGACTGGGCTAAGATAACGGTATAATTCACCGCCTTAAAGAATTTACATGTACGTTCACGAATCCATTATATTAAAAAAAAGGCCGTACTTGGCTTGATTGCGCTCTTTAAAGGTAACGTACTAAAGCTCCCCAAGAAGTGAACAACATCCATTTTATACTGGGAATCTCCGTTAATGCGAGTTCCTGTTTATACAAACATGCATTATATTCTAAATTCAACACGGAGCCATATATCCCATTTGAATATACCATATCAAATTGCACATAATACGTACATATAAATGTCAGAAAAACAGGTGTGCAATTATGATAACTGCCGGCTGGAAGTGCTTTTATTTACATATTTTATGTATTTGCAGTTTGTATCAACAAATACAGTATGACGTTTTTTTCGGTTCTGGCATTGTGAGAGATTCGTTTAGAGAGGATGCAAAAAAGCGTAATTGCCTGTTGGTGAAAATTCTGAAAGCGTAGGTACGTCTAACGGTAATGGTAATTGTTAACTGCAAAAAATGGAAATTGTCTAAAAATAAGGTAGATTGTGTATTACATACGCTAATTGCATACGGATTGAACATTGTCAACGACATGACATGAGGATTTTTTAAGATATGAGAAGTTTTGCCAATAAATAAATAATTAGCTCTTGTGCCTTGCAGCAGTTTGAAGCTTAGTAGTCCGTCGGAAAGCCGCGTCTAGGATGCATAGAAACAAAACCGAGGTATAACTAAATGGGACCTTCACCATTAGAAAAAGCACCTTTTTTTACATAGGAAATGAAATTTGACGACTCTCTCCATTGGTTGAAACTAAAGATAAAGCAAAAAAACAGGAAAAAAATAGAAAACGTTATTTTTACCTTTGAATACTCATAACTTTTTTTCTAAAGAAGGTAGACCGACATTTTTTTGCTAGTTTTATTCCTAATTCAATTTACTTTCTATTGGTATATCTTAATTCGATCAATTTTGTTAACTGTATTGAACAAAACAGTAATATTTAAGAAACAACAACAAATTTCCAATATTTCTTTAAACTCACCGCGTCGTAACTTTTTTATGAAAATAGCTTTTTTAATGGTTTTTTTTTCAAAAACTCCACAATTTAATGGACTTCATTTTGTCTCGATTAATATGTGGTCTGTGTGTAAAAATAAAGCGGGTAGCGGCTTTCAACTGCCGGAGCGCGTACCTCCTTACGCGGTTAGTTCGACGCTCTTCACAACTCGGTCATCACGATGAAGTGTGATTAAAATTATGTCGTTAATTTTTTTTCAATAATCTATTTCACAAAATAACAGAAACTTGTGGGAACTATAAATATATTATGCAATAATAATATATTATTACGAGATTATAATTTTTAAT
Source organism: Photinus pyralis (assembly GCF_008802855.1). Classification (NCBI taxonomy): domain Eukaryota; kingdom Metazoa; phylum Arthropoda; class Insecta; order Coleoptera; family Lampyridae; genus Photinus; species Photinus pyralis. Next base: position 4,137,734 of record NW_022170819.1, read on the forward strand.
AGAAAACTAAATTAAAACCCATCTCGGCAGGTTAAGTGACCAAATTCTCAGGACGTTTGACAATAGGGAGCACCTAATTGGAGTCTTTTTTGACATCAAAGGTGCATTTGATATGACATGGAGGTACGGGATATTGAAAAACATGTTCAAGTGTAACCTACGTGGGCACCTACCAAAATTTGTACAGTCATTTTTAGAAGACAGAACATTTGGCGTGAGAGTCGGTGACGCCTATTCAAAAGAGCATGTTTTGGAAAATGGAGTGCCACAAGGGCCAACACTAAGCTGTTTGCTGTTTTGCCATAAATGAAATAGCTCTAGACGTTGATGAGGAAATAGATAAATGTCTATACGTCGATGACCTGATGATTTGCTATTCAGTCGGTGTCATAACCCGCAAACTACAAGGCGCAATAAACAAAATCTGGGAAAACGCCAAAAATGTTGGGTTTGTGCTGTCAGAAGAGAAGACAAAGGCCTTACACTTTTGTCGACTTCGCAAACCACACTATGACCCAGTCTTATTCATGAATGGTCGTGTAATAAGTGTGCCCCAAGAGGTCAAGTTTCTGGGGTTAACATTTAACAGAGAATTAAGATGGTCTAAACATATACAGAACATTGTAACTGCAAGCACAAAATCCCTGAATATAATCAGTTTTAGCCCATCAAAAATGGGGAGCACACGCCAAGATACTACTTGACATCTACAAGACACTGATCTTATCTAAATTTGATTATGGGTGTTCTGTTTATTTTACATGTAACATTAAATGTGTGGGAAGCTTGAAAAAATTCAGAATCTTGCTATAAGGTACTCCCTTGAGGCATACCCTATAAGTATTAAATTATTAAATTACATGTATTAAATTTATATTAAACCGATCTTTTGGTTTTCTAATACTGCATGAAGGCCCATCACCTGAATCTCTGTTTGCATTTATAATGTTATTTTTGCTGCAAAACTATTTTCTGCAAGAAATATGAAACGGATATTAAGTAAAATGGGCAAGTAGATCATTTTTCACTTATAATTGCACAAGAGGTTTGAATTTTACCGAGTAAATTTGGGTTGTTAAGGTAATGAAAATCTGTTGCCTAGCAATTGGTTGACAGTTTTTCGAGTTCAATTGCTAAAAGGAAACAGATTTGAATTGCAACAATCCAAAATTTACTCGGTTTAAATACAAACCTCGAGTGTAATTCGGCAGGACAGTTTAACGAACAAGAAATTCACCAAACTAGTCAATTATTGACAGACGTCAAACTAGTCATATGGGTAAGGATAATGCGATTATTGGTTCGAAAATGAATAAGTGAAAAAACCACTAGTGCATTTGTCGCTGGAAAAGTTGCAGGTAACTTTTGCCGCTGTCAAAGTGACAATTACACTGCGGCTTATGTGATTTTTTATACATGAGTTGAATTGTCGCTGAAATACCACACGTGAAATTATCACTATAATTCGTTCCCATTGGCTCAACAATTTGAAATCTCGACATTTCACTGGTCGAAATGTGACAAATGTTAGATGAATTGAATAGTCAGATATAAAATTTTTTTTAATATTGTCATTTCTTCTATTGTACATAATATTGTTTGAAAACCAGAAACAGTAGGTTTTTTCACCATTACATTTTCGGCACTCTCAGCTTCCAGACAATAAACACGCCTTCCGTTCCATTATCAAATGCTAGCTATAGTGATTCCAAAATACTTTTGAACAGTATCTACAATAGTATGTGTGGTAGATATAATAAGGTAGGTACAAATGTTTTAATTTTGTAACCCCATCGATTAATTTTATTTTAAAAATAAACATGGAGAGACATCAATCACTCATCCCAAAAAAATGCTTCCAATGAAATCCCTATATCTTCACATCTAGGCATATCGGATTCCTATGCCCGCGGAAGTACAGGAAAGAATACGTCACTTGATATTTTCGATTCAACATCAAAGATGTGAATAAAAACGAGACGAACACGCTAACCATGAAATTGTCTTATTCAGCATTTTAACAACTAAATTAATACCATCTACCACAAAATATTGAAATTATTTTATTAAGTAAAGCCACCACAAACGTTGCAGCAATAAACTAAAACCAATACAAAGCGCGTAGATATATGCAATTCGCGCAGCCAGTAGAGTTACGCGTTCCAGCATTTGAGAGCCGCTACCGGCTTTACTTTTACAAATAGACCACATATTAATCGAGACAAAATGAAGTCCATTAAATTGGGCAGTTTTTGAAAAAAAACCATTTAAAAAGCTGTTTTCATAAAAAAGTTACGATGCGGTGAGTTGAAAGAAATATTGGAAATTTGTTGTCGCGTTTTAAATATTACTGTTTTGTTTAATACAGTTAATAAAATTCTACGAATGAAACCAATAGAAAGCAAATTGAAATCTGAATAAAACTAGAAAAAAAAATGTCGTTCTACCTTCTTTAGAAAAAAAGTTACGAGTGTTCAAAGTTAAAAATACTGATTTCCATTTTTTCCCCGTTTTTTGCCTCTATCTTTGGTCTCGACCAATGGAGAGAGTCGTCAATTCCCATTTTCTATGTAAAAAAACATCCCTTTTTAAATGGTAAAGATTCCATTTGGTTATACCTCAGTTTTTTTAGTTCCGAAACTAGAAAACTTTTCGCTCTCAATCCGACGGACTATAGATTAGATCGTAGTATAACCGACGTATAAAGCTTGAACAATTCAGGGGCGAACTGGGCTAACGGGCCAGGTGGAATTGCATAGGTTACGGGCCGTTAAAGTATTAGTGTAGCACAAACACATTTTTTGCTTCATTTTAGTACTCCTTTTTCGGAAATCAATTACAATACAGTTTTTTTTAAATTGCAGCTGATAATTAAAAGTAACAAAATTTACAATCCAAACGAGGCGCGTCGCCTATCATTGTATTTCAGCACTTTCATACTACGACAAAAAATGATAAATTCATTGTAAACCACTTCAATTAAAACAGATTTTTTTAATTTTTTAACAACCTAACATCAACCCCAATTAGAGAAACGTGTTAATAATTTATTAATAGTGCAAGAAACTAAATACAGCACATACTTATCAATTTCCAACGGGCCATTATGACGTACAGGACAGGTGGCAATCGCCACCCGCCTCCCCGGGCCAGTCCGCCCCTCTTTCTAGTCCATAACTTTTGATTGAGACGTCCGATCGAAAAAGTACGAATTGTTTTGGATTCTACGCACCAAAATTAATAAGAAAAAGTGTTTTCCCCAGAAATTTTGGTGCAGTCGATTTTTGGTAAAAAAGGAAGGTTATACACTGCCTTTTTTTGAGCCCCGAAAAAAAAATTGTCTCTGATCGACCCGGAAAAAATTTTCTTATAGAATGTGGCCTGTAGAATCCATAATTTCAAACAGTTCCAAGATTGGGCTACTAGTTCAAAAGTTACAGCCCTTTGAATTTGCTTTCGAAATTGGTTTCTAGTGTATAACTTTGATTGAGAAGTCTGATCGAAAAAGTACGAATTGTTTTGGATTCTACGCACCAAAATTAATAAGAAAAAGTGTTTTCCCGAGAAATTTTGGTGCAGTCGATTTTTGGTAAAAAATGAAGGTTATACACTGCCTTTTTTTGAGCCTGAAAAAAAAATTGTCTCAGATCGACCAGGAAAAAAATTTTAGGGTAGCTCTGCGGTGCACCACAAAAACATTTTTTGCTTCATTTTAAAGTACTCCTTTTCCGGAAATCAATTACAATACAGGTTTTTTTTTTAATTGCAGCTAATAATTAAAAGTAACAAAATATACAATCCAAACGAGGCGCGTCGCCTATTATTGTATTTCAGGTCTTTCATGCTACGACAAAAAATGATAAATTCATTGTATAACACTTCAATTAAAACAGAATTTTTAAATTTTTTAACAACCTAACATCAACCCGATTTAGAGAAACGTGTTAATAATTTATTAATAGTGCAAGAAACTAAATACAGCACATACTTATAAATTTCCAACGGGACATTATGACGTACAGGCCAGGTGGCAATCGCCACCCGCCCCCCCGGGCCAGTCCGCCCCTGTTGAACATTGAAGTTTGTTTCATCATTTGTCAATTGACATCTTCGGATTCTTTAAAAAAAAGTAGAGCCTTTGAACTAGAGGTTGAAGCTTTAAATGTATACCTATTGTAGCGAAATTCCAGAAATCCCAGTAGACATCGAGGTGCATTGAAAGATTAGTCTGATATCAGTGGAAAATTAGTGAAAGATTATGGCAATAGTGAGCAGATCTACATCAGACATTAACAGAGACGGAGAGGGGATGCTACGCGTAATGCTTGTGGACTCCGGAGTATTGTGAAAAAATTGTGACGGCTCGCATGAAAGGAAGTCTCCGAGAAAACTGCTTGGGGATTATGGAACCCAATTATACCACTATGGCAAGGTGCTAGTCATGCTTGAAGAATCTGTACTTGGATAGCTTAATTAATAATTGTTTACATAATTTTTATCGGTCATTAACAGCAAAAGCACTTATATAATTACCTTATCGGTGTCGCTAAAAATTTCAATATGCGGTTAAGTGGCACTCCGACCAATACTACTGACTGCAACATATGTGTCCTTTACACTTATATTTTATAATACAATCGCACTAAATCAATTTGCATTACAAATCTCGTGATTGTATGAAAAGCCGACCCCAAATATTTAAAAAATTAATTTTTAGACGGGACGATTATTCTGCACCGAGTCAATGGATGGTTAGCGAATGAGAACAGAAAATTCGTCTGGTTTTTTTAAACATAATGCTTACTCTTCTTTTTTGTTGCAGGTAAATACAACTTCACCTACAATTTCTTTAATTCTGGCATGGTGTGATATTATGATCAGGAAATATGTAGGTATGAAAAGCCATCTTTTAAATTAGTTAGTAGTCGGCCAGGTTCACAAATTCATACACGCCCTCATTATTATAACATTGGTATCTTTTAATCTAATGAAACGAGTTTATTCGTTGGAGTTGCTAAGTTTCGGGACCCCCCAAGCGAAAATCGAACTCCCCCAACTAAATATGACTAAATATTCTGCAGAAAACTTTTGATTGCGTTCGCAGATGCTTCGAATTGCACTTAGTTCGTAAATTATGCACTAATAGCCTCGAGGAGCTCATTGTCTTGCAGTGAAATTTACTTTATTCAACTAGTTAATTTATATCTTGCTTGCATTTAACGCTATTTTTCAACCTTGCATTGAAAAGCTGCCGTAATTGCGCTTGCGAGCACTACCGTCTTTAATTTTCTAATTTTAGCAAACTCGTCTCATTCCGGCGAAATGCATACTTACAAGCAATTTAAATAGCAGTAACTCTCTTTGAGAATACAAAAAAAAACATGTGTCTTCAATTTGGTTTATAATATTGGGGAAACGTTGACGCAAAAAGTTACACCGTGAAAGTTTATCGTAAAAATGTTGGTAATGAAAATTGAACCGATCTTTTCCAATTAAAATATTTGCCCTACCGAAAACAAGACGAGAGAGCTGCCCAAGAAGTTGAAAAGTTAACAGTAACGGGAAAAATCTGCCGGAGATAGGAAAAGTTCAATCTTGTATAGTTTCGGAATTTCATTTTGTTTAACTTTTACAAAATTTATTTCCACTTAAAACGGGAAACTTCGCAAGATAATCGTGCTGGACGATATTAAAACCTTTACAATCCTAATGCAGTCTTCCCGATCTTTGGGGTTAAACTGGGAGAGCTGGGTTTTATGGTCACTAAATGCTGACCTAACAAGATTACCTGCCTACGGAAAAGTTCCTTCTTTGATCCCCGGGGTTGGGTAATGCGGGCCTTCTCTGTATTCCCCTCGCGCGTTACCTCAATAGTATAAGGGATACAAGTGCCGGATTCACCCCCTCTGTCTCCTACTAATATTATTTAGTGGAGAAAGTTTCACTTCTCGTTTTCAATTCAAACCTACATTATTGCTTTTCTGTGAATAAAGTACTTAGACGACTGAAGCGCCCTCTACGAGTAACAATACGCGAATTATTGGCACTTATGAGACACACTCGCTTTCGTATAGGATATTTGATCAAAGCAATCCGAATTTAGGGAATTCGATCGATAATTAGTTTTCTCCTCGGCTCAAAAAAAATTAAGGCGCCATAAATCATCCCCCTATCTACGTGGTTTTCTTTTGCAATTATATCGACACGTCACGAATTTTTTGCGAGGAAACAAAAAATTTCATAGCGAAAATGTATGGAGAGGAAACTAAAATTGAATTTTACGTAAACGCACGTTCATTAATCTACGAATTCCCATTTGGCTCGAAACTAACCGCCGCCATTTAAATTTGGCATTCTACCGACGAGCACTTGATTACGTTCTTTTGGAAATTTTGGCTAAATTGAAGATGTGCTTCTAATTGCGGTTACTTTTCGCATTAAATTCCATGCGAATGTGGTTAGCATATTTTTGAATTATTACGTGTGTTCCGTATGTTCAATTATTCATGCAATCCCCTTTACATATTAACATTTACCGCGTGTCCATTAGTATGTGCGGTACGGTGGATTAAAGATTTCAATTTCCGCATAGGAAAAAAAAACCGTCTGTTTAAGAAGGGACGGGTTGCAACGGGGAAAAAGAGACTACCTACGTCTTTACAAAAGTAATGTAATTTTTGTTCCGTAGAACGACCGCTGGCAATTTCAAATTGGATAAATTGCAACAAATCAGCAAATCTGATTGTATTTCATTCTCTTATCATTCTCTAAAAGCCCGCTATCAATTTGTCTACTTTTACTTTTTAGATGTATCAGTTTAGTTCTACAGTCTAAACGCATTTTCTATTAGATGGAGATCCGTATTAATTTATACAAGCAACAAATTAAAGCACAAAATTACTTGTAACCGGATCCTAAAATGTAACGCAAAGTGAGTATCATCCTTGGTATCATCTCTTAACGTTTTCACAAAATCCTGATACATACAAACATTCATGAGAGTTTTAATCTGGAAAAAGGTGTTAACATTTTCCCGAACATTTTCCTGTTAAAAAGACCTCAGTTGTTATACAGGATCCCTATTAAAGATGGAACCAAAGCTCTCACGGTCAAATCGTTTGAGAAAATTAGAATGTTTCCATTTCCTTTGTTTTGAGGTTAAAAAGAATTGTTTGTGACACTGTTTTTTGAGTGCTATCGCCATCTTGATTTTTTTAAAATGGCGACGTAGAAAGATTAGAAAGATTATTTTTTCTTACGACCTAAACATGTATGGTGTTAAATTAGAAAGTAATACAGAAAAAATAAATGTGACATACGCTTGGATGGCTCATTTAAATTTAGATGCCTCGGCTGTGCCCCTCGTACCTGCTAGTCTACTATCAAATACAACACTCGGAAAGAAACTTAAGTTTACACTTAGCTTATTTTATAAAACAGTTAATTAAAATAAAATGAAGTATATACGGTGTGATCATATAATATTGTTAGACAGGTGTTTGAGAAATTTGGCTTACAAACGGAAGGCACCGTACACGAATTCAGGGCTCGTCTAATCCAAAATTACACCGAGTAATGGAGTATAACCTTCCTTTTTTACCAAAAATCGACTACATCAAAATTTCTCGGGAAAGCACTTTTTCTTATTAATTTGGGTGCGTAGAATCCAAATCAATTCGTACTTTTTCGATCAGACTTCTCAATCAAAAGTTATAGACTAGAAACCAATTTCGAAAAAAAATTCAAAGGGCTGTAATTTTTGAACTAGTAGCCCAATCTTGGAACTGTTTGAAATTATGGATTCTACAGGCCACATTCTATAAGAAAATTTTTTTTCCGGATCGATCTGAGACAATTTTTTTTTCGGGTCTCAAAAAAAGGCAGTGTATAACCTTCCTTTTTTACCAAAAATCGACTGCACAAAAATTTCTCGGGAAAACACTTTTTCTTATTAATTTTGGTGCGTAGAATCCAAAACAATTCGTACTTTTTCGATCAGACTTCTCAATCAAAAGTTATGGGACTAGAAACCAATTTCGAAAGAAAATTCAAAGGGCTGTAACTTTTGAACTAGTAGCCCAATCTTGGAACTGTTTGAAATTTTGGATTCTACAGGCCACATTCTATAAGAAAATTTTTTTCCGGGTCGATCTGAGACAATTTTTTTTTCGGGGTTCAAAAAAAGGCAGTGTATAAAATGGAGCCAAAGGCACAAGGAGATTCTAGAAGAAAAAATTGGTAAATACAACTCCCAATACAGGGTCCTGCAACAGTGCGTCGGTCTTTCCTAGCTCACACCTGGTGAAAAATATCAAAAAACCTTTTGTGCAAATTATTTTTAAATGTACAGTGTGTCCCATTTTTACGGTGTCAATACACAGCTGATTTTTAAATGGAATATACTCGTATATATTTTTAGCTGATTCGATGTAATTTTTTAAGCGCTGCATGGAAACCCATTCACTATTTGTTTTTTTTGTCAATGGTGCCAAATTATTAATTTTTATCAACAATGTGAATCAGAATAAAAGGCAACACTTTGGGAAGGAGAAAGTTGAATTTAGTAAAATTTCCATACTTCAAAGTGCCATAACTATTTTTTTTAATGAAACTTTATTTCTCTATTCGATAGTCTTTTGTGTGCTCTTCAATTTTTTTAAGGGGTGTCCGTAGCTTTTAGGTTATTCAATAATTTTCACAAAATACACCCTGTACCACTAAATCCAACTTTCTCATTACCAAAGTGTTTTCTCTTATTCAGATTAACATTATTGATGAAATGTATTTCTTAACTTTAAAATCAAGGTCTCTACGATTTATAAAAGTGGGGCTTGCTTATGGGTAATTATTCGGAAAAAAATTAATAATTTGGTAACAACAAACCAAAAAGTGAATAGGTTTCCACGCAGAGCTTAAATGACATCAAAACAACTAAGAACATACAAGGAGTTCCATTTTAAAAAATCAGTTTTTTTGTTCGTTTGAAAGACCAACCAGCTCTCTTTATTTATTGAATTCAAGAATGTAACTGCTCTCTAAAATTCAGTCGCGGCATTCTTGACTACAAACAAATGATCGGGAACAAACACCAAAAATCACAAAACATTTCTTTAAACCGTACGCGTTTGGCAAGCATCATCAGTGAACAACTGCTGTCGAAACGCTTTTGGATTGATTTGCGTCCGTTTCAGATTATCCTAGTAACTAATAAACTCGCTAGGAGCTCGTGAATCATGGAAAGTAAACTCTTGTCTAATTGAAACGTGTAAATAATACTTCCGTATACCAAAAAAAAGCATTCAGAAAACAATAAATTATTTCCCGACAGCGCAATATAAATTTATTGCTAGGTATGTGCAGCTACATGGACATGTATCCCAGGGGATAGATTAGGAGCACAGTTCACCACGGGAAACATCGCAATACACATCCATTAAAGGAAAACTTCAAATATTGTTAATAAATGCAGTCAATTTACTATACCTACACTATCCCCATTTTTTTAAAAATACATTTCTCAGACGAAGAATTTTGATATTTACTCACAGAACGTGATAAGTATTTAAAAAATAAACGTGTCAGCGACGTTCATCATTGCACGTATTGAGAAAACTCGTCGAGAAGTGTAATTTCGTTTTCAAACGTCAGGCGTTTTCCTTTGATCAAATTTTAAAACCGTCGCACCCTTTTTTACACGTTTTTATTCAACTTTCTTTAATTCTTTTTTTTCAGACGCGAGTGACAATGGAATATTTTAATTAATTTCGTATTTATCTTTCACGGATTAAATATTGGAACAGTTTAAAAGGACCCATTCATAGTTAATAAAATGATTTTATTTATTGTGGCCATTTTCTCTGTTCGGCCAAAGTCTATTGTTTCGCGGGCGGGAGGGAAATTAATTTGGTAAAATCGTAAGGTTCAAGTTCTTTTTCAACGGCGTGCTTTAAATTGAAAGGGAAGTTTTCTTGTCTAAAGTTTGAGGAAAAATTAATATCCGCCTAAATTTAGATTATTTCTACTTTTTGTTAGTGTATTGAATTAACCCTATTTGAATATTAAATTTTTTCCATACTTTTTGGGCGAATTTCATTATCTGAAGTACGATAAGTACGTATCTTTTAGGGGTATAATTCACATTCACCTCTATTACTTTTTCTAATTCGTTTGATAATGTAGGTTTAGGTATACGAGTATTATCAAGCCCGTGCAATGTTCCCCTTAAAGGCACTTATAGAGAAGTACCAGTATATTTGCACGTTTAATATGAAGTGTTCTCATTGTGGATATTAAGAGAGACATTGTAAGGTAATACACCATCTCAAAATTGCCTCTATTATAAAAGGCTCAATCAGCGATTTATAATTTATAAATTCATGCATTAGGGTATAGGGCGTGATTACCTTTTAGGAGGCTAAACTAGGGTAGAACACGAAATCGTATGTTTTTTTCCAAACCGCGTCTCAAAAATCGAATTATATTAGGGGTTGACTACTTTTTGGGATCCTTCGGAGGCGAAAGTGAGGTAGAAGTGCAATTGCGTTTAAAATTCGAAGTAGGTACATGGATTATTATATAAATGCAACTCCTGCATTAGGAGTTTAGCTATTGCGATCGTTTTCGTAATGTGAAAAACTGGCAAATTATGGTTAACTGCTAATTGGGGTAAAAATGGGGGTGATTAACCCCGGAAGTTATTTCCGGTCACCCCCGAAACCCACACAAAATGCAGTTCCTGGCTTGATACCGATCTTGTAGTCGTTGATTGGATGCCAACTATGATATAAACACGATGGCAACTGTGACTGTGCATCTGATTTTATCTCTTGGGGGGGTTAATTGATTAGGGTTTGTTCTAAACTTTAACTCGATCCTAAAAAAATCCTAAAACCGTGATCAATTTCCTTCTATACGTAGTCCTAGCTTAGAAACTTTCCAAGACTATGCAGAGCACCTGTTCGGCCACACATAGATGCTACTGAGAACAGCAAACAATAGACACCGATGAAGTAGTCAATAACAATATGTATTTGCATACACCTTTTCTACCTTGGAAGAGTTTCGATTGCACTTTGGTACCGGCAGTAAGCAACAATTCATCTCGGGGCACTCTATTGCACATTCTCTCGGTAAGGCTTAAGGAGAAGGTTTTGATGCGGTGCTTTTTATCGGAAGCATGCGTATCTAAACTCTCAACATTTTGCGGATCCATTAAAGTCTTCCCCCCCCCCCCCCTCCGCTACCCCCAACCAAAAAAGATATAAAATGGGCTGCACAGTTAGCATCAGATTTGTTACACCATTTTAAATATTTCGTTTAAATAAAGTTTTATATTATAAAATACTCAATATGTACTTTAAAAAATTTAAAGTTCGAAAACGACATCTCTTAACACACCAGTCTTTAAAGGATTTAAAATGTGCACAGTGTGAATATACAACGAACTACTGTATCCGCCACGTAAGAAGGCAAAAGATCAGGCATATTACCATTCATATTCAATTAATTCATTGGTTCCTAACCTTTCGAATATTGTTACCCATATGTCTTACGTAGGGGGACGAATAGGGGGATGAATAGCAATTCAACCTCTTAGTAGTGGTAGGTATTTGAATCACTGTGTTATTATGGCGCTTTCGAATATAATTATCAAAATTGTCTTATTTGAGTTCACTCCTTCCATATCCACAACAAAAAGGGGGGGGGGGCAATTTTTATAACGTATGACAACTGACAGTTGAATTATTATGCATCCCCTTTGGTAGGGGTGCAGGTTAGGGGTTCATTCAAGGTATTTTTTCATACGACTCTTAATTATAGACATAAGGTATAAAATTTCGTTAAAATATCTACATAGAAATTTCAGAATTCTTCAAAATATAAGCAACTTTGAAGCTTTATATCTTTTTTAATAAAAATTTTATAAAAAAGTAGTGTATATCAAACTTGTGTAAAATTTTATGATTTAAAATTTCCGATAACAATATTTTTTTCTAAAGTGAGCCATTAAAAAGATATGATTGAAAAAGTATGAAACCAACCAAATTACTTCTCAATTTGCAAGTTCAAAGTCTCTATTCCCTGTATTCCCTGTATTATTTGGTTCAATGCATTAATGTTGGTACGTGAAAAATTCAGTACCGGAATGTTCGGTTCAGGTTAATTTATGCTCACTAGAAATGTTCACCGTACCCTTAAGGGAAATTCTCATCGCGAGGTGAAGCTTAGTGATTTATCTGGGGAATTTTTTTGGGAAACTTTTTGTTCGCGCTGAGACTTTTCGAGTGATTAACTATACTGTCGCCAATTCCGGCGCGAGTACTTCAGGGGGAAAATTATCCTAATTCAACTCGGTACTCGTGATATTATTATATAATAATCAAATCACCGGTGAAAGAGTCGAGAGAGACAATTTATCACCGTACAGAATCTATAGCTACAATTTTGATATACACATTGCGGTCTGTGTTCGTGGGGAAAATGGCAACATTAAGTTCCTTCAAAATGGACACGACTCATAAAGTCGACAGGGAAAACGACTAAACAGTTTTGTTGTAATGAGAAATACAATAAAGAACTACATAAATCATTCTATAGGCGGTCGTAAAATTTAAACGCGTCAGTAGACCATTTTTTTGCAAATTCGAAATTGCGCGTTAATATGCTTGAAGATGGAACAAACACGATTATGTACCAAAGCGGCTGGGAACGCAGCTTAGGAATTATGCAAATATTGTCTTTGGGATAAAAACCAAGTGGGGGTTAAACGATCTGTGACGTTAATTAACACGCTTTGACGTAATTAAAGTATTGATTGGAGAACAATTAACGTCAACACGTTCTGTTGTCGATGGACAATGGGGAAGGCAAAATGCGCTGATAATGACGTTCTTCGTAGGGCTAAGGTAAACACTTGACGAAGTGCTTCGACATTAATTAATTTTGCAAGCATACAACAGTCATAAATATTTTTAATTAATACGACAATAAAATCGCAATTTTTCTCTAATTATAAAAGCTTCCGTAATTTATAATAGTCATGCACGTTTTCAAGTCATATCTGATTTTAATTAACTGGGGCGACATTTGTGAGATGATAAGAACGGCTTTTTTTACACGGCCATTATTTAATGTCACGCTTTATCACCGAAAAATTTGTTTTTCGGTTTGTTATACAAATGGGATTCACCGACAGACATTTTATTTTCGGCCTTTTCACGCACTCGGCGCGTCGATAAAAATCGGTGGAGGAGAAGAAAGTTTTGTTTATGGGTGTTTTCTAGTTAAAAAGCTACGAGTTGATGGATACCGTAGCCCGCTGCTGCTTAAAATCTAATTTTATCTTGCAGAAAATATTCAATTTAAACTTCTCTGCGGGTTATGGAAGTGTGTTCTAAAATATTGTCTGTAAATCAATAATGTCTTTTTCATTCTGGCGAATTCCAAGTTGGAAGTGGAAACGATTTTGTTTAGAGCGCAAATGTAATTTATTATGTGCCACAAACAGTAGTGGAAGCTCTTCCCGGGCGTTTATTATAGTTTGCATTTTATATTTGAAACAAAGTGCACGAGAAGTTTAATGACCAAATTTACATAAGAACCTGCATATTTAAGGAAACAAAAAGCGTCGCGACGCGAACGTTTGAAATAGCCAACACTTCGTCGGGATGCTCTGTTTGTGATCGCAAACACCGCCATGTACCGGCGTCGCTCTACTACTCAAATTAGCATATAATGAACGAACAAACATACCTGGCACATCTTTGTTAATTTTCGACCCGTGCCACTGGAACAAACAAAGCCAAAAGGGGTACATAACCCAGCTCATTGTTTATCGAACAAAAAAACAATGTAAAGTTTATATCCGGTTAAATTAAAATCAATATAACCTGACAACTCTTTTGTACCGACATAACTATTGTCGTTCATGACGTTCGAAAATAAATGCATATTTCAATTTGGAAGCGAAAAGCCATTTCGAATTTCAGTCAATTTTGCGTGTTCGCCGCAAAACCCACCTATTCAATGAAAATGCTCGTCCTGAATCGTTGAAAGCAATGCATAACAAACAGATCATATGTATATAGATCGTATACTGTTGCCTTCACGTTGCCATCTATACGTCTTCGCCCCTCAAAATCGTTTTAATGGCCTTAAAACGATACGCAAAATAAAATGAAAATCGAATATGCCAACGGCGGAATTCCGACGACGATATTGTCGGCTTTACAATTCTATTTTCAGCCCTTGTCAAATGTTTGCGTAATCGCTAATATTCCAATTGTACAGAGCGTTAGATTTCGTGTGGACAATCAAGTTCGTAATTCCCAATACAAATTTTTTCAACGTTTCAAATCATTTAAAGTATGTTTACATGGAAGTCACTTTCTACCGATTTCTTTAATCCCACTATAGTGCCGTGATTTCTGAGTGATTTATACTCTTCTGTGTAGTATCTTAAGTAGTTCAGTGAATGGGTTGTAACTTTCGTGTTAGATTAAGTAAATCTGTTGGAAAATCAGATCTAATTAGCCTGTAGAAAGATTATTTTGGTACACCATTTTTTTGTATCTTCTGTAGAGTTCGAAATCGAAATTGGTAACAGAAATTTTCCTGTTATTTCTATAAAATTCCTCCGTTGGATATCACCTGCTTTCGTCCGCTTCCTGTAAAAATACATCCCTTCCTAGCTCCCTCCCCACAAAAGGATGATTTTGTATTTCACCAGAAACTTTTTCCCGAGACTTCTTCCCAGATCACTTAACCGATCAGAACTCATAACCAGATCCAGAACCGTATATTCGAGATTTGATTATTTATATACCGGTATATTCCCGACGTGAATCAAATTAATTCCTTTTTCTGAAACTACTTTAGAAACAACAACTTTCGTCTCTAAAAAGTGTGAAGAAAATGTGATTTTTCTCTCTAGTGAGGAAACAATTGCTGCGTTAGGCTCACTAATAACATTTAAAATTGAAACAGATATATAGATTGCTATGTATCAAATTTCCTTACTGCATACGGTAACTTTGTAGTTTCAGAAAAAAAAAATGTGTGTAAACCTTGAGAAGAAAGTGTTTTCAACTCTTGATAAATTGACATACTCGCTATGCTCATGTGTCAAACTTGAACTCGAGTTGAAAAACTCCACTTCTTCTTTAATTGTACAAATAACTATCTCCGTTTATTTTTCAGTCACCAGTTATGTTTCCATTTAATTGATTGTTAATTTCTAACAAGACCCGTTAATTTTTATATGGTTTTGATTCTTTTGCCCATTTTACGTGCCTTGCTAGCCGGAACGATAATTTTTGCAGGATTTATAAGCCTGCAGGATTCTGAGGAGAATCCCTTGAAGTTTCTCTATGAAATTTTTTTAACTGAATCACCGATTATTGCTGTACCAAAAGATTCCTTCTAGTATGAAGGCGTATAGGCAAATTATTCGCAGTATGTTTCCATAAACTTTTCTAACAAAGGTGCTAGGTATACCCACTTTTAGAAAATCCTAAGCAGTTTTCCAAGATTTTCCAATGATGGGCACAAAATATCGTTCGTTACTCTCGAGACAATATGTTTTGGTCATTTTTGCCATGGAATTGTCCCTTGGCAAAATTGAGTCTTAGTTTATTAATGTATCGTCCTAAAGAACTCAATAAGAAACATTGCAGATATAATGGCACTTTTGCAGAAAGAGCTAGTAAGGTAAATGGAGAATTACAAAATGTGTTGTAAATTGCAGACGCACTCTCTATAAGAAGGCACCTCTGATATGTTTTGCAAACTAGAATTCTATACACTGATAACAATTCTTAATAGAAGGTTGCAGGGTACGGTGGCAATGCGTGAGAAATTGTGAATAGGTATTTACAAATTACAACTGATTGTTAAGATTGGGACCGAGTGCACACTGGGTAAATTAAGACATCTTATTGAAAGAGCAGGTACCAGGTGGTTTGATTCAGGTGATTTGTAGAACGATGACAGCTTCGCCACAGAAGCACGTTCGATTAATAAAAGTCTTTTTTTTTATTTTGACTTCACGAAGTTCAAGCTGTACATTTCAGCGTTTTACATCAAAGTTTGCTTTTCAAAACGTTAACCGAAGAGACGTGCCATGACTAACACAGCCGGGGGTGCAAACGGCCGACGGTTCGTGAGGGTTGAGCCGATGATGAATCAATTGTGGAAACTGGAACGTGGAGATAAAAAAACGGAAAGATGAATCGCCCCTTTATGATTAGGTTTGATCCGAATTTAAAAAACAAACGCTCACGCGTAAACATCTTCGCCGGAAGGAGAATGAATATAAGTGGCTTTGTTTTTGGTATTGAAACTTTTACACGAGCAACTTCGTATATTTAAATAATCTTGGCGAGGGTTAGTGTAACAGCATGGGATTTGGGTGGATAAATTTTATGCTGCATTATATCAAGCGCGCACCTACAAGGGAGGGTTTCCTCCCCCGAAAAGATAAAACCCGGCAACGGTATTGGCACCTTTAGATCAACGGTATTACGTTTGAATAAGGATTGCCGTTAAAGTAAAAGAAAAGCTTCTTACGAGCTTTTCAGGCAATTCAATGTTACGCTTAATTTTGCCTTTCGTTGGCGTTGCAAACTTTAAAGTTGGATCACGTAAACTAACACTTGATTGAACCGGGGGAAAAAAATGAAAGAGTGTACAAAAAATGACACTTTCTAACGAGAAGAGTATACCGCAAAACTTTTTAATTTGGAAATGATCTCACGCGCGCACTCTGCTTTTCCCACGCCAGAATTTAGAGATAGTCTGAACACTTTCGGACAGTTTGTCACGTACATTGCATATCTGGGATCTGGTGTACGCAGAAAACAGAAATAAATACAAATGAGTTTCGAGTCGATACATGCCTGGACGCCGCGTTCGTGCAAGATCTCTCAATTTTCAAACAAGTAGTAAACTTTCCGGATCCGTGCGAATGATTTTTCTTCCTAAATCGCCTTTTTAACCACAAGAATTGCGGAACTTTTAGATACAAAGAACACTCCCACATTTAAATTTACATTACACTTTAGGGACAAGAAATTTTAAATTTTGGGACCCGAAAGTGTCTGTAGCCCTGCTCGCCCAACTCTAAAACTCGAGTTAGTCTCATTCGTCATTATAAACTGCTGTGTGAATAAGAAAGTGTTAAATTTTTTACAAACAAATACAATGCGTATGCGTTAATTTTCCTCACTATTTTAAGACATTTAAAATCAAGATCACTCAAACAATTTTTCCCAATACCGACACGTTTTTATTGAATAATCCCTAATTTTTGTGTATTAATAGGTAATTTTAATCCCTAGGGATTAAAAAAAACTTTAAACATAGAAGAAAAGTGAAATTTAAAATTCCCTACTCAAAACAGGTTCAAAATTTTCGCCCACCCGATTTCTTGAAAACAAGAATTACAGGTATGTCTAGGATATTCCTTGTTTGCTACTATTATCCCTCTAATTTTACTTAAGATTTCGATCATTATCTTTAGCATTTTCCCAAATTTTTCCCCAAATTTAATAAAATTTCCTCTTTTTTTAATATTTCTTCAAAATTCCTCTGATTTTCTCATCATTTCCTTGTATTTTACTTTTTTCGCCGGCGTTTAACTTGCCTTGGATTGATCAATTTTTCATGGAAACCGCTGAATCCAAACGTGCAGAGACTATGCAGTGCAAATTTCAGGTAAACTCTACACAACTGAATAAACTATTAGTAAACTGCATTGCCAAATCCACCTCCATCCTTCATGGAGAAACTTTTACGTGGATTCCAAATCTTTGGGTTTTGGCTTGATGGGCGACTATATCCATTTTTCAACTTTTTTTCTCTGTAATACTGAACTCTTTGACAAAAGTAATGATCGCCGAATAGGTAAATCCTGCAGCATATCCAACCAACACTGGAATATATTGTGCAATTTGGAAATTCGAACAGACAAATTAAGATAGATATCTCCGCCTTGAAGAAACCCACGGAGTCCGATGTGATAGGCATATTGGTTGCATATATTGCAGAGTTGCAGAGTTTACATACGAGGCGATCATGACTTTTGTCAATAACCGTACCTACCTATCCCCCTGTGGGTTCGGGGTTTGAATTGACCCACGGTATTCTCTGCCTGTCGTAAAAGGCGACTAAAAGAGATCCTATTGCAAAATGTGTGTAATTCCAGTCCAGTAAATAAATGCCGTAATCACTTCGAATATTCATCCCTACCGAAAACACATTTTTTCCCAATTTGAATTTTTTCCCTTACCCAACATTTTTTACATTTTTATTTAATGTCTAAGTCTTATAAATCTTTTTCTCTATTAACTACAATTTTATCTAATTGAGGTTTGTTACATTTTAAACTACATTTGTTTTCTCGGGCTTAGGGGATGTGTTCTATCTCATAGATAAACGTAATTTCTTATTATCGAAATAAGACGTTTAAACATGACTTAATTATGGAGAGGGTAGTTTATTTTTGAAGAACAGAAAATACTCACAGGAGGGCTTAGGGGATGATTATCCCCACACAACAAAAATAGTATGAATGCAAAATAAATTTACGGAAAAGCTCAAAATTACGGCACTTACAAAACGTAACTTACAAAGATGCTAAAAGTAAAAGCTCTTATTTTTCGGTTACAGCACTCAAAGGCAAAAAGATCAACTAACTATTCAGTTAAACATCAAAAGCAAAAAGATCTCTTCTAAACAACAGCTTTGCTTTTTATAAAATTCGGCTATACCATGCAGGGATCGACGGTTTTCAGAACCGACACTGCGTATTCGGTTGTTTAATTAATTGTACGGCCTGCAGATGCCCTAAAAATCTGCAATTGATTTTTAAATTCAGATCAATTAAAGGTGCTTCTCTTGACCCCACAAGGCTATCTGGGGAATGACGTTTACTGCAACACATTTATTTAGCTATTGTTATTTGCACTTCTAAAGTCCGAGCAGATTTAATTTATTCAGTTTTTTAGATGTACATATTCTACAAATCCAATTCTAATCCATTAAAAACCGCCGTAAAAAGATTACAATTTCCTTTTCATGCAAACCAATCTCTTTACTGCACTGCTACAACACGCGTTTTCTTTCATTCAGAAGTAGCTTTATACACAAAAAGTTATTTCGAGTATAAATACCTTGAAGTATTTAATTATGTGGGTGGCCGAGATTTTCATTTTAATGCGAGGCTCTTAATATAATGCCAGTCGTGAAGTGAGAGCACGCGTTAATTTCATCGAAACGAAAAATGGAAGTCTTCAAACATAATCCCAGTATTGGTCATAAAGTTTAAAGAGCGAACGTAACGAAATTTTACATGTACGTAAATAATTAGAAAAGTTATAACGATGGAAAACTCTTCAAAGACAATTTTGAACACATTACTAAAAATACTTCAACTTTTCAAAACAAATTCTCTGTCGCAGTGCAGTTAATTAAAAATTGTCGTCATGTGTACCAATAGCGGTCGGTCGTGGACGTGAAACTTTAATTTTTTCGCTTAGGGCACATTGCCCATATTTCTCTCTAATTTGGAAAAAAGCCCTCCAACAGAAACCCTCGAACAAATCTGGAATAAAAGCGTTGTGCTGTAAATCTACTTTCTTTTTCGATCAAGTTCCTTTTATACTGCGTACTTCATTGTCCGCACCCCTCTCCGAGTGTCGTTTACAATAAATCGCACTTTCCGATTATCCATCCTCCATGTCCAACAAATAGCTCGCTTCAAGTATCCACGTTAACATGAATATTCACACGAATGGCGAAACAATAACAAAAGTCGGTTTCTACGAAGGGTGGCCGCGGCCAGTCTGTAGGTCTATACCTTCGGGGTTGTTTAAAACAATAGAAGGCGTACATTTCTGGAGATTTATCTCGAATTTCCGCCGAAATGGCAAAGCAGAAAAGAGGTTGACTTTGTGATTAACGAATGCAAGAAAATATTTCTTGCCACTTGAACATGCCAGCTTCATATTTTACACTAATGGTTTATACTCTCATCTTAGGGGAGTGAGTTTTTACGTGTGCGTCGACTTGTCAACTTAAAATAGTTTCGTTTTCGCCAAAATCAAAACGAAACCCGGGGAAAATTAATTCACGTCGAGATTAAAATGGGAGCTCTTAATTATGTTGTTATTAATCTTCCGTGAAGAGATATATACGCGAAAACCACCCCTATATAAATTAATAGCCTCGCTCGATTTGGCCAATATGGCACCGGTCGAATTTCGAATTTATGCATTTGCCCGGTCGGAAAAGTGTTGCATTATTTTCAATTAACTTTCTATTTGCTTTAAAATTTCCGACGCAAATTGGGAAATTATGCAAAAGAGCCGGACAACGTATGATGGATGGGCGCGAATAACGCGCAATAACTGCAATTTCGATGTATCATACTCGCATACCGAAAGTGTTTAATGAAAACGAAAAACACCATGCTCGTATATTATAAGTCATTTCTGCTCTAGTTGCAAGTAACAAATCATAATGATGTCCTACGGCGTCGTCCTGGCGCCCAACACTCTTCATTAATCCTGGACGATTTTCCTACTATCCTCTGCTCAGCTCCACTTTAATTATTATAAACGCCGCCGCTGCAGTACGCAAGACAATTTGGGAAAAATTTATGTGTGGACTTCAAAATTAACAAAGGTAAAATTAGTATAACCACATAAACGCGTTTCGTTATCCAAAATTATCATCATTCCTTGTGTAGGTATTTCAATTTCTGCTTTGTAACTTTTATATACCGAAATTTCTCTTAGCACGCTATTATAATGAATTTCATTAAAATAAAAAAAATCGGTTTCGGTATGAAATATTGTCGAGGGAATGCAAGCGTGCATTGAGGGGGAGACAAATTGCATTTTAAAGTCCTTCCTCTTCATAAGTGACTTACGGTTACGACGGTTAAGTTTTTGTGGCAGAAGTGGAGTTAACTAAAATAGTCCTTTGTGATTTGGTATAGTTGCCCGATGTCCTTCCATCCGCCCCTGGGTACTAAAACTTTTTCTTGATGCGATTGTTTAAAAATCTTTATAAAACAATAAAAGGATGCGATTTCATTCTGCGGATTGTTAAAATTCTTCTATTCCTTCGAACCCGAGTTCGAACCAGTCAAACTCCTTTGATCGTTTGGTTTCTTTATTTTTTTTGTTCTTCAGATTTTTTTGGGGTTTATGGCCCCTTCGACTACTTTGGATGTTTCGGACATTTGGATTTTTCTACTCTAGTGAATTTGTTCATTTCTTCGAAAGTTTTAAATGTCTGAAATGTCTATTCTTCCAGATCCTTACTATTATCATTGAATAATAAATCTGAATTTATTATTCAATGCTATTATTCAATTTCTTCATCATTTAATTGACACTTCCTCAATTCTTTAGCTTCAGGTCGCTCACATTTTTAAGATTATCACCTGTTCCATACCCTTTGGATTTAGTTAAGTTACTTCAGATCATTCAGTTTCTCAGGAATCATTCTATTGCTCAAATTCTTCACGTTTATTTATATGTTGGATATGTCGGATCTTCAAGATGTGCAGATTTTTGAGCGTTTGGACTTTAATAGTCTTACAATCCTTTTTCCCTCTTTAATTCCAGATTTTTCTTTTAGTCTTGACCAGTGGCGGATTTACATATATACAGTAGGCACGTGCCTAAGGGCGGCATTTTTTGCACTATATTTATTTTAGGTAACATGTTAAGTTTTAAAATAAGTCCCCTAACAAGTTGCAAATGACAAAAGTCTTTAATTAAAATTATGAAATAAATTAGAATTGGTAGATAGTTTAAACAAACTGTAACCATTGAATAATAAATTCAGATTCTTTATTCAATGCTATAACTGTAAGAAAGATAATCGACAATGCAAGTTTTGACGTGTGATGAAAACTTAATCTTAGGTATACTGTATTTCTATTCATATTAGTTTTAAAAATTTCAAATTATAATTTGATTTTTATTAGCATCTTAAAATTTATTGCAATTTAAAGATTATTTTGGGGCGCATATCTTTCGGTGTACTTAGGGACGCAAAAAATTTAAATCCGCTACTGGTTTCGACTGCATTATACAATCTGAACCCCTGCATGGTTTTTATTTTAGATTAGCGTTGAAATTTAGTTTTACCACTATGCTTATCCTTCAAAATCGTTTTTATTTTGTAAATTATATCCAAATTCTCCTTTCTTTCTCTCATATAAATGTTTTCGTTTTCTTCCTTTATTTGTTTTTTCGTTTCTTTAGTCTCTTACCATTTGGTGTACTTTCATGACCGACATTTGTCTTAATGCGAATTTGAAGGTCCTCGTTAGTGCTTCACATGCGAAAGTTAGTGCTGTAAGGGACCCGTACCAAAGCATCTTAAAATTAAATGTGTCTTATTGGGGCCAACGAACAAAATTCGTCCCCTTGAAATTGCCCTCGGCACATTTGCTCTCACTATTAATGTGAAATATACCTGGGTCGAGTTTCCTTACGGTAAAGTATCCTAATTTTCGTGAGCGAGTATATAGGGGAATTTCTGGAAGTAAATCCACGGGCGATCCTTCAGGTGACGAATATTCTTGGGCAATCTTGAGCGAATATTCCGGATCAAATTTTCCAAGTTGAGCTACCAGAGCGAGCGAGAATCCGGGAGAAAATTTACCGCATAGTTCGAATCAAAAATACATGTTCTGCTTCTTCCATACATACTCAATGACAAACTGCGGTCATTGCCAGTTGTGGTGACAATCATTACCATGGATATTAAATGCTGTGCATCCTTAAACCCTGAATATTTGGCGTGCAATCAACCGTTCTGTGCAATTATACCGAATAGAACGGTTGTTTTCTCTTGGATATGAATTTGTCTGGGGCAAGAATTCTTAAGGCATGGAGGTGGAATTTCACTGATTGCTTTTGGTTGTGCATCTCTTTATGAGACTGACCCCAACAATTAATACACTTGTGGTAACGCGGCATCCATTCGTTGAAAGACTCGAAGGACCAAAATTTAGCACTTACTTATTCCAGTTCAGGAAAGCAAAATGAAATTTTTACTCTGCTAAAAGTACACGGGGTTACGCACGCACAAAAATCCTTTACCAATTTTGAACATTTACCAACGAGAGATCAATCAAATCTAAGTTGTCACTTATGACAAATTTCAACCGTATCGACAGATTTCAACCGTATCGACAGATAAATGATAGGTACGCGTAAATTCACCCTGAAAAATATGGAGGAATGTTTTAAGTAAGGTTGGATTTGTTTCCTGAGATTCATGGTTTAATGTTAACTCAAAGTTCGGACCAAGCTTTCTAAAACCTACTCTACTTTAGTAATTAAGCGTTAAGGATATATTTGTAGATTTTTGTGTCGCAACGGAGTGGAAGGGGGGGTACATAGCATATTGCACTGTTTCGATATTTGTATTGTATTAATTACGCTAATTAATTCGTACCGCGATATTATGCATACAGTAACGCGAATGTGATAAACTCCGCTCTCGAAGCCCATTCTACCGTTTAAATTGGTAGACAATGGGGGTGGGAGTGGGGGTGTTAAAAATCAAAAGCTTCGTTTGTGTGTGATTATGGAGACGTCGCCAGACAATTAATTAGTGGCCCCAAAAGCAAGCAAACACACGACATCCGTGCGCGATTTATAATTAATTAGACCTTCTTGTGTGCACACTTTGTATAATAATTAAATCATTTAGCGAAATGGTCCCATTTAAGTATAATAATTGAACGAAATTCTGCGTCACTTTCAGGAGTACGATAAATAAATCAAAATTTCGCAATTTTACCACGTCGCCAACAGGGCTCTTTCAAAGCGATTAGTTTTACAAATTAAACAAATAAATCGGGACTAATTCTTGCTCGTAATTACACTCCAATCTCCTTTGATAAACCCATGTTAAACGTCCATTGTAGTAGTTCAGGATGTTAAATTCTCGCACAAGGACCATAATGTCGTTATACGGAATTAATTACTCCTTGCAAAGATTAATTGTCCTGCATTTGCTGCTGCTGGCCGTTTGTTTTCGCAGTGCCAAACGCAGCGTGGATAAAAACGCGAGGGCGCTGAAATGCTCCGCTGTTGTCGAGATTAAATCGGTGCAATCGCGTCGCGGCGGCTAGCGCAAATGTTTAATTTATGCAGTCATCCGGTATCTAGATTAAAGAGGTTCTAATCATGAAATGGAAAAATTCCCTTTGAGAGATAACGCCAACGGCGGCGTGTTGGAACGAGCCCTTAACGCATCTCGGCTAAGGTATGAATAGATAGGGCTCTTATCAGTTTCACGCTCTGGTACATCAGGATGCATTCCGTCCAAAGATAAGTGTTTGTTTGGGCAACTTTCTCCGAGAATAAATTCCAAATTCAGCTGGTAGCGACAGGAGCAACCATGAAGTTAGCGAACCGCACCCCTTTACGACCGACTCAAATCGTTAATAACTTTTTTACACCTTAGTTATGTCCCTAAATGCTTCTAACTTTCATTTTCCCAATAAGCGCGTTGTGAAAAACACAAGCGCAATAAATAATCAACCCTTAAAAAAGGTTCGCTTGATCCCACTTTTCCAAATTTTAAGAATTTTCATTAAATGCCCAAATTGTGGTCAGAGAATCATAAAAAGGCTTCACTTATACTAAAATCGTTTGCATAAATGAGTTTAGCAACAGGGGTGTAATTTATCTATCTTAGTTCCTTGTGGTTGATGGAGACGGCAGCTCCCCCGAGGCTTACTTTCCGTTGACACCTTGACATCTTATTTAGCCACTTTTGTCCTAAAAAGGATATAAAAAAGCAAATGTAATAAAAGTGACATTATGATCTTTATTATATACCTACGTTCGTCTTACTTCTTCTTCTTATACAGAGGGGTAGCTATTGCAGTGGATTCGATAAATCAGTTCGGCCACAACGTAAACAAATATCTATTAATCGGATTACATTCGAAAGTTTTTTGAAGTTCGTTTATATAAAAACGGGAAATCTATTTCAATCGCTATCCGCAAGAGAAAGTCCTAAGTGCTTCTGTCGTTATGAAAATAGTGAAAGCTCTAAGTTTATTTGGAGAAGGATTTGCTTAACTCGTGAAAATGTGTGTTTCAAAATCGATCTTCAAATTGAAACAAAAGGCTTGGCGGAAGGTAGACGATTCGGTGTTTGAATTTGAGGATGAGTAATTTATTTCTACCACCCGCACATTAATACGGTTGGGGTAAAAAATTACCCCCCACTTTTTTATGGAAATACACGTTTTGAAACACCAGGAATCCAAATCAAACAAAATCTCAATGATGGCGGCCTGTCTGTCGGTCCGTCTGTACTCTCATTTCCGGCTAAAAGGGCTGAATCGATTGGAAATTTGGTTGTATCGGAACTCCGGTTGCAAATAATTTATTGACAATTTCGTCTGTTTTCTATTAAATAGAAAATTGCAAGCAGAAAACAGTATCATAAAAATTATTCAAAATAGATGCCTGCGACCAACTTTGCGGTTCCCTATTAACTTTTTCTCTCCTGGTTTACTCAAGGATCTTCTTTTATCTGAAATTGGTCTACAAAAAGGGGTTCTTAGACTGTACTGTCCAGCAAAATGATAACACCGACACGGTGAATTTTTTATGGAGTCCCTTTTGCTTCGGTAATATAAGAATCTCATTAGACTGGTCGACAAATTCAGGGATTCCTTTTATTTATAAGTCACATTAAGAAGATAATAATTTACATGGTTCTCGACAACTTTAGAATCTCTCATTCGAAGTTTTAATCGTAATGATAGAATATGCCAAAGGTCTCTTTTACAACGGATCGTAAAGCTGTCGATTGAAATTTACAAAATTTATAACTAACCTTTTATTTACAATTCTTTCATCGATGTGGAATTCTTACAGTTAATTTTCAATCAGCGCTTTGGGGTGGTAATCAGTTGGCTTAATTGGGGATGCATGCTTAAAAA
This sequence comes from Photinus pyralis, assembly GCF_008802855.1. NCBI lineage: Eukaryota > Metazoa > Arthropoda > Insecta > Coleoptera > Lampyridae > Photinus > Photinus pyralis. The sequence goes on from NW_022170819.1 coordinate 4,163,724, forward strand.
ACCTGCCGACTTGAAAGCGTCTAAACAAGTATTCTTTGGATTGGAAATTTCAGATGATTGGTTGAGAAATATGGGCTGGCTCTGGTTGCTAACTCTTCTGTTGATCGGTACACTTTTTTGTTGGTGAAAATGGGCACTGGCATAAACTGAATTTGAATGGGTTAATATTGAAATTTAGTTTATCGTTTAAAATTCATCGAAAATTATAATGCACTTTTAGCATTGGAAATGCTTGTGTTTTGTATATGGGTATGAAGTTACCAGTTTCGTTCAAGCAGAAAAGACAGTGGCGTCGCATCAAGTGAAGATTGTACCGTACTCGGCCGCAATCGGTAAAGTCGCGGATACTGTCGATACGGTACTTAATAGTGCGCAATTGTTCTGTTAATTCCAATCTAAAATTCTCGTATATCTCCTTTAATATGATCACGAGCATGTTATGAGGTTTATTATTCAGAAAGTTTTTGTTTGCGACACGAGCGAGCTTGCGAGCGAGGGGAGCAAGTGGTCCCGGCTGAATAAGAGTTGTGTTTTACATATGGCGTAATACCTACGGTCATTTCCAATGTCTCCGATGGTTGCATGAATTGCGAAATCTGTGAATTTTTCTGTAATAATCCAAACTGAAACTTGGACCTTCTCACGTAACTGGCGCAAATGATAAATTTCTAGAAAACTACTGGTTAACTGGACATCAATGGTCGCTTGGAAATTATTTTGGTTGAGCTAGGAAGCTAATTTGTCAAGAAGTAGGCACCTGGTTTGGATTGAGTATGCTTGAGGGGTTCATAATCAGCGCATTAACATCGCATGGAAATGTAACCTCTCGATGTTTTAAAAAAAACTACCAATTTTTTTTAGAAAAATCTCTTGTCACATCACCAGCACGGGTTCTGTGACGATTGATATTGTTAAAATGGCAGCTCGGATACAAACTTTAAAATTGACGAAACAACTCCTCTTCCATTAGTTGTAAGTGAGGCGTGCACACTGACTCTGTACAGCAATTGAAAACTAAATCTTGTATCACTTCTCCTTTAATTTTCACTGACAAACCAAAACCGCTGACAGCGGAAAAATGCGTACATTTATTTGAAAAATTTCCTTATTTCTAAACTTTGCACATGTTCCATCGCGTATCTCAATCAATTAAATTTTACTTTGATAAAGTCCACTTATCAAGCATTTGTTAACTAATTTTCGTATAGACGCAATACATTCTTTACCCACATGTTGCTTAATTTCTACGCCTTAAATTACAAAACAAAAACAATTACAACATACTAAATTCACATCAACACTTTTTACAGCACAAGTACAACTATGATTAAAATTAAATAACACTCAACAATTATGTGCCTACAGTTCCTGATCACTTTGGATAAAATTAAAGGCAGGTTGTGCCATTCCCATAACTTGAAACTAAAATTACCCTACTTATGCGGATTCTTTAGCAACCCAGGAAGGCATACCCCTATTGTCGGCATTATCTCAATCTAAAGGGCATATGCCCCCTGGTTTACATAGCAATATGTAGAAACCTATCACAGGAAGGATGGTTTTTTAGTTGAAAAATTTCCTTATTTTATATTTAAAAGTTCTTATAACATTTGCACATTGACATACAACACAGTAAAATGCTTGCGTATAAAATGCTTTAGAAACTTTGTAAAAAGGAAACTTATTATGAGATGCTTTTTGTTCGGAAACTTTTTCAACTTCCACCATTCTCGTATGAAGTAGGTAGTAAATTTTCTTCGAGAAACCCTAAAATTAATACATAACAAAATTATGAAAGACACAAATTTTAACAATCTCACGTCGTTCTTTATTTCAAAGTATCGCCCTTAAACTGTTAGGAGTTTAGGGCACGAAACTTTTAATATGCACGTTACGCATTGTCGGCTGGATGGGTTGCGGGTCGGCTTTTGTTCGTTAAATGATCCAATCAAGTTAATTAAGAAAGCACACGAAAGGGAAAATAACCGGAATATTGAAGGAGGAAAATCGCCAATTAATTTGCTTGTGGACGAAATCGTACGCCTTATTGGCATTCCTTAACAGTATAGAGAGGGTGCGTAACCGCTGCATAACTCAAATCGAGTTGGGAGTTTACATTTTCCACTTTCCTACTACCCCTACGGAAAACCGAGAGCATCTTACAGATTTTAATTTAATTCTTGCATCCCTCTCAGACGTTCAGCTCGCTGCCGCTCCCACCGACGATACATTTATAATAAAGCAGCATTGTTAATCAACCAAGTGGCACAAATTCATTACAATATCAAATGAGGTGTCTCTTTAACGCATCGCAGGTATGGAAAGACACGCAAAGTGTATATTCGTGTAGTATTTAACTTTAATAAGCTGATTAGAGCTTAGATCCTCGCTAATCTCCTTGATAGAACCGAATTTCCGTTATCCTCCCCCCCCCTCCCTTTTCTTAATCAAAGTGTTTCCTACAGAAACTTGAGGAGATTACTGGAATTTTCCTGAGAAAGGAATATTAAAAAAAAATTGGGCCTTTTGTTATTGAAGCATTCAATAAATGACGTTTTTCCAATCTAATAACCCAAAGTATGCCCGCTCGAAATTTTTCAAACGCCGAAGCTACTTTTATTATTCGATCCGAACTTAAAGCAATTAGGGGTTGTTTGTAATGGAAGTCTACCTGTCCAATTAGAGTCTGACCCAGCCTTTAACCTAATTAGATTGCTTTAGGTGAGATTTTAGGGGTGGATTTTCTCAACCATATGGAATTCAATTTTTAATTTGGTAATCTCACGAACCGTTCATTCCTTATAATTAATAATTTACATTTAATTAGTAGAGCAAACTTATATAATTTTCTAGATCTCTGTGTTAAAATTGAATTTGGAACGTTTTCGAGACGACTGGCAATTATTTGGAGCGAAACGAGGAGCGAAATCACTTTGTGATCAGATTTATACTTTAAATTAGCAGAAGAGGGATAATTGCGAAATAATAAAGTCGTCACGTTTTCGACGGATTTCTAATTAAGTGGAGATGTTATGGAGCTGTTTAAAATAATACGCGTTCCAAATATTGTTCTTGTTCTTAAGAATGTGCAGTTTCCAAATATGTCTGTATTGGAATTATGTTGTGTGTGTGGTTTTCTGGAAATTTAAAAGAGGAATGAGAGAGCGTCTTTTCTCGAATAATTGAACCAAAGAAATTATCGCCCTCGGAAATTTGCTTGTGACATTACCCGTAGGTATATTCAATGGCGAAATATTCACCCTAGAATGAACATCCTAAGAATATTCTCACCTTTCCAAAACATACCAACTGTCAAGAAAATGTGTACCCTCAAGTTCTACAATTTCTACAGATAATGAAAGGAGGGAAGTTTCCAATGAATATAGAATTTTTCAAATTGCTAAATCTACAAAGCCCATAACGCTATGTGGGTCTGCAGTTTTCTGAATTGTCTAAAATTGTTGTATTTGCTAACGTTTTTAAATTGTTAATAATTCTATTTCGAAAAGTATTCAGTTTTAATTTATTTCTTTAAATTCAATTTACTAAGGGTACTAGAGTTTCTAAATTCGCTTTGTAATAATGGCCCCCAAAGTGGAAGAGAAATTATCGATCATCTATGGTTTGATAATGAATTTAGATGGAAACCCGCGTAGTTAGTTGACGCATCAACCATTCCATACGTTTAATCGGCAGCAATAATTTATAGTAAATTTGCTCTAATTTTATAAAGCCCGCAATAGATTAATATAAATCAAACTAATTGTTCAAATGCAAACTTCCACAGTAATCACTTGCTGCTATGTATTATAATCAGTAGGAAGTACAATGGCATCGTTTATAATTATAAATACAAACGCATTGTTTCTTTATATTCCATCCATTTATGAGTGAGTCAATTTTAGATAACAGATTTTTAGCGAAACCTTGACGCCATTGTAGGTAATAGACGCTTAGAGATACAAGGGAAGTTATAAACAGAAAAGCGTTGAGAATTTGAAAGGAACACAGTTTGCTCCAGTTTGAGTAATAATATAACAAAACGAGTGTAGGAACAGATAACTAACAAACTAACAAAAACAATACAGCAGGAGCAATTTCCTCTCGTTCTCTTTAATAGACTGCCAGATATAATGTCGCAGATGAAATACTGAAATAAGAAAACTTTTAGATAGGACAGAGAGACGGACGAACAGAGAGATTGTTGCCATAAATATATACCGTAACTAAAAATATTTTTCGCATCTACAAGCCCAAAACGAAGATTATGAAGCGGGAGGAGATGAAAAGTTAAAATTTACCACAAACGTGTCAGCCTCGTAACGTAAAATTTACTATTTATGAATGAAGGGTATAATTTCATTCTCCCGAAAAGATAGTGTTCTTTAGCGTAGCCCCTATCTAACCCAAACCGAGTTACAACAAATTGATACGTCGTCTGTCGACACAAAAATTGAATAAAAAGGGAACAAAAGGATCAACTAGGATACGGACCTTTTTTCTGTTGTCACGATACATAAAGTGTACTCGCAGTCTCCCATTTTATGCAATTTGCTAATTAATTTCCTGAAAACCACACATGATAACACAATTCAAATGCAAATTGCACATTCTCAAAAACAATATTTGGCACGCGGATCATTTTAAACAGCTCGTAACATTCCTCTATCCGCTTAATTTCATCGAGTAGCGTGACAAGTTTATTGTTTTGCAATTATCCCTTCTGAATTGGGAATTTTAAACATTGTAGAAATGTTTCGTTAGAGCCTGTTAATCCTTTTTTAAGGGGGCGAATATTCCGGAATCGAGTATACCTGGGCGATTATTTCTTTGGCGAATAAAGGTCAATTTCCTCTCCTTCCTCTTTAAGTCCTGGAACGGAATTTTTCCCCCCAAAAATAATAATTGAACGTAGTTTCCTTCAGAACAATTTCAAGCGGGATTCAAGAAGCTATAGATTCGAAAATTTTACGATGATAGGGGTTATTTAATTATGATTCGAAATATTACGTTAGAGGGTGTATTAGGGGGGTAACATTGTTCTAAAATTTGTGTATTTGGTCTTCTGTCAGTGGGTTCTAAAATTAACGTCAAATGAAACCTCGCCCTCTGCATATAATTTTGTTCAACTTTTTAAGTAACGTTACTTGGAAAGTTACAGCTTATTTTCAGTATAAAATTTCTCAAATAGTGTATCCGTCCGTCCGTCTGAATGTATAATCACACAAATCTATGAGAGATTTCTACTGTTGAAAATCTACGTTTATTCGCCCATTTCTGTAGCTAAATTTAATTCGGACATATGTAATCTTTATATTGAACTGTAAAATAGTATATTATGTCATAAGGTTGTAATAGTGTGTATTACAGATAAGTAGACAAATTGCGCACTATGCTCCCCAGCGGCACAACCGAATTACGTAACACTTTTTCTACGACCCACCTGAATTTCAAAATGAAAATAAGGCAAAACACAAAACGACGTCTCTTGACGGTTTTTACATTTGTAGATAATTATCACGTCCAAACGTACATGATCTATTCTAATTTTTTTCATTACGCACGGGTGTAGGTAATGGGTATACGTTATGACTTCATTTTCAGGGATCTCGTAGAAAAAAGTAACATTAATTCATTAGTATCACTTTGAGAACCACGGTAGCTCCAAATATTTTTCTGCTAGTACAAATGTCTTTTCAAACAGAAGTTCATCGAATTTAAATCAGTTAAATGGATAAATAACTCCTCTTAGTTTATTATATCCAAATACACCAGGGCTATAAATTCGCTTACGCTTCACGAACTGTGTATAAAGATTCATCCCCCATTCGGCGTGACGCAACGCACCGATTCGTGATATACTTTCACACGAACTCAAAATAAAAAAACAATTCCGTCAAAGCGTCGACATTTTTTAAAGGTGCAGCCGTAACAAAATTATAATCGCCCCCAACGAAATAAAGCTGTCATCGATAGCTTTCAAACTTTCGAGGCGCCTGTAACGTTAAAGGTGTTTGCAAAGCGTTTCTCATATACGGCCGATTGAAAATTGTCTATCTTGGCGTTCTCTAAGGATAAACCGTAATATGGGATTAATTTTAGATCAAAAGGGGTAGAATGCAATAATTCAACTTGCAGTATCTTAGAGTCGAATAACTCGAAGCAAAGTTTCTTGTGCATGACGAGAGAGGGGCGATGATTCAAATTTTGCGCAATATTGATCGTCTCGTCTTCAAGATTTTAATTTCGTCTCACGTTTACGTGATACTGCCCCATTTTACTAACTTTAACTGAGAAGTTCCTTCAGTCGATGTTTTCTTGGAAATCATTTCTTTGACTGAGATGTATTCAGTTCGTTAAAATTATATAGGTATTCAGGCTTGCTAAAAGAACCAAATAGACTTGAAGGTTCGCTCTTTTGAGCAGAGTTTCGACTATATTTATACAAATGAATTTTTTTCATAATTTCTAATCCCTGTTTTTTGTTGCAGGTAAATAATCGAGGACTAAATAGAAACACAGTTTATACAAGGAAAAAAAGGTACCGTAAACTTTACCCTGGAGCAGTCACTCCAGCACTTGAACACTTTTTCCTAATGAACGATATTTTCTGTAGCCTGCCATGTTCCGTCCCTCAGATAGGAGTAGAAGTGAGTGAGAAGTTATTTTAGACTCTTAACTGGAGTGATTTCGCACTAAGACAAAGTTCTTCTAGACCATGATCGCAAAGGGTATCTATACGAATACCTCCACCTGTCAGCAATGTCTTCGATAAAAAGTAACATAATACACATAGCTCTAGCAGCAGAAATCGCTTTTCTCTCTCTTTCTTTTTATTTGATTAATTATACTATGTTAAGGGAAAAATCGCTCATTACGGTCTGAGCAACTGAAAATGATTTGCCGCTTTTTCTCGTTATGTATACCGCACCTGGTCTCTAAACTCCATAATTAATTCTAAAATGACTGAAACAAAATTTTTATATCATGTTTCTTCCTGAAAATGTTTTTAAAATCCTTCGAAATATTTCCATAAATCTTAGGACACCTTTTAAGATGTTAGCAACTTTAAGAGTCTAAACCGCCTTAGAAACCTTTCTAATTCTTAGGAATTTCCCGCTTTTAGAAATCTAGAAAAGAATCTTTTTGATAAAATCTTTAGGGCTGTTTTAAGCCCGGGGACACTGGAGCTCGTGTGGCCGTTGAAGTAAAATAAAAACATCAATAAAGCAGAATATCGAAAACCAATAGGTAATCAAACGTTAGATCAAGGAGTCGTCGTAAATTAAAAAAAAAAAATCTTTGAACTTCAGGTCGCAACCTTGTGAGTTCAAAAGGGCGCGTTCTGCTTAATCTGTAACAGATATCACCGCAAGCAAGCAAATAAGAGGGGTAGTGAATAGCACGGCACGTAAAATATTGCGAAAGCCATTATAACGTCTGACACTCGGCAATCGTAATTGATACTCAATAAGAATCAATAATTCAACTTACCTTAACTAATCAAAAGTAAAATTTTGACTCGACCACGGATTACTCGTACAATCGGGTATAATAGCATTCAATTCAGGAAGACTATCTTGAAGTACATATTTCGAAGTAGGTAGTAGTAATGTTGATAGAATTAAGTAGATTTGCCAGGTTAATGTAGGTAGAGTTGTCCAAGTCGTTAATGTAGAAATTCATCTATATCGTGACGTTCGCCAATATCAATCCTAATAAGATCGCGGATCCAGGTAAAAATGCGTGTCATTCGCGTATTGCGTAGGTAAAAGGTAGATACAACGTATTTCAAAAGAAAGAAAAATGAGAACTTAAGAGAAAAGGTTGAGGAAGGATATAGGAAAGTGTGAGGGAAGATAAAGGGAACTAAGGGCCTTGTCCCATCAAAGCAGCGCAATAGCGACGGGACAGCGACACGATTTCATTTCCCTTTTCCTCATTAAAAACGCAAAATATCCCCGCCACGCAGCTTGAATGTTGCTTCACAACTGAACTGTCGAATCGTTCGGCAAAAAGAAACGGATAGGCAGCTTAGATGTTTTTATTTTTCACTTTACTGTAATTCAATGATAACTCCTTGGATACAAGATACGTAAACAAATCCATAACAACCAGGGCGTAATGAGAGGGCGTAATGAATTCATTACGCCCTACAAATATAGGTTAATTACATTCCTTCAAATTTTTTTATTAAAGTCAAAGTAAATACAACATATAATACAAAAATTAAGCACAATTACCCGCCAATATGAAATAAAGCCCTCGAGCGGGATTCCATCGTTCTCCGGGCGTAATCATCCTAGTAACGCCCTTGGTGCGTAAATAGCTATTGTTGTAGCGTTGGTGGGAATACGGTGTATGTAAACCCCAGGTTGAACACAAAAAAATACATCGTTGATACGTCGTGTCGTCCTCGCGTCGCTTTGGTGGCACAATGCCCTCAGAGGAAGCTTTGAGGGAAAATAAAGCTTAAAAAAATAAATTCTAAATTCGGACGCAACAAACATAATAGAAAATTGACGGGAACACGGCGAATTAATTCATAATTGCAGTTTTTGTTTACGGCAACGTCAACTCTAGAACTTAAAGAAATTACCTTTACCTTCTTCAACTCCTAGAATCAACACAAATACTTTCGGCACGACATTTTTTGTAACGATACCGGGTGTTCACGTACAGGGTGGTCATGAAAGTATGTAAACTTCAAGGCGGAAGTAGTGCTTCGTTACAATCTTCTTCAAGATTATGCGATCTTGTACCTTTAGCAAAACATTACATGTTACAAAAGGTAAATCAGAAACACCTATTAACCCAAATAATACAGGGTGGAAAGTTTGTCTGGAATGCTGAATATATCTTCAAAACAACTTTTTTTTAAAGACGCCTTTTATGGTATCTAAATTAATAAAAAAATTTCTGCCAATCTATGTACTTGAAATTTTTTGTGTCGAGTGCCGTACTTACTTGTGCATGGTCAAGGGGGGCACACTTTTTGTTTAATGACAATAGTTTTCTTTACATGGTATTAAAGAATAGGTACACTTGTTTGCTTATAGCATCATAAAATGTGTGTAATAAAAATAGTGGTTGCTATGAAATAAAATTTATGGTCCCCTTGGCCATGCAGAAGTATGCCACTGACCACACAAATGTTTTGAAGATATATTCAGTGTTCCAGATAAGATGCCCATTCTGTTTATTCAAAAATCGTGTTACGTGTTGCCAACGTATACTTAGAACCTTTGTTAGAAATTAAAAATCGTGGGAGAAATTTTGGAATATGCAGGGTAGCCACGAGAGGTATTTACAATTTTTTATGGAACTGTACTCAGTCCTGGCGAATAGTGGGGTGATGGGGCAGCGGTCATTCACCTCCTAAGGACTAGTATTTCGTTCGCAATGGACTTGTGGACGGTTGAACAACGTGCGTTTACCTCCAATTCGTATCTTTCGGTGGTTGCGGCTCACCGTGATTTTCGCAATATGATTATACGTCGTTGGCTGGCATGGAGCCGTACCTTCCCGAACAACTATTATGAAATGGGTTAGAAGTTTTCTAACCACGGACAAAGTTATGTTAAAAAACCATAAGGTGCTACACGAAATTTGTGGATGGGTGTATTTTCGCCATAGATATCTCTGCTTAGGAAATTGATATGAAAGTGCGGTTTTCACTGATATTCGATATTCACATTTACTAGGGAAAAAATCATTTTTCAACTTAATCATGAATCGTACGCCCTCTAACGGCAAACTTCGAAACTTAAAAATAATTTCCAGCGATTTCTCTAGGCGTCTTTTGTTAAAAAAATCTTTTTCCCGTTGCTGTGCAATTAGTGGTTACATAGATATTGCCTGTGACCTTTATTAATAGGACCCCTGACACATCAGAAACCATAAAAACTTTACAACCTTGTGACACTATGTTGCAGTGTACAGTGCGTCCTATTTTGGTTGAGACTGCAGTGTATCTCAACTGTTTTTAAGTTAGAGACTTGCGGTTTTCGCGACCCTATTTCACTTTTTTGTGAAAATTTTAATACCACAAACAGAATCAGTCTAGCTACGTCTGTTTCTGGGATACAGAGTGCAAACGAAAAGTGTGACTTTTTGAGATGCTATATCTTACAACTCATGTAAGATAAAAGTAGCAACTGCCTATTGTAAATATTTTTACGTAAAATTCAGTGGCATAGTCAACAAAATTTTGGACTACCGTTTCTGTGATTTGACGCAAAGTTGGTATTTTTTAAACGCAACAGCCTATGTATTTTAACTTTTTTGCATTGTTTTTCCTGATTTCATTGAGGTATCATAACCTACATTGTTTATATAATTATATTATTATATCATATTTTTTAAAAGTTTGAAATGGCATGTTTCTACCGTCAGTCATTTTTATTGATTGGTATCAGCTGCTTTAATTTATCATGGATACAATAAACAAAACAAAATCTCTATGAATCCAAGGCCTACCTTAAAAACAGTAAAATAATAGGGTTTTCGTGGCTAAAATTAAAAAAAATATAGGTTACAATTGGCATTAAGGTATACAGGGTATTTTATTTACAAAATTTGAAAAAATCTCAGAAACTATACTATAGTCCAAAAATTTTTTTTACCACGTCACTGGTTTCTAGGTAGAAAAAATCTAAAGTAGACTTTTCCTATCTTCCATGGGTAGTAAAATACGATAACACCCCAAGAAGTCAAACTTTTCGTTTTCACCGTGTATCTCAGAAACGAACGTTGCCAGATTGATTCTGTTTGTGGTCTCAGTCTTTAAAAACAGCTGAGATATACTGCAGTCTCGCCCAAAACGGACACACTGTATTTACTTTAAAAGCTATTAACACTATGAAACTTAGTCTTTTTTACACACATTTGAGAATATTCACATTAAATACACTGACGGCCAGTTGCACAAAAAAAATCCAGGATTATTGTTTAATGCGGTATTAATACATTTGATTGGCTTTATATTGCAGTAGGCAGCCAATCAAATGTCAAAATTCTTGTTTAAACTCAGATTTGGCAAATAATGTAGGATTTTGATTATAATTCGCTTTCCTGCAACCGGCCGTGAAACTGAAAAGCTTGATTTAGGCCGGGGAAATTTTGTAAGTGATAAAAATTGTAATGATTATGAAACCCGGGGTGGCGTTACTGTACAGAAACATTTATTACACGTGAAAAGCTACTGTGTTTACAAAAAGATTGAATTTGGAATTGCGCAAAATTGCCTCTTTTGTCACAGATATTCTCATTCAGAGCTGGGCAGTATTCGATTTTGTAAATACTTTTTAGTATTCAAATCCTTTAAAGTATTCAAGTACTTTGTAATTAAATACTTTTAGGGAAGCAGTATTTGTTTTTCTAACTCAAATACTTTCACAAATATTTAGTATTCGAATACTTCGCAAAGTATTTGGATACTTCATAAAGTATTCGAATACTTCGCATAGTGTTGAATACTTAACCTTCCTTTTTTACCAAAAATCGACTACACCAAAATTTCTCGGGAAAACACTTTTTCTTATTAATTTTGGTGCGTAGAATCCAAAACAATTCGTACTTTTTCGATTAGATTTTTCAATCAAAAGTTATAGACTAGAAACCAATTTCGAAAGAAAATTCAAAGGGCTGTAACTTTTGAACTAGTAGCCCAATCTTGGAACTGTTTGAAATTATGGATTCTACAGGCCACATTCTATAAGAAAAATTTTTTTTCCGGATCGATCTGAGACAATTTTTTGTTCGGGGCCCAAAAAAAGGCAGTGTATAACCTTCCTTTTTTACCAAAAATCGACTACACCAAAATTTCTCGGGAAAACACTTTTTCTTATTAATTTTGGTGCGTAGAATCCAAAACAGTTCGTACTTTTTCGATCAGACTTCTCAATCAAAAGTTATAGACTAGAAACCAATTTCGAAAGAAAATTCAAAGGGCTGTAACTTTTGAACTAGTAGCCCAATCTTGGAACTGTTTGAAATTATGGATTCTACAGGCCACATTCTATAAGAAAATTTTTTTCCGGGTCGATCTGAGACAATTTTTTTTTCGGGCCTCAAAAAAAGGCAGTGTATAACCTTCCTTTTTTACCAAAAATCGACTACACCAAAATTTCTCGGGAAAACACTTTTTCTTATTAATTTTGGTGCGTAGAATCCAAAACAATTCGTACGTTTTCGATTAGACCTCTCAATAAAAAGTTATGGACAAAAAACAAATTTCGAAAAAAAATTCAAAAGGCTGTAACTTTTGATCTAGTAGCCCAATCTTCAGACAATCAGACAATTTTTTTTTCCGGCCTCAAAAAAAGACAGTACTTTTAAGTTATTCAAATATTTGAGAACAATTTAGAAATGTTTAATGTTTCCATTGTCACAAAATCAAATATAAAAATCCGATACATCTGAATACCGAACTCGATAGTCTACGTAACTTAAAAACAATAGGGACTTTTCTTATATCCTTAAAACCATGTGTACAAATTTTCAAAGCGATCGCACGTTTCTAAACAAGTTATCATGCACACGGACAAACGGATAGTCAAAAATGGATCTGTTCCAAAATCGCTAGGATTAATTCCAGAAAGGCGTACGTATCATCTGCACGACGTACGATCCCTTTGAAAACTGGTACACGAATACTTTTGAAAATATTCGAATACATTCTAGTATTTGAATACCAATTTTTTTAAGTATTTGAATACTTTTCAATGTATCTGTATCTAGTATTCGCTTGTGCTGGACGTAAAAGTATTTAGTTTTCAAATACCTTTGATTTGTGTAAAATATTTACTATTTAGTATTCAAATACTTTTTGAAAGTATTCTGCCCAGCTCTGTTCTCATTAAAGGTTTTTTTGAGCACATTGCATCACTTTAAAGTGGCGATTTGCAAAGTCTCAATGGCATTAATTTCTTATTTGCTCGAAGCAATATTGCATAGACAAGCAATTTGCAGTTGAAGCGTTCTTTTTTTTTCAAGCGCTAAAGTAATCTGGAAACTGGTAGCAAAAATAGATACTTTTTATCCATTCTACACAGTACGTATAAAAATAGTCATAAAATGTTGTAGGTGCCGCGCGGCGTATCTATAAATTTTTTGCTGAGTATGGGATTTTTCTGCTTATAGTATACAGCTTCTCGTCATTTGGTTTTATGTCCTCCTCCATCGTTCGCTCTTATGTTAATCTAAACAATTACTTTAGTTTTTAGCGTATTGGTGTAAGGGGTCAGCAAACTATAATATGACACATAGGGACGAAAGGTTATTTCTCACAAATTCGTTCGGGTGTGTTTTAATATGTGGTCAGATAATAAACCCTGATCGTGGATTAAACTTCTAAGGAGCTGGCGAAACGCCAGTATCAGTCGTGAAAAAATCCCGATAATTTTTAGAGCAGGAAAATTGCGTTAAAAAAAATTATGTTTTATTAAAATGTGAAAACTATCCACTATAAAAGTTTGCGTGACAAAAATCCAGGGGTTTAATTTATTGATTCTCTCCACAGAGAAATAATTACACGTTACGCTTCGTTCTAGTTCTTTGTGTTACAGCGCAATTTCCAAAAAAAAAAGGATTAATGTGGAGAGAAGTGTAATTATAATGGAAATAGATGATAACGAGAACTAACGAGCGAACCGGCCACGAATAAATCAACCGAACCGAGAGATAAATATTGGTCTCGCAATATGAGCAGCTTCTCCAGTAAGTTTTAAATGTGAACGGTACCGAACCGACCGACTATTGTTCGTAGAGACCGGCCTTTGTTGGGGCTAAATAATTCAGACTGGGAACAAATGTCACTCGAACTTCCCGTATCCAGCAGAACTCCCCAGTTTAATCTCTTCATTCTACACAAACATTTTTCTAATTAGAGTTGCTGCGCGAATTTTTGAATGTCGTTTGCTAATCGAACAAGAGCAATTGTTTCCCGCTTCGCCTTATTATTAATCACGCTCGAAATGCGCATTTTATAATTGAAATTGTCGCACAATGGCGTTACTGATGAAAATCTCTGGGAATCGGCGCACGTGATTGCGATAATTATTTCACCCTCACACATCCATTGAGTATCGCAAATAGCCACACAGTAAATCACCCTCGAGGTCTTGGCCGTAAAGAGCTTTGTAATTGTGACGGACGATCGCCGCAGTGCTTAAGAAGATTGAACGTGGATCAAATTTTATCGCATCCCCATAAGTGAAAACAAATTTTTCTCTTCTACCCCCAACTGCTTTAATTAAAACGCGTCGACACCAACCTCTACCTTGGAGAGATTTTCTAGTTAACTTAATTAACTTGTACGAATGTTTTTACTTTTTTCCCGGACTAAAAGATCTTAATCCAAAACTCTTATCCTTTGGCGGCACTTTTCTTTTGTTGCGAAGGACTTTGGCCAATTTATTTTATATTGCGCCCGGAACAATTTATTCGGTAAACTCCCGGCTTCCCCAGTTTCTAATTTAAGCGCCGCCCGAAAACCGATGGGGATAACATTACCGTTCGAAAAATAAAACAATTATGGAGAGAAGCTGTTCGCCTTGATACACAAATAAATTACTTCGAGAGGAGCCGTGAAATATTTTTAAAATTTCTACAAATTCGGGAATTGGACGAATTCCAAGCGCCGCCGCCGCCGAAATGCTAAGAGTTTTTGGTATTTAATTACAGAAACTATATCTCGTCTTAAACTTAATTCTCGTACGCCCCGTGTTTATTTAATGCGCGTGAGTGTGTGCCAATAAAGTTTTAAACAATGAAAACTTCGTCGCCCATGTTTTTCCGCCAATTATGTGCTTTATAGCCCTTTTAACTGCGGTATATACCTTTACTCCAAGGGTAGAATTTCAAGCTCGGGGTGTCAGTGTTTGGAATGTTAGCCCGTTAAAATAAAGCTGGATGTTTTGAAAATTATACCTCATAAAATTTGATTATAACATTTTCCAAGTTACCATACCAAAAGTCCTTAAAGTTAGATTTATTTAAACAAGAATAATTTGTATCACGTCAATAATTTGTTTTCGTACTAAACTTTGAGATAGACTAACTTGTTGTAGATCTATACATCCATTATTTCTTTTGGAACACCAAGCGTAGTGAGACTACTAATATTCTTTAGCTAAAAAACATCCCTTTGGAAGGACAAAATATACACGTACAACAACAATCAAAATGTAATGGTAGGAGGGGAGACCGCCAGAGTAAAAGCAATATTCAAGGCTCCCACTGACAGGCCACAGCTTCCGTTATCAAGTGTGATGGGGAAGGATTTTTGCATTTTTTATGATAAAAATCACGACTTTGTCAAATGTTGGAAAGCGAAAGAAACGATCTTTGAATATAAGGCAGAAAATAGTTTGACTCCAAGAGGGCGGTGTCAAAAGTGACCGCAAAACATGTCTTTCGTCACAGTGATAAACCCCCAAAAGTGGATCCAGTTCCCTTACCAAAAGAAAGGATATCGGACGGGGACCCATTTACTACTGGAGTGGATCTTGCAGGGCCCATTTATTTGAAGGAGGAAAAAACCTGGTTGTATTGTTCACCTGTGCAGTTTATCGTTGTGTACATTGGGATCACTTCCATTTGTGGAAGCCTTGTAAAGGTTTATTTACAGGTATGAAGGCCCAATACAATTTTCTCAGACAATGGAACAAATTTCGTAAGAGCGGCAAATTTGTTTAATGCTCTCGACTGGGAATAAGTGAGAAAAAAATGCGACATTCGACAGATACAGAGGAACTTTATCTCACCTGCATCACCTTGGTCTGGAGGTTATTGGGAAAGATCAATTCGCTTGGGGAAGGACCTCCTCATTCCTCAAGAGGATAATAGGAAGATCAAAGCTGGATTATGATCAGATGAGAACTTGTCTGGCCAGCGTTGCTACAACCATAACTGACTGACCTCTCACAGTGGTTACAGAAGATAACAGCAATCTACATCCATTCCCTTCTATGTTCATTAGGTCCTCAAAATAGGAATTGACTTGGAGAAAGCAGGCCTTCCTGAACGATATAAATTAATGTAAGAAGTTAAGGAGAAGCGATTTCGTAAGGAATAGCATTTATTACAATGGCTCAGAATTTTAACAATCGAGAGGTCCTGCTATTGGAGATGTGTTAGTCGGAGCTGGTAATTGTCGTTGTTTCGAATGGCCCCCAAAGCTAAGCACTATTATTAGCGCTAATAAAATCTCTTAATACGTTCTTACGCTTAATTCACTTAAAGACTCTCAATTGAGTTGAAAAATGTCTAAAGCAAGGAAACGATAATAAAAGAGCTATATACTTTTAAAATGATATTTTTGTAAAACTCGTTTGCTAAATTTCCTTGAAGGAGTGGAAATTCGAAAGTTTCTCATAATATTCCAAGAACATCCTTTATTAGGCAGCCTCAGAGCACTATCCATTATTCGACCATTTCTTGTACTAAACTTTCTACCATACAAAGCTCCAAGAATTTGTCAAAAACCTGTTTGATATATTTTTGGAGTGTCTGTACTAACTTCTCTTAAAGAACATTATATGTCAGGGATCAAAATTGTTTCTAAACTACTCCAAAAGCAACCTTCTTTTATGAGAGACTCTACTTTGGTGCCTTCCTGTATTTTATATATGAAATTGATAGTTTTTTCTTTGGTCTGAATACGTTTCCTATACGGATTTTCCCTCCGTGTGGTTTTCCGAACTGTTACCCTCAATCAAGCAATTCATTTTTTAATTAAACAAAAGGATTTTCTAAATTTATTATTAAGGATCCTCAGATCCTTTATAGTTTTGTATTGCCGTCCGTCCGTCCGTCCGTCCGTGTGCGCTCTAACTCTTTTTAAAAGTGGCCGATTGAGTTGAAATTTGGTGTACGGGTTCTTTGGACATTAAGGACGGACGCTATTTTTTCAGGAAGCTGGTTCAATAGGAACAAAAGTTATAGGACTTCGAGTGAATCGGGAACAGGAAAAACTACGGGCTCAATATAATAGAAATCAACATATTTCATTCCCTAGGTCATGTATCGGGTTGGGACTTCCGCTAGATTATTCCCTATGACTCTTAGATGTGTAACACTTTAATATAACTCTTCTCTGTGGTATAGGTCGAAAGTTTTAGAGCAAAATGTAGCAAAAATTACACTTTATACATGAATTTAGAGTTTTAAAAGGTTTCAAACGCATTATCTTGATGCAGCAAGAGTACATCACGTGCACATTTGATAACCGCATGTGTGTGATTCAAAAATGTTAAATTATTGCCATATGGGTTTTGATCAAAATAATCAAAATCGTTATTTATGCACCAAGATCGTCGAGAAAAAGACTAGGGGCATTATCTCAATGCTCAAGACATAAATTTGATGCATTTCTGGCGACCACATGGATTTTGATCAAAACATGTCAAAATCGTTATTTATGCACCAACATCGTTGGGAAAAAGACTAAGAGCATCATCTCAATGACCAAAACATGAATTTGATCTATTTTTGGCGACCACATGAATTTTGATCAAAACATGTCAAAATCGTTATTTATGCACCAAGAACGTTGGGAAAAAGACCAAGAGCATTATCTCAATGATCAAAACATGAATTTGATCTATTTTTGGCGACCACATGGATTTTGATCAAAACAAGATTAAGAGCATTATCTCAAAGGCCAAGACATGAATTTGATGTATTTTGTAACATTAAAATAAATTATCGTTAAAAGTTATTGTAATACTGAGGATCCTTCGATATTTCGTTGTATCGGTTTATTAATATAGTGACAGTGCTCGAAACGACTTAATTCGGCCAAAAAATTACAAAGTTGCCAAACATCCACCATCGACAGATAAACAGGTTCCAGTGATCATGTTGGCCTTATCGCTTAGCAAAAACAGGACTGCATCAACTACTTCGTCTACTTCTGCAAACCTAAAACAGTATGCGATTTTTTTTAAATTTTTAATTGTTGCAATTTTATTTGAATACTTGTACAAAAATTGGTACCTTTTTAAAGGAATTTTCGTTTTCATTTCCTCTGCTGCCCGCTGATCAGACCATACTTCGCGCCCTAACTCCGTCATGACCACAGTGGGGTTAACACAGTTGATTCTGACATTCTGCCCGCCTAATTCGAGAGCCGCCACCCTCGTGAACGCGTCAACGGCCGCCTTGGTCGAAGAATAAATCGCATGCTCTCTGAGACCCCGCATGGACGTCTGCGACGAAATATTTACGATTGACCCACTAGCATTACGATCCTGTAAGCTTTGGGCTACTATCTGCGTCAAGTTTACCACGGCTTTAAAGTTGATGGAAAACAACCTGCAGGTACTACCATAAGAAACGTGCTGGATAAATAGCAGTTTACCGATCAATATTTCCATCGGAAATATCTGCTAGGGGTTCCAGTATTGCAATTCCCGCGTTATTTACTAGCAAATCGATCTGGCCAACGTGCTTCAACGCCTCTTTTGTCTCTGACCAATTGGATAAATCAACGCAAATGGTTTTGACCGATGGAACTTCTTCGCTCAGACGTTCTAGAAGTTGATATTCAATTATGGCTAAATTTGCGTACTTACGGGTGCCTACCTAAATTGTCTCTGTTTATATCTAGGGCGGTGACCTGTGCACCACATAATGCCAATCGTTTCGCTATAGCGTTTCCAATGCCTACAAAAATGATTAGTGATAGTGCACCAGGTCATAGAAATAGACTCACCTCGTCCAGCTCCGGATACCAAAGCAGTTTTTCCATTGAAATGAATGTCCATTTTGTTCCGTTTAAGACTGGGGATCGTTCACAATGTGAATGTCAATAGTTCAACTTTTATGATTAGAATATGTTGGATAAGTACTATCTCCTCAAAGTCATTACGCGAGAATATGTAAATATTTAATTAAATTTTAGTCGGTAACCACATTTGTTGTTTCTCAAAATGGTTAATTTGAGAACTGACCTTCATTAAAATGGGTGTAAAATCAATTACTATTGAAACAAAAATTGAAAAATAATTTCTTGAAATAAATTCTTGACCAGATACAGAATCGCCTACTAAAGTTCCCTAATTGAATTATTAAATGCAATCCACCTTTTTTAATTTTTGCAGAAATAAACGTTACGTCTCCCTATTAGTGCAGATTGGGAATAAGTTTGATTTTCAGTGAAAATCCACTAGTGTTTCAAAATTCGTTGGCTTTGACTAGAATCGCTTACCAAATCATACGTTAATACATACCTTATTAATTCGAGTGCTTCCGAACCTTCTTTTATAATTATAAACCATATAATATTCCCACATGGCGCCAGTCGAATAAGTTAATTAACCTACACCCAAACTCGACAAATTCGTTCGCTGTCCTGCCTACTAAGGTCCCAAAAGAAGTAATAGCTTCGACACGGATACTAACAGGTTCCCCTGGATGAAGGCAGCTAAGAAACGCAAACCGTTATGGATGCTTCCGGTACCTCCGTAACGTCGTGGCACTCATTTCAACTGGAGGCGAGCATAACCGCCGCGGCAACGAAGCCATTAGTGTCTTATTAGACGTGGACACCCGGCGAGAACTGATTCGCCATAGTACTCTTCGCGTTTGAGGTTTTAACTCCACCATCAGTCAGATATTGTCCAGGGTTACCACATGCATTCCCTTTGTCGGACTCCACAGTCATATAAATGTGCTAATTTGGTGGATTTTGATAAAAACCCTTCACAAAATAGTACTCAATTTTTGGAACACGTCTCATAGAT
>NW_022170819.1:4183571-4183879 GCF_008802855.1 Photinus pyralis
GTAACTTTTGAACTAGTAGCCCAATCTTGGAACTGTTTGAAATTATGGATTCTACAGGCCACATTTTTTTTCGGGTCGATCTGAGACAATTTTTTTTTCGAGGCTCAAAAAAAGGCAGTGTATAACCTTCCTTTTTTACCAAAAATCGTCTGCACCAAAATTTCTCGGGAAAACACTTTTTCTTATTAATTTTGGTGCGTAGAATCCAAAACAATTCGTACTTTTTCGATCGGACCTCTCAATCAAAAGTTATGGACTAGAAACAGGGGCGGACTGGTTCGGGGAGGTGGGTGGCGATTGCCACCTGG
>NW_022170819.1:4183979-4215016 GCF_008802855.1 Photinus pyralis
AAATTTTGGTGTAGACGATTTTTGGTAAAAAAGGAAGGTTATACACTGCCTTTTTTTGAGCCCCGAAACAAAAATTGTCTCAGATCGACCCGGAAAAATTTTTTCTTATAGAATGTGGCCTGTAGAATCCATAATTTCAAACAGTTCCAAGATTGGGCTACTAGTTCAAAAGTTACAGCCCTTTGAATTTTCTTTCGAAATTGGTTTCTAGTCTATAACTTTTGATTGAGAAGTCTGATCGAAAAAGTACGAATTGTTTTGGATTCTACGCACCAAAATTAATAAGAAAAAGTGTTTTCCCGAGAAATTTTGGTGCAGTCGATTTTTGGTAAAAAAGGAAGGTTATACACTGCCTTTTTTTGAGGCTCGAAAAAAAATTGTCTCAGATCGACCCGGAAAAAAATTTTCTTATAGAATGTGGCCTGTAGAATCCATAATTTCAAACAGTTCCAAGATTGGGCTACTAGTTCAAAAGTTACAGCCCTTTGAATTTTCTTTCGAAATTGGTTTCTAGTCTATAACTTTTGATTGAGAAGTCTAATCGAAAAAGTACGAATTGTTTTGGATTCTACGCCCAAAAATTAATAAGAAAAAGTGTTTTCCGAGAAATTTTGGTGTAGTCGATTTTTGGTAAAAAAGGAAGGTTGTACACTGCCTTTTTTTGAGGCCCGAAAAAAAATTGTCTCAGATCGACCCGGAAAAAAATTTTTCTTATAGAATGGGGCCTGTAGAATCCATAATTTCAAACAGTTCCAAGATTGGGCTACTAGTTCAAAAGTTACAGCCCTTTGAATTTTCTTTCGAAATTGGTTTCTAGTCTAACTTTTGAATGAGAAGTCTAATCGAAAAAGTGCGAATTGTTTTGGATTCTACGCCCAAAAATTAATAAGAAAAAGTGTTTTTCCGAGAAATTTTGGTGTAGTCGATTTTTGATAAAAAAAGGAAGGTTGTACACTGCCTTTTTTTGAGGCCCGAAAAAAGAATTCTTAGCTCGACCCGGAAAAAAATTTTTCTTATAGAATGGGGCCTGTAGAATCCATAATTTCAAACAGTTCCAAGATTGGCCTACTAGTTCAAAAGTTACAGCCCTTTGAATTTTCTTTCGAAATTGGTTTCTAGTCTAACTTTTGAATGAGAAGTCTAATCGAAAAAGTGCGAATTGTTTTGGATTCTACGCCCAAAAATTAATAAGAAAAAGTGTTTTTCCGAGAAATTTTGGTGTAGTCGATTTTTGGTAAAAAAGGAAGGTAAAACACTGCCTTTTTTTGAGGCTCGAAGATAAAATTGTCTGAGATCGACCCGGAAAAAAAATTTTTCTTATAGAATGGGGCCTGTAGAATCCATAATTTCAAACAGTTCCAAGATTGGGCTACTAGTTCAAAAGTTACAGCCCTTTGAATTTTTTTTCGAAATTGGTTTCTAGTCTATAACTTTTGATTGAGAAGTCTGATCGAAAAAGTACGAATTGTTTTGGATTCTACGCACCAACATTAATAAGAAAAAGTGTTTTCCCGAGAAATTTTGGTGCAGTCGATTTTTGGTAAAAAATGAAGGTTATACACTACCTTTTTTGAGCCCCGAAGAAAAAATTGTCTCAGATCGAGCCGGAAAAAAAAATTTTCTTATAGAAAGTGGCCTGTAGAATCCATAATTTCAAACAGTTCCAAGATTGGGCTACTAGTTCAAAAGTTACAGCCTTTGAATTGTCTTTCGAAATTGGTTTCTAGTCCATAATATTTGATTGAGAAGTCCGATCGAAAAAGTACGAATTGTTTTGGATTCTACGCACCAAAATTAATAAGAAAAAGTGTTTTCCCGAGAAATTTGGGTGTAGTCGATTTTTGGTAATTTTTGAGCCCCGAAGAAAAAATTGTCTCAGATCGAGCCGGAAAAAAAAATTTTCTTATAGAAAGTGGCCTGTAGAATCCATAATTTCAAACAGTTCCAAGATTGGGCTACTAGTTCAAAAGTTACAGCCTTTGAATTTTCTTTCGAAATTGGTTTCTAGTCTATAACCTTTGATTGAGAAGTCTAATCGAAAAAGTACGAATTGTTTTGGACTTCCTGGATGAGAAGTCAACCCTGTACCAAGTGCCAAGCGCCGATGAGCACACACAGGTTCGGGGGAAGTGAGAAATCGCTCCAAAAGCGAAGGAATTTTTCGGGATCAACGGCCTCAGGATCGAGAAGGCCAGGGGAAACCACTCCTTTAAATACCTCACGGTATCCCTTGTAAAGTGCTGGAAAAAATGAAAAGAAAGGATCCTTTGAATATTAAATTTTCCGGAATTAAAATAGTCCGTAACTCGGATCTCCGGGGTGGGCAGTATACGAAGAGTACATTCAAGAAAAACAATGAGGAGACGGAACAGGGTAAACGATGATCGGAACTTGGAACGTCAGAAGTTTATTAAAAGGAGAAAAAGCTTGAACTGGATTTAATTGGAGTAAGTGACACAAAATGGAAGGGACAGGGGCAAGAAAGTTGTGATGAATGATGATGCAATAGTACATTGATCTACAAGTTTAGAAAAGTGTTAGTTTTCTAGTGAGTGTAAATGTTTGAATTCACGAGTGGCGCAGCTCACGAGTGGATCAAATTTGCACGAGCATAGAAATTCACTTTTCTTACGTGTAGATCATGCTATTTTTTCGTGTAGTTTATAAAAATACCTCTAATTGTAACGTTTTGTTTTGATGTCGAAGAATAATTTATTATAATATCAAAGTATGTTGAGCATTTGTTGATATGGTAACAAAACATACGAACAAGTAATAATTTGTGAATAACGCTCATTTAAAATGAGTCAATCAAACGGGAATAATGAAGAAATTTTACAATTGGTATTAGAAGCAGAGTCAAGTTTATTACCTAAAAAGTCCAAAGTAAAGTACGAGAAATGATACCTACAGTTCTGTGACTGGAGAAATATAAAAAATGTGCGAGGAGCAAATGAAGATATTCTAATTGCGTACTTTGTTGGAAAGGTTTGTATTACTCGTATTTATAAAATGTATTAGCCCTGATTTTTAAATATTCTTAGGCAAAAAAACTTAAAGCTGCTACACTATGGTCACAATACTCGATGCTGAGAAGTACTCTACAAATATAGGAAAATGTGGATATTTCTGTTTATAAAAAGTTACTTGCTTACCTGAAACGTCAAAATGACGGTTATGTGGCAAAAAATCGAGAGTTTTATCGATGGATAACGTAAAGGAGTTTTCAGAAAAGTCTCCTGACGACAAGTTTCTGTTTATAAATGTCGTGTTGGTAATTGCCCTGCACGGACTCTGTCGGGCGGAAGAATTACGGTTACTACACGTGGATGATGTAGAAGATTGGGGAAATATTTTGGTCATAACATTAAACGAAACAAAATCAAAGAAAAAACGAGCCTTCACAGTTACATCGGAGGATGAATTTATATTTTATAAACGTTGCGGTCGCTTTCCTCATCTTCTGGTGTAATATTTAATAACTTAACAAATTGTTCATTTATGATTTACAATATAAACAAAATGAATGAAAAAAAGTGTTGCTAACTGAAATCGTGAAGAAAAGTGTAGCTAACAAGAAAAGTCTCACTTTTCTTCACGATTTTTGATTTAACAATACGCCACTTTTCTATTAACTACACGAAAAAGTCCTTTTACAGTGGTAAAATATAGGGAAAACGGAGTAGGGATTTATTGTTAGCAAGGAACTTTGCAGGTGAGTAACAATAGTTATTTACATAAAAGTCAAGAAAATGATACATTACTGGCGAGAAAATATTGAAGTGCGAGGCCCCTTTAGGGCAGAGTAATTTAATTTCCGAGTCAGGTACCTAATGTCACTTTACTGACGAGTTTTGTGTTAAATTTTACACGAAATCGTATTTTAATATCAAATTTCAATTTTTATAGAGAACTTTTGATGAATGTCAGTGATGACAAGAGTCATTATGGACATTTGGAAATGTCACAAATGCGGCCGGAAACGCAGTCTGCTATGCCCTCTGTCATGGAAACTAAAATTTCCTGACAGAAAGTAGGCATGAAAATGAAGGTTTCAGGACGATTTTGGGTAAAGTAATTTATGGCTGTGATAGAGCGACAGTTCTAAAAAGAAAGCTTAACGCTGTGCGAAATGTTAGTGATTCAAGTGTACATCCCAGAAGGAGGTGGTTGTTGGGAAATCGTAGTGGGTCACTTGAATGCAGTGGTGGGAAATTAAAGAGATGGAAATGCGGTTGAAAAGAAAAATGAGAGAGGTGGATAGAGGTGGTAGATTTCTGCAAAAAAAAACACATGGTTTAGTAACCATAAGAGAAGACTGTACCCCTGAAAATCGGGTAGGGACGTTTCATACCCGGACAACTCATACCCGGACGACTCATACCCGGACACCAAAAAGGTGTATATTGGAAGGATAGAAGGCTCATTAGGAAATTGTACACCAGACCTTGAGAGTCGGCGGAAACAGAACGGATTGATTTAAATTTCGAAAGACCGTGAGGCGTGCCCTTTACGCTGAGTACATGACTACAAAGTGTTGCAATGGTAATGAGGGCATAAGTATTGGAGGAAGAAGGGTTGTATCCATTCCGTTTGCAGAAAATACCATAGGTCTGAAAGTATTGAAGATGGGGAAAGGGACTATGGTTTAGTTATAAATCACAAAAAAAGACTAAGGTAATGGGAGTTGGAGAGGCAAATGAAAAAGTCTGTGAAAGATGAAATGCTGGAATAGGTAGAAAGTTGTGTAGGAACCATTGCAACAAATGAGTGGGGAATCTGAAAAGAAATAAAGACGCTCACTAGAATGGCAAAAGAAGCATTTGTTAAGGGTAGTAGAATACCAAATATAAATAAATATTCGCAATTATGAGTCCCTTGCAAAGGTGACCAAACTATGACCGTTATTATAATTATATAAAATGTAAGCAAATAATTAATTCGTAATGACCCCAAAAAAATTAATGCTATGTTTAAACACACCTGACATAAAACCCCTTGCTTGTGCGGTGGTCGTGGTGATAACAATGTCTTCTACCCCACATTTGATTAGATTGAGGGACACATATGATATCATCGTCTATAACGTGAGGTTAGTTCGGCGCTGTAAAACTCAAACCCCGCCGCATAAACGGCCAGCTAGCTCAGATTCTTAATTAAAAGAAGGGCTCGAGATGAGAATCTTCCACAGCGGTTTGTTCGTTTGGGCATATAACATAAGTTTTTGATCTTTGGTAGTTACTAGAAATGATTAGTTGAGCGCCACCCAATTTTGCACAAATTCTGACCTCTCCTGTATAGAAATTGGGAAAACACAAGAGAGCCAAATAATAAATTCACTACGAGCAATTCTGATTTATTAATCCTGGCAAAACGGTGCAGGATCGGCAAATAAAATGTATCTTCAATACGACAATAACAAATACTTTAAATGACAAAAATAATCCCCAAATAAATTCATGAACACTTCCCTAATAATTACGTTACCAGACCCCTACAACAATGATCGAGCAAAAATGTAGTTAAGATTTCAACGGATGCAAAGATTGAATTAAGTTAACCCGAATAACAACTCATATAGGCAACACTGGGTACAAGTAAATTAAAAATCTTACCTTGAATAACACATACGCTGTCTTCTCCGAAAAAGAGCTCTCCTTCGAAGTTCCAGTTCTGTAACACAAAAACAAACCCCAAGCTACAACGCTCGGAACGATTATATGAGCCGGAAGGGCCAAAAATAGCTTACTCGTAGCCGGCTCGTTTACCCATACGTTAAATACAGGTGCGTTGCTCTTGAAGAGAGCCCCGACCTCAAACACTAGACGCGAACAAAATACAAAGCTCCAATCATAAATCGTCGGAAGGTTACACTAGATTAACGGTATTGAAGCAAATAAAAAAAAAAGGTTGTGTAAAAGATCGTATCTTCCGAAAATTCCACAATCAGCTGGTCGCTGCCGGTATCGTTTAGGTGTTCGCGCTTATCTACTCGGTGGTACGCCGGATAGCTGCCGGCAATCAACAGGTGTTCGTACTCCGGAATATTCGCAAGATGCAAATTCATTTACTATCCCAAAATTATGCCAGGTCAATGTCCTCCGCACACAAGAATGTGCAAGGATATACTATAAACTATACCATACAAGGATTCGTCTGTACAAGGATTGACCGGTACAAGAATTCATCTACTACATGGACCCCCTAAAAGTAATGAAGATGTAACACTCCCTTAACGAGATTTTTAATAACATACCTGAAATCGTCAGGAGGGTAATGAAAAATACTTAAATCAATGAAATATGGAAATTATCCAACCTCAAATTGTGAATCTGAAAGAATTTTAGATAACATAACGTAAAAGAAAGCCAACGCCATTTCACTTACATGTAGGTAGGGCGATGAACTTCAACCAGATATAGCCTCGCAATGGAGAAAACGGCTTCTGAGTTACACTTCTCGACAACGCCAATGAAAAGGTAAAATTGCCAGAGATTTCACGTGAATGATGGCAAATATTACCCACTGGTTTAAGAAGAATTCACAATGCCACGCTCTACCACAAGTACAACCTCGTTGGCTTTAAAACGGAAATGAAGTGAAAAAAATAACACGATTCTGCGCGAGGAAAGAAACACGCGTACAAGTGACGCCATCTCACCTATATCCTACCTAACCTAGCAAGCGGTAATTTTTGAAATTTGAATATGGATAAACTAAACTGTTACACGTCATTAAAATTACATGTGGGTCGTTAATTGTCCTTGTGCTTAAACTTAAGTTACATGAAAATTCCCTTAGAACACATAATTTAACCCACCTCCAATTTAATAAGCTGGTTATTTAGAAAATAATAGCAACAGTGCATCACAGCTTAGAATTAAATTAACTCAATATAGAGCGAATAGAAATCCTAAAAGGAACGCACAATGTTACAGACTGTTATGCAAATAGCCGCTACTTACTTATTCATCAAATTCAATTTATATCCTCCACCATGAGAAATAAGTGTTTAGACTCGATCCAAAACTAGTTCGGGTATAATACAACATCCAATTAATCGCCAGAATATAATATACTTAGGGCCAATTGCACCGTCAAAATTAAGTATCCCTTAAAGTTAAGCATAACTTAAATACCATAGCAACGATTGTTTTAATAATCGTTGCCATAGATTTTAAGTTAGACTTAACTTTAAGCAAGGCTTAATTTTGTTGGTGAAACTGGGGCTTAATGTTTTTGCAATTAAACCGTGAGGATGCGTGGTCTTTCGCCTTCTTACGTGCCGAGTGCAGTAATTCAAAATTGGAATGGCATTTTAAGACATTTTGGACAGTAAACGGCTACAATGAGTGATCACTAACACTGTTATTCAAGGTGGCCAAGACGATGTGATCCCAAATGTTTAAGGATTGCCGGAATTAATGACTGCTACCTTAGAAAACCTACGATCTTCAAACCTAACATGCTATTGGGAAAATAGGGCCGTTACCACTGGTGTAACTTGATGTTTGAATACATAATTAAGTGCATATATGGCCAACAATAGTCTTAACGTTAATTGAACTCGAAGGATCTACTTGAGATGCATCGCCAGATAACCAAAACCAGCCAAAATCCTGATTGAGATAATAACTTCTACTTTCCTCAATATTTATAATCCAATCCGTCGTGATTGGGTAATCTCATCTATTATTAAGAATAAAATATATGTACAATATAAAAAAATAAGCGATTTTGTATTGGCGGAGCCGATACATATTACATGAAATCGCGCGAATTTCGGAATGATCAATTGGAAGCAACTGAATAGAAGGATGAGTTACGATGGTATGTTCTACATCTAAAAATTGCATTTGAGCTCGCGTCACGTTCCGGCAGTTATTCCTCGTTTAGAACAACTGCTTTTGATAACGGTGATTTACTCCTCGGGCACATATAGATAATGTAATGAAAAGGTATAGCTTATACGTGGCATCTAAACTATTGCGTCGCTGAATAATATACACCTCTTTTGCTTCTTTCGCCATAAAGCTTGATCTTATGCAAGAAAAACTATATCGGCAATTTACGACGTGACGTAATGACATTAACATCCCCTTTGCTTAAACTGGCGCAACACTATTCGGGGCTTAGAATAACCTTTATTGGCCAACAATTCGAAATGAGCTCTACTTGCGATGATGACTCTGAGCCACTAAACTATAATCCAGTGACGATCAAACTTTTAAACTACTATTAAATAAACATCATTTGCTCAAGTCGTGCTAATTTGCACGATTCGCTTGCGTTCATCTGCATTAAAATTAAAACTTGCCGCTGAGAAGTGCACAGTCAACGATTAACCCTGATTAGAGATTAAAACGAATTCGTATTGCTTCCATTACACTTTGATATTATAGTTTACACTGAATATCAATGTGTGTTCTAAAGTTTCAAAGAATAAATTTAAGAAGAAAAGGATAGGATGGATAAGCCCGCTTATGATAGAAAAATCTAAAAAAAATTACTCTGGCTAGCACAGATACCACCCGCAAATCTGCGCATGTGCGATTCTGCCCTTTTACATCTAAGAATATGTGTACCGTTTAGACGGAAATGAGAGTACAAACAGAGATTTTGTTTGATTCGGATTTCTGGTACTTCAAAACGTGTATTTCCGTAAAAAAGTGGGGAAGGGGTAATTTTTTACCCCCTTACTAACGTGCGGGTGGTAAAATTTGTAGAATTGTAGGAAGACTCGCCCCGGAAAGTTCGCCTCCGGAATACTCGCCCCTAAGTAAACTAGCTCCCCAAGTTCACTCTGCATTCACTGCAGCAATACAGTTCTTACAAAAAGCTGACGTAACAAGAATGGTGGGGCGTTACTTTTCGGAAGTGTAAGATATGGTAAAGTGCCTGGGAGCGAAGATACCGTCGGCTAATGTTCCGAGTGAAAATCATCTGAGAGTAGGTAAATGTTCCGGGGGCGAGCTTTTTGGGACGAGTTTCCTTGAAGCCAAATTTTTCATGCGGTGACATTCCGCCCGCGAACGTTCTGGGGGCGAATTTTCCGGTAGGCGAATCTTCAAAAGTGAATTTTGCGAGGGATGATATTTTGGGCGGTAAATTCGACCTCCTGTAAAGCAGCCGCCAGAATATTAGCCCCCCAGAACGCACTCCCACGGGTAACTTCGGCCCCGAAAGATTCGTCACCTAAAATATTACAGCCCCAGAATATTTGCCCCCGCGCACTCAGAAGCTTCGCACTTGTAGGGTTCATGCTGGGAAGTTTTGAACAGAAACAATTTTTAAAATAATCTACACATTTTTGTAGTCCTTCAAAAATACGCTAATAAAAATTGGGTTTCACCCTTAACTTCGGATATGAGTGAGTGAGAGAGATAAGTAATGGTGCGATACAGCCTTACGAGAGCGTTGATGGTACTGATGTTACTTTTGGGAAGTGTGGGACTGAGGTTCCTGGGAATCTTCTGGGAACAAGTAGTCCGGGGCGAGTTTCCTTTGGGCGGAAAATTCAGGAAGCAAGATTTCCTGGTGCCACGGGGGCGAAGTTGGATTTGTGCGCCGGAAAGGCATTATGAAGTTCGGAACATTTTTTGGAAGTATTTAGAAAATGTATTTAAATTATTAGAAAGGGAGAACCATTAATTATTTTCAGTTAAAATAGATTCACAATTCAACCCCCAAGGAAAATTGACGCAGATAATTAAAAAAGCTCGCCGCATTACAATCGACAAAATAAAAACCTGAACTTGACATAAGTAATATTTGTTTGGTTGAATGTTCTTTAAACCTTGACTGTTTTTAACCTTAGACCTTCTTCTTCGGCATATTTCAATGGAAAATATCGCAAAAATTTCAACGCAAAATAATCTCGTTACACGATCAAAGGGGAACATGTTTTTGGAGATTTCTTTAGTAGGGTTGTTGTTAACCATTTTAGCGTAATTATTTAACAAATGGAAATACTTGATGCGCCTGTAAAAATGACAACCCTTACATTGGACAACTGCCAAGAAAGATTGCATTTTTAACTTAAAAAATTCATAATTTACAAACGACTAGGGGTTGCATTTTTATAAAAACTTATATAGGGTTGTTGTTCACCCTTTTAGCGTAACTATTTAACAAACGGAAATATTTCATGCGCCTGTAAAAATGACAACCCTTACACTGGACAACTGACAAGAAAGATTGCATTTTTAACTTAAAAAATTCATAATTTACAAACGACTAGGGGTTGCAATTTTATAAACACTTATATAGGGGTTGTTGTTAACCCTTTTAGCGTAATTATTTAACAAACGGAAATATTTGAGGCGCCTGTAAAAAAATGACAACCCTTACACCCTGGACAACTGCCAAGAAAGTTTGCATTTTTAACTTAAAAAAATTCATAATTTACAAACAACTAGGGTTGCATTTTATAAAACTTAATAGGGTTGTTGTTCACCCTTTTAGCAGATAAAAAAAACTAATTTAAACAAACGGAAACTATTTCATGCGCCTGTAAAAATGACAACCCTTACACTGGACAACGTGAACAAGAAAGATTGCATTTTTAACTTAAAAAATTCATAATTTACAAACGACTAGGGGTTGCAATTTTATAAACACTTATATAGGGGTTGTTGTTAACCCTTTTAGCGTAATTATTTAACAAACGGAAATATTTGAGGCGCCTGTAAAAATGACAACCCTTACACTGGACAACTGCCAAGAAAGTTTGCATTTTTAACTTAAAAAATTCATAATTTACAAACGACTAGGGGTTGCATTTTTATAAAAACTTATATAGGGTTGTTGTTCACCCTTTTAGCGTAACTATTTAACAAACGGAAATATTTCATGCGCCTGTAAAAATGACAACCCTTACACTGGACAACTGACAAGAAAGATTGCATTTTTAACTTAAAAAATTCATAATTTACAAACGACTAGGGGTTGCAATTTTATAAACACTTATATAGGGGTTGTTGTTAACCCTTTTAGCGTAATTATTTAACAAACGGAAATATTTGAGGCGCCTGTAAAAATGACAACCCTTACACTGGACAACTGCCAAGAAAGTTTGCATTTTTAACTTAAAAAATTCATAATTTACAAACAACTAGGGGTTGCAATTTTGTAAACACTTATATAGGGTTGTTGTTCACCCTTTTAGCGTAATTATTTAAAAAACAGAAATATTTGATTATCCTGTAAAAATGACAACCCTTACACTGGACAACTGCCAAGAAAGATTGCATTTTTAACTTAAAAAAATCATAATTTACAAACGACTAGGGGTTGCAATTTTATAAACACTTATATAGGGGTTGTTGTTAACCCTTTTAGCGTAATTATTTAACAAACGGAAATATTTGATGCGCCTGTAAAAATGACAACCCTTACACTGGACAACTGCCAAGAACGATTGCATTTTTAACTTAAAAAATTCATAATTTACAAACGACTAGGGGTTGCATTTTTATAAACACTTATATAGGGTTGTTGTTAACCCTTTTAACGTAATCATTTAACAAACGGAAATATTTGATGCGCCTGTAAAAATGACAACCCTTACACTGGACAACTGCCAAGAACGATTGCATTTTTAACTTAAAAAATTCATAATTTACAAACGACTAGGGGTTGCATTTTTATAAACACTTATATAGGGTTGTTGTTAACCCTTTTAACGTAATCATTTAACAAACGGAAATATTTGATGCGCCTGTAAAAATGACAACCCTTACACTGGACAACTGCCAAGAACGATTGCATTTTTAACTTAAAAAAATCATAATTTACAAACGACTAGGGGTTGCAATTTTATAAACACTTATATAGGGGTTGTTGTTAACCCTTTTAGCGTAATTATTTAACAAACGGAAATATTTGAGGCGCCTGTAAAAATGACAACCCTTACACTGGACAACTGCCAAGAAAGTTTGCATTTTTAACTTAAAAAATTCATAATTTACAAACAACTAGGGGTTGCAATTTTGTAAACACTTATATAGGGTTGTTGTTCACCCTTTTAGCGTAATTATTTAAAAAACAGAAATATTTGATTATCCTGTAAAAATGACAACCCTTACACTGGACAACTGCCAAGAAAGATTGCATTTTTAACTTAAAAAAATCATAATTTACAAACGACTAGGGGTTGCAATTTTATAAACACTTATATAGGGGTTGTTGTTAACCCTTTTAGCGTAATTATTTAACAAACGGAAATATTTGAGGCGCCTGTAAAAATGACAACCCTTACACTGGACAACTGCCAAGAAAGTTTGCATTTTTAACTTAAAAAATTCATAATTTACAAACAACTAGGGGTTGCAATTTTGTAAACACTTATATAGGGTTGTTGTTAACCCTTTTAGCGTAATTATTTAACAAACGGAAATATTTGATCCGCCTGTAAAAATGACAACCCTTACACTGGACAACTGCCAAGAACGATTGCATTTTTAACTTAAAAAAATCATAATTTACAAACGACTAGGGGTTGCATTTTTATAAACACTTATATAGGGTTGTTGTTAACCCTTTTAACGTAATCATTTAACAAACGGAAATATTTGATGCGCCTGTAAAAATGACAACCCTTACACTGGACAACTGCCAAGAACGATTGCATTTTTAACTTAAAAAAATCATAATTTACAAACGACTAGGGGTTGCAATTTTATAAACACTTATATAGGGGTTGTTGTTAACCCTTTTAGCGTAATTATTTAACAAACATAAATATTTGATGCGACTGTAAAAATGAAAACCCTTACACTGGACAACTGCCAAGAAAGATTGCATTTTTAAAAAAATTCATAATTTACAAACGACTAGGGGTTGCATTTTTATAAACACTTATATAGGGTTGTTGTTAACCCTTTTAGCGTAATTATTTAACAAACATAAATATTTGATGCGCCTGTAAAAATGACAACCCTTAAACTGGACAACTGCCAAGAAAGATTGCATTTTTAATTTAAAAAATTCATAATTTACAAACGACTAGGGGTTGCATTTTTATAAACACTTATATAGGGTTGTTGTTAACCCTTTTAGCGTAATTATTTAACAAACAGAAATATTTGATGCGCCTGTAAAAATGACAACCCTTACACTGGACAACTGCCAAGAAAGATTGCATTTTTAACTAAAAAAATTCATAATTTACAAACGACTAGGGGTTGCATTTTTATAAACACTTATATAGGGTTGTTGTTAACCCTTTTAGCGTAATTATTTAACAAACAGAAATATTTGATGCGCCTGTAAAAATGACAACCCTTACACTGGACAACTGCCAAGAAAGATTGCATTTTTAACTAAAAAAATTCATAATTTACAAACGACTAGGGGTAGCATTTTTATAAACACTTATATAGGGTTGTTGTTAACCCTTTTAGCGTAATTATTTAACAAACTGAAATATTTGATGCGCGCCTGTAAAAATGACAACCCTTACACTGGACAACTGCCAAGAAAGATTGCATTTTTAACTAAAAAAAATTCATAATTTACAAACGACTAGGGGTTGCATTTTTATAAACATTTATATAGGGTTGTTGTTAACTCTTTGAGCGTAATTATTTAACAAAAATAAATATTGATGCGCCTGTAAAAATGACAACCCTTACACTGGACAACTGCCAAGAAAGATTGCATTTTGACAAAAAAAATTCATAATTTACAAACGACTAGGGGTTGCATTTTTATTAACACTTATATAGGGTTGTTGTTAACCCTTTTAGCGTAATTATTTAACAAACATAAATATTTGATGCGCCTGTAAAAATGACAACCCTTACACTGGACAACTGCCAAGAACGATTGCATTTTTAACTTAAAAAATTCATAATTTACAAACGACTAGGGGTTGCATTTTTATAAACACTTATATAGGGTTGTTGTTAACCCTTTTAACGTAATCATTTAACAAACGGAAATATTTGATGCGCCTGTAAAAATGACAACCCTTACACTGGACAACTGCCAAGAACGATTGCATTTTTAACTTAAAAAAATCATAATTTACAAACGACTAGGGGTTGCAATTTTATAAACACTTATATAGGGGTTGTTGTTAACCCTTTTAGCGTAATTATTTAACAAACGGAAATATTTGAGGCGCCTGTAAAAATGACAACCCTTACACTGGACAACTGCCAAGAAAGTTTGCATTTTTAACTTAAAAATTCATAATTTACAAACAACTAGGGGTTGCAATTTTGTAAACACTTATATAGGGTTGTTAACCCTTTTAGCGTAATTATTTAACAAACGGAAATATTTGATGCGCCTGTAAAAATGACAACCCTTACACTGGACAACTGCCAAGAACGATTGCATTTTTAACTTAAAAAAATCATAATTTACAAACGACTAGGGGTTGCATTTTTATAAACACTTATATAGGGTTGTTGTTAACCCTTTTAACGTAATCATTTAACAAACGGAAATATTTGATGCGCCTGTAAAAATGACAACCCTTACACTGGACAACTGCCAGGAAAGATTGCATTTTTAACTTAAAAAATTCATAATTTACAAACGACTAGGGGTTGCATTTTTATAAACACTTATATCGGGTTGTTGTTAACCCTTTTAACGTAATTATTTAACAAACTGAAATATTTGATGCGCCTGTAAAAATGACAACCCTTACATTGGGCAACTGCCAAGAAAGATTGCATTTTTAACTTAAACAAGTTGTAAATCAGCATATGCATGATTAAAGCGCATTTTTGGTAATATAGGTCAGTATTTTATTAGCGAAGTTTAAAATTATCGATCTCACGAGTAATTTTGGCTGCGTTAAATAATTAATTTTATTTAATTTCAATTGACGGTACGTCTTCATTTTGTAAAACAAATCGCAAAGTAAATAATAAGTTTTTATACTGGTAGCGCTATCTAACGGTAAAATTATAGTACCTCCGAAACCCATATCGAAATTATTTTCTTCAATTATCGATCTCACAAGTAATCTAACTCAAAATAGACTAGTGCCTGCACATCTACACTATAGCAGAAAGCTTTTAGTGAAAATTTGAATTCTCTAGCTATTGTAGTTGTGGAGATCTCACGCGGACAGCCGGCCTGCCAGCAATGACGAATATAATAGCGTATTTTTTTCAAAAATGCGCTAAGAATTCATAATTTACAAACGACTAGGGGTTGCATTTTTATAAACACTTATATAGGGTTGTTGTTAACCCTTTTAACGTAATTATTTAACAAACAGAAATATTTGATGCGCCTGTAAAAATGACAACCCTTACACTGGACAACTGCCAAGAAAGATTGCATTTTTAAATTAAAAAATTCATAATTTACAAACGACTAGGGGTTGCAATTTTGTAAACACTTATATAGGGTTGTTGTTAACCCTTTTAGCGTAATTATCTAACAAACAGGAATATTTGATGCGCCTGTAAAAATGACAACCCTTACACTGGACACTGATTATGAGTAAAGGGTCTACTGGCACCATACGCTCTTCTTTATTTGTGAACCCTTTGTCTTTCTTCCATACGATATAAAATCTTTTGAGAAAGTAAAGGAACTGATGTTTATTTATCGGTTATATATTCTTCTTTTTTACTTTGATTGCCCCTAATGCCTACTACCAAATTGTGCAACGGCAAGGGAGATTAAAGTCTTGTAGGTGCAGATATCTTTTACCGTTTACCTATTAGCTAGTCGTTTTCACCAGCAAAGATTGCAATGCTCCATTTTCGGAGTCATGTGCGCGGAAATTAAACATTATTATGTATTCGCTGTGGCTCTATAGCAAATATGGCACTGCAAGTCATCGAATTTAGAAACGCAATTAGGAACAAATCAGAGGTCAGTCTGACAATAAGTGTCAATCGTAATTCCGTCACCAAAAATCAATATTTTATTTTCCCGATGCGAAAGCCATAGATCACGTGCGAATTTGAAATGATATTTACGTCGTCCCAAATGACAGAGAGTAATGATAGCTTCGAGCGCATTCAAACTCCGGTACAATTTCCTGCTAATTCAATGTCTTTCAATCCGAAGATACGGGGTGATTGATTACTGCCAACTCCGCCCTATTGTAATTCATTTTATACATAACTTTTTTAATAATTAGTCTACCATTAAAGCTTGCGTGGCTACTTACTAAGTTCAGAAGTAAAAAAGGTCGACTACTGAAAATTACGATTATTGTACTCTTGTTAATCATGATTTGTTAACAACGAAATTTCTCTTTTTATTTCCTGTAAGGCTTAAATAATTACTTTTGCGTATCAAATCCGCTTGAGATTATTTTAATATGCGAGCAACGTTGAGTCGAAATGATGGATTGCGCTGATCATGGAATCTATGTTAGAATTAATTTATTTTTTCTTTGCCCATTTCCGTTCTGGGCGGAAGAGTTCTAAATTATTGTTTTGTACGTGTGTCGTGAGATTGTGTCAGAAAACTGAAAGATTTGTGCACAAATCCACCTAAAATTTAACGATTATTCTTTGAAATCCTGTCCCTTTGGGGTATTTATTAAGTATTACCACTTTTTTGTAATGATTTTAAAAATTTTCCAATTCTTCGGATTGAAAGCTAAAGGTATTCCTAATTTTTTTTAATATTTCAGGTATATTGCCGTTTTTGACCGTGGATACAACAAAATTTGAAGAAATGGAAGAACTAGAATAATTGCGGAAGAATACCTTAAGAATCTGAAAAATTTTGAAGGATGGAAAAAATCTGAGGAATCTAAAAGATTTGAAAAAAACTGGAAATTTAGTAATTGAAAGGAAGTAAAGAATGTGATGGATCTGAAAAATGCGAGAGAAATCTGAAGAAACTGGAAAATGGAAGAAATTCAAAAGAACTGAAGGAATTTGGAAATTCCGAAGAAATAAAAGAATATTAAAAATATTTGAATACAGAAGGATCAGAGAAATCCAAAAAAGTGTTTGGAGGATTCGAAGAAACAATAGAAGCTGATGAATGTGAAAATTTTGAATAATCCTATGAACGTGAAGAATTAGAAATTAGAGAAGAATACAAAGAATCTGGTGTATTTAAGGATTTGAAGAATTTAAAGAAGCCCGTGTAGTACAAGTAACGAATCAGAAAAATTTGAAGCATCTTAAGAGTCTGAATTATGAAGGATCGTAGGAAGAACAAACAACTCTAAAACTCTTGGAAAAAAATGTTCTTGTTTTACATTTGGTGGTCGAGCATTCTTTAACCTTTAAGAAGAAACATATTTTGAACTGCACCTCAAGATTGTCTTTTGCTATGTTTTGTTTGTTTTATCTATTCTGTGTATCTTTTATCTTGCGCGGCAGAAAAAGACAATAAAAGAGATGATTTTATTTGTAGAAGTAACGAAATGGTGTAGTTTACTAGGTACATATTCATTAGTCCAATTTTTATGGTGATTATACTCACTAGTAAAGCCTACTGATATGCAACATGAGGATTAAGAGTTTGACGAATCCGAAAATTTCCAAAAAAAGCACAAAATAAGGATTTGTGTATTTTATTTTGACTATACTTATTTTAATGACTTTTATTTTTATTTATTTTTTATTTTATTTTATAGTGGATGACACAAACAGCAATGCGTGGAATTCGAACACAAGACCCTTGTATATCTACAGCCAAAAACGGTACTCTTTCTGAAAAATTAAAAAAACTACAAAAATTAGCAATTGTTTTAACTTTCAATCCAAAGAATTGGAAACTTTTGAAAAACTTGAGTTACTTACGACTTCATGGTTAAAAAGGAAGAAGAACGAACTTGCCAACAATGCACATCCTCTGTGAATCTAACTAATCCAAAAGACATTTGATACCATGTAACATTAAATGAATTATCTGCTATATAAGAAACAAATGCCCCAAGACTTTTACTAGATTTAATCCATTAATAAAAAAAAATTTATTTTCCAGGAAAACCTCAGTAAATTCGAGAAATGTCAGAAAGGTTCAAGACACTTTGAAGATGTTTTTAAAGCGACTGACAGATTTCAGTTCTACCGATCTCTAGGGTGTTTAAAACTTCTCGGAAATTTTTTCTATTACACGCGAATCGTCCTGTCAAAAACTGCCCGCAACTTTTCAGAGAGCATAAATCTTTTTTTTTCCTGCTCGGAATGTAAACATTACGCTTGTTGCCAATCCATTTAAAACAATAAAAATCTATTCAAAACGCTTTGGTATCACCCGAATAGACGTTTCGTTACGAGCAGGTAACAACCCTTGATTTAATAGTTTCGAATCTACGGACGTCGTCGTTTCAAATACATTCAAAGGACGTATAATTATACCGTGATTGATATGTTATTATATACCTGTACATAATTGCCCGTATCTACCTCCGCACCAACATTAAATGTTAATGAAAAAAGCTGGCGTATAACTAATTTACTCCATTATTAAACTGTCATTTTAGGGTGGTATACGCCCAATAAAAATTGTTTTTTAATGCCGGTTTCGGTCTTAAATAATAACAATATTTTTTGTTGTTGTTGTACGGAGAACAACAAAAAGGTCGGTTGATTGAGCTGTCAGCCGAGGGGAACAATGGCGCTTTAATCACCTAATTACACGTCTAGGGTCTTTACTTGCCCGTGTTGTGGTATCTACACCTTAAGTTTGTGTTATTTTCTGTCACGCTGAGGGTTTTTTAATGGAATTGTAAATTAATATAGAGATTCTCGCTTTAATAATAAATTTCTCTTTTTTGTCATCTCCTGAAGGTTAGTTTTTTGTCAACTGGTGGACTGGGTGAAGGTTAGAAACTTGCAAATGTTGCGTAAAGGTGCTAAAAGGGTGTGGATGGAATACGCCCTTGCTTGATAGGAATAAAATCATTTCACTTACTCTCGTTTTTGGCGCATTTTTTTTGTAAATTTATTTGTAAAACAGGGGCGGATTTAATAGGAGGGAGCAGGGGGCGCGTGCCCCCTCCTAGACAGTGGTAGTTACGCATTTTAGGTAACCAAGTGGATTGAAGCCAAATGTTAGATTTAGAGCTTGTTAAAGAATTGAGTAAGCTTTTAAACGACCCTGTTCCCAAATGACACTTTCACTCTAGCAAAAGGAAATACATAAAATGAAATCTTTCACAATGAAGTTAAATGTCATTTCTTGCGTGAAGTCAGCGACGCATATAGAATTGCCCATAATTTTTGAATGGGTGCTTCTGCCCAGAAAAAATGTTACGGCACAAACCAAGCACCAACAATGTGCTGCCCACTTCCCGAATCCCAAACATTTATCTAAGATCTAAAGCATTGTAACAGTTTGATTTTCTCAAATAGGTACATATAAATTATTATTGGTCGAGTCTCACCGTAATTTTAGAATGAGGACCGCTGGTTTAGTTCAACTAGCTGCAATTGGTGCATAATTTTTAATGCGTAGACTTTACGGACTTCCTTGAGACTCCATTTAACAATTGGTAAAGTTGAACAGTTGTAAATTCAACGACGGTTTAATTGCAAAATTTCTTAAGTATTACTTCTGGCGATTAACCGCATTCGGTGTGATCTCGAATTGGTTTGTATCGAAATACACTTTTACTCGCATCTTGGAGGCTATAATTTAAAGTGGATGCATACGTAAGTAGGGCCATTTTCCCTGTATCATCTGTTATCTTGTGCATTCTTTTTAGGGGTTTGCCATTTGAAAGTTGAACGGATTTAAGTCTCAACGGTTACCGTATTCGTATTTCCTAAACAGGTAGGTAAAATTTTTGTGTTAGAAAGGATTTTGACATGCGATTTCTTTACATCAGTGTTACCTCGACAGTTGAAACTCGACGTCCAGAAGTGGTCACTTTACCAGCACATAGTGTTACATAATATAGGGAGCGTGTGCGGACAATTCACGCCCGGACAAATTCGCACCCGGATAATTCGCACCCGGACATTTCGCTCCCAGGATATTTCGCACCCTGGACATTTCGCTCCCGGATAATTCGCACCCGGACCATTCGCACTCGAAAAATTCGCTCCCGAATAATTCACACCCGGATAATTCTGTAAATCTTTGGTTTATTAAAATTAAATACCTTTAAGAGGCTACTACACGATTGTTTTTACAGAATGTATGTAGTAGTGCACATCTTGGTAAACATCTACTTCATGGAAAAATGTTTCAAATAATAGTTATTTGGTCTTTCATTTTTAACACATCGCGATTCTTAAGTATTTCCATTTCTTAAATATAATCACGCTGGTTTTTTTTTCGAAGTTGTATGAAGAGTCTGATATAGTTAAATCCTATAATTTAAGAAGACATAATTTTTATCTACTGCGCTTTCGTTTTGAGAAAATAAGAATAGGTAACTGAAACGTCTTTTGTGGAGTAATTAAATACCAAATAGTTATACCTAGTTATAGTATATCTACAACTATGTGTAATATTCGCTACTTTTGAGACGCTCTTAATATTAAAACAGAACCAACATATAATACCGTAAACAAACAAAGTGATAAGTCTAAAGTTAAAAATATTTACATTATAAGATCAAGATGAAAATAGAAAAAGGAAGTAATTTTAACGCTCCCTTACATAAAAATTTCTTAATGAAGACACATAAAAAATTGTTCTTTATTTCTTTAGTTGAAAAGGGTGGCAAAGTAAATGAATTAAATTTATTTTAGACAAAACGAGTATGTATAAATAACAATCAAACAATGCATTTCATAGATGGCACTAAATTTGGATAAGTAATTAAGATAACATTATAATTAAAGGTAAATTTGAAAAGGCCTCGATAACACAAATTGTAGTTCATAAAGAAAAAATAAGAGAAATATCGTAATGACATCCTTTCTATTATTTCTGGAAGATGAATAGGGATTATTACAAGGTAAAAGTAATTAGGTCCGAAAAATCAGGTTTAAGTACGTATGACCACAACTAATTGGAACTTTAACGCCTGTATAGTATCTTCATTCTTGAACGTTTGACAGAGTGGTATTTTAAAATTTATCTGAGCACGGGTTTTGATTTTGTGTATACTTTTTTTTTAAATTTTAAAAAATTGTATTTCTGGTGGTAGTGTTGTGGTGGTGTTCAGAAAAGGTAAGTTTCCAGTTTTCTTAGAACCAGTTTTACGTTTCTTTGACCACATATGGCTATATGTTGATTATTGGTGACAGTAAAATTACACTAACTGCTTATTTTTTTGCGTTATCTTTGCTACAACTATGGTAGTGAATGAACTTAAAAGTTTCTTTTTGATTTTCTTACTCTTATTTATTTTATAGTTTGAAGAGATACATGGAAAAAGTCTGGCAATTTTTTAAGAGATTGTTAATAATTAAAACAGTCAAAGCTTTTAAAAATCTTGAAACGTTTTAGGAACAGATCGATATTGATGATTTTTTCTTTTAAATGTTTGTAATTATTACGTACCTATTATACTTCTTTTTAATTTTTGTATGGCATACCTAGTACCTACTAAAGCAAAACCATTAGCATTGGTAATTGCGCAACAAGGAAGACAGGACATCATTGGAAAGGCTTTCCTTCTCTGAATTGGATGAGACTATAATTTTTTAGATTTGATATTTTCGAAATATTTTAAAAGTAAGTTGAGGGC
This sequence comes from Photinus pyralis, assembly GCF_008802855.1. Taxonomy (NCBI): domain Eukaryota; kingdom Metazoa; phylum Arthropoda; class Insecta; order Coleoptera; family Lampyridae; genus Photinus; species Photinus pyralis. The sequence continues at coordinate 4,205,572 of NW_022170819.1, forward strand.
GCGCTGTTGTTTATGTCATTGGAAGGATGTCGGGCCGATCACTATGTAATAGAAGCTAATGCGATCGTGCGTCAAAATTATGCAGTTGCAAGTGGTATAAAAAAGAGAAAACTTGTACCTGCAACGTCGAATGCGCTGGAAATGAAACAACTAAACCAAAAAAATTACATATCCGAATTCAGAGATGGGCGACCTCACCAACGATGCATCATTTAAGATTTTAAGGGTTGCACTGTCAGCGATGCGAGACAAAAACATTCGTGAGCAAGTTTTATTTTAGACACTGTTTCCTTCCATGATCAATTTGACGTGCCAAAGCGTTTTTTGAAAACTATTTTAATTTACAGAAATAGCTATGTATGGTTTCTAATGCACCACCGTATATTATTTAGCTTCGGAGAAATAACACCAAAATCTCCCCGTAAAAATTGTTATAATCATCAATGGGTAGTTGGTGTTATTTCTCCGAAGCTTCTTAAGCACCCCATTGAGAGTCATGGATCTTCACAATTTCAGTATATTATTTAAATAATAGCCATATAATTTATAGCAAGATCAATTTTTTTGCGATATTTATCAACATTTTTTGCTTTTTTCCTTTTCTTTACAGTTCTTATCTCTTTAATTTTACGGAAACTCTCAAGAATCTATTTGTTTTACGTTCAAATATGATTATAATTTACTTGAGATTCTTTTAAGACAATACATACGTATTTCGTTATGTGTCCTTTAAATGGATGACATCGAAGGTTAGAGAACTAGGAAACTTAACTTGCAGCTATTAACAAATAATAATTGTTAAAATTTTATTTAGACTTTTATATTCCTATTGCAATATTATTTGTACGTGGTAAAAGGTTTCCAAATGAAAAAAACCTTGATTGTTAATTGTACAATAAAACTGGTTAAATAGGTTTAAGAAATGTCGGGTGACAGACCTGATAGACCGATACCAGCGTTTAGCAGCATCCATCTACTTGTGAACATGAGTGCATGGACAATTTACATCACGGATGAGTGTCTTTTTACCTTTTTTTTGTTTTTTTTTAAATACATTTTCATTCATGGTACCTTTAGCAAGTGTTCTCATGTTTAATACGGAGAGTACAATAAAATAAGTACTAAATTCCAGATTTTAAGTGATATGGATGCTATTAAAGTGACCTAAAATCTCTACTGCTTTGATATGGTCCATTCCATTTAAAAAGGTACACAGGATTGTACGTATGAATTCTTGCCTCATAAATACTATTAAAAAAATTATTCCTCTACAAATTGTATGGCTATTGTTTAACCAACATAAATATTTAAGTGCCACATTAAAATGCCAAAATCAAGGAAATATCATCAAAAATAGACTTGTACCTGAGGCTAAAAGTTGAAATTTGATTTATTACAAAAAGTTGATAATGGATATGAGATTTAGGCGGTGCAAACTATACGGGGCGCGTAACAATGGAGTTCGGTACAACGAATAGGGGAAAGAGATACATAATCTATGAAGGATACATGTACCTCTTTGCTAAGAACCTTAAACTCCAAAACTGCTCATCACGGCTGTGTCGAGCGAGAATAGCAAAAAAGGATCCATCGGCTCTTAGTTTAACATGCAATGCCAGGATCTGGGTCAACGATGACAAGGTAAGATTAGCTAAACCGAGCACTGATTTTGGAAGTGCAGATGGTTTCCAGTTTCATAGCCCTTAATTGGGTATTTTATTAGTTCGGATATCGTCTTTTGACCTTTTGACTTTTTTATACGTAAGTTTCATCGTTGCTTATACCGTCGTCTAATGTTAGTTTTTAGGTTCGGCCCTCCCTTGCAAAAAATTTAGTTTATCAACCTCTTCAAATTTCAATTTTACTCTGGAACCAACCACGGATATGGTCGTTGGGCTTTCCAGTTTTACTGTTCTTTTGGGTTCTTAATTGTTTTCCATCTATTGTAAGTTTTATAGCTATGGTCTCTCCTCAATTATCTCTACCATCTTGTAGATCACCTGAAGATGACCGTTGGTCGAAACATGTAGTGTATCACTTCGTTTTATTAATTTATATGGGAACGATTTAGAGAACTTTTATTCAATATTAATAAATTATCCCATTTAGAGTTTGAACACAAAATGGACGTCACGATTCCAAATTATACCTTAATATTGAAAGTATCCAAATTTTAAATGTAGGTATACGTCTATTACATGCCCAAAGTAATAAAACGTGATATTGGTGAGTAATATTGGAGATTTCAAGCTCTGAGTTAATTTAATACTTCACAGCCGACTTTCTATGTTAAAAGTCAACCGTACACAAAATACCCTCTCAGGGGAGCGAAATTCTGGTGCGAATTATTCCGGTGCGAATTGTCCGAGAGCGAATTATTCGGGTGCGAATTCTCCTACAACCTATAGGGAGGCATGGGAAAAGTTGGCAAAATCGTGCGTCAAACTCTATGGAAATTAGTGGAAGGTAGAATGTTTTGGGCCCATGACAATTCACGAGTCGTGCAGTATAACAATTAGCAGAGTTCTTTCGGAATCATGTTGGTCTTTCTGTTTGCCCACTATTGCAAATTGCACCAAGATGTGTACGCATTCCGTATCTATTTTGCAGATTTGGTTAGAGTTAGTTTTGTAAGATTGATGTGGCATTGTTTAATACCCAATTTTGATTAAACCGCCTCAATAGAAGGCAGGATTTTACACCTACTATACTAGCATATTATACAACTGGGAGCTATTCTGAACACGGTGCCTGTAATAAATTATTATTTTCAACCTTTAACAATAGGCACAATGAGTAGAAAAAAGTGACGTATTAATTTAAAAGTCGTTGATACCTAATAACATTGTTATTGCGTTGTTAAGAAAAACACTTAAAGTGTATAATTAAGATAGTTACACGTATATCTCGCCGCCTATTTTATCTTTAGACAGATACGATGTAAAGTCATAATAGGTTTTCAAAGATCAGTTTGCGGTACACAAAGAAAGCCTTTCATGAGCATTACAATCCAGTTTTGTTAATTAATAGAAAATAATTTATGTTATTGTTAACTTTTATTACCGTTAACCAACACTGTGTTATTATTCCTTTGTTAGAACTTATATTGTGGAAGTTAAGACTTAATTATTACGAATTGGTTTTACGAGCGTTAAAAGGTTTGCTAAATACGGATTGGATGGAATTATTTAAGCTGAAATCGTGCCTGTACGGTTGTGGAGATGAGGATTAATCGGCTATTATCTTAGGAGAATCGGTCAAGTGGATAAGTGGATGCGTATAACCAAGTGAATTATGGATCGGCGGTGATTGGGAGACGCTAAAACAATTTAGAAAAAAAACTCGTTTGCTGGTAAAATATTCCTGAAACGCCGTTTAGTGCAAGCGGTTTCCATGGCAATTCGCAAGGATTTCATTTAAATTGTCACACAATTTTGCGCGTATCGCCAGGGGGCGGCAAAGTTCGAGTTGTATTCAGCAGCAAGCATCCCCTAAGTGGAACCGACGCCAGCTTCAATGAGATGGTAGAACGAATTCCGTGGTAATTCACTAGGATTTAATTTAAATTAGTTTTCGTGGCGGGGTCGCGGAAACATTAGAATTGTTACCGTGTTCAATATGTCGGGGATCATGGGGATTCGGAGCAGCTTTAATGTGTCCTTTGCGAAAGAATGTCGCCAACTATAATGGAAATGTATATATTTGTGTGAGGATTGCCCTTTTTGTTTTGAAGATTTCTATCTGCGAGTTGTCGGCTTATTTCGTTTGCAGATACGCAGATAAGCCGGATTCACGAATGGATTTCATCTCAAATGCATTGTCTCGTATTTTACCTCATACGTGATAATTACCCTATAAATGAAGCTTTGCATTATTGAGTTCCGTAAATGAATCTTCGTAAAGGGAGAAGTGAAGGCTCAATTTACACAGACCGCATAAAGGGGTGTCTTTGTCTTATATTAATACCCCAGCATCGGTTAATTATCCACATTGTTCACTATAAAAATTGAAAGCTACTAAAAAACATGTAGTAAACAACATCACTCCTACAAAAGCGACAAATTCACAATGGAGAGGCATTCCCTTTTTCCATTCATTTTCTTCATTCATTTTCAATTTTTAACGCATTTTTTCAAGAAATTGGTTTTATCTTTATCTTTCATGATATTGTAATTAAAGATCTCAAGAAAAGGAACTGTTTTCCATAAACTACCGCCCTTCTTTCTTGTTTCTTATCAAAATAGGGGACGGGCGAAGGGGGGTAGAACTGGTTTATCCGTCATGGTACTCTAATGAAAGGTCTCAACGAAGAAATTAATTTCTACAAACCATAGCCTCCTCCTCGACTCAGTATCGTAATCGGTATCACAAGAGGGAATTGTCGGAGGAGGGTAGTTACAAATAAAAGGGTATGGTAGAAATATACCCAGTGGTGATGGTAAAACTTGCAGTGCGAATATCTCGAAAATGGAATGTCGGAGGAGAGCATTCACAAAGAGCTATTGAAACGTCTGAACTAGGCATACCTAATAGTTATTAACCTACCCTCTAAAATGCAAAATTTTCGAGATACAGGGTGTTGAAATTGAAAAAAAAATTTGTTTTTTTCGAATATCTCCGGAACCGTTCATCGTACAAGCCATGGTACAAGCATTTTCTACTCATAATAAGCTATCGACGCCACTGGAAAAAGTACGGTTTTGAGACGCCCATTTGAACCGCTAGTGTTGTCTACAGAAAAAAGGTTTTCTTGGTCATAAGCTCTAAAGTCGACCGTTTTCGGTAAAAGTCAACTTTTATGTTGAAAACATGGTCAATTTTTTAAAATAAAATTTTGTACAAGCATTTTCTACTCATAATAAGCTATCGACGCCACTGGAAAAAGTACGGTTTTGAGACGCCCTTTGAACCGCTAGTGTTGTTACAGAAAAAAGGATCTTAGTTCATAAGCCCTAAAGCTCGACCGTTTCGGGCTAAAAGTCAACTTTTATGTTGAAAACATGGTCCAATTTTTTTAAAATAAATTTTTTTTAATAAACAATAATATTGTATACTTAGGCCGCGAAGTCATTCTTTAACGTACCGAAAAGAAGATTGGCGCCGAGGCCGCTTGCGGCCGAGGCAAGGCAACTTTGAGGACGTTAAAGAATGACGCGGCCGTGGTATACACAACATTTTTTGTGCAATTGTGTAGAATCGTCAATACATAAAAATGAGATTTCAAAAATAATAATTTTCGTCGCAAATAGAAAGACGGCCAGTTTTCATTTTACCATGGAAATGAGATAAACAATGAATAATTTTTCGTGAAAGAAAAGTCAAAATGTGTGCCTCCGAAAGTGATTCTTCGATATCCGGAACCTTGTCTGAAAATGTACTATTAGCGTACCTTATGGAAAAATCGAAGACCTTAAAAAGTTCAAGCTTATGGAGTGTGTATTCGATGCTAAAGTGAATGCTTAATATAAACGAGTGTATAAAAAAGTGTACCTGTCAGTTTGAGTTCTAATGAAAATCAAAATGTTACAGTTTCAAAGTATAACGCTTCTAACACTTTAGACTTTCTTTCAGGAGTAAGTATAAGTAACAATACGAACTGTACGATTAATATTAACATTTATCCAAAAGATTTGTAATTACCTACATGCTGATTGTCAAAATATATGTGACATTGTTTTACTTTAACGGCCGTCACTATGACAGCGGCCGCGAAAATGAATTTCGCGGCCGCCATGGCGAACGCGAAGTTGTTGTTTCTCGTCCAATTGCACAAAAAATTTATTTAAACAGTACCTAACAAAACCAAACGTTAACTTCATAATTGCAAAAAAAATAACAAATCATATACAGATTATATGTTAGAAATGTCTTCCGATAACCTCAATGCACTCATTCAATAAGTATTATTTTATTATTATTAATTTACTAAATATCATATGATATTTAAAAATTTTTATCCTGGAATGACTGAAATTTTCCAAAGCTTTTTGAATCTTTTTGAAATTTGACTGTAGTTACTATAGTAGTCTCAGATCAATTTCTACTACTATTCGCTAGTAGTCTTTTGGTATTCTCGAGTAGTGAAAAGTATTAAAAAGTAGGTACCACAAGACTTCCATACCAGGAAATACCATAGAATGTAGAGTGAGTATCAAGAGTATGCTATGCATCTTGAAAAGAATACCACATGCACCCCTCCTCCTACACTTTTTATCGGACTCAAGTCTTACACAGGCCAGAGAGGGGGGAGGGGACTTCATTGAAGGGCTAGGACAACAAATTAGCAACATTTCCTGCTTTACAAGAATTCATGGAGGAACTACGAAATTGTATTGGGAAGCTGTTGCGTAGCCTGTGCCCATTCAAATGAGGTAAAAAAGCATGAAAAAACCTTAATTGGGTGCATAAAAGTTTATTCCCAAACGTCGATTACAACACCATATAAAAGTACCGAAAATTAGTCAACACAATCTATTTATACATTAATTACTTAAGTATAACCTTTTGCTTCCATTTAATGTGTTACAACTTCCTGTACCCGGTCGATTTATTGAAGGGAAATTGTAAAAAAGACCTTATTATAATGAACCATCTGCGACCAAAAAACAAGACATGTCATTATTTTCAAATTGAATTACAAAATTTATGTATCGATAACCTTTCCATCCGTTACTTTCCAGCGAGACGGTTTACTTCAAAAGGGCCCCAAAAAGTGCATCGGTACACCGAACGCCGCCAATTAATTGATAAGACAATTTGACAAATAATAATAATTGATAATGTTATTGAAAATCGGCCCGTTTGATGCGGGGACCTTTTGATAATCTCCCAAAGAGTAATTACTGTTATTTTGGTAGACGTGTCAATTTTTTTTTAAGGATCCGCTGGTGAGCCTAACATTAAACCAGGTGTTAATTGGAAACGTGTCAGAATATTCGCCGCAATTGTTACGGGCCGGACGTTTTAATTTGAAAGTTTGAACACTTCGAAAATTAAGAAAATAAAAAAAAAGCGCGCGCGTAACACAAAGCATCAGCGCGAAAGAAGCGAGGGCAAAATAATTTAATTTTATACCGTAGGTACGATTGAAACGTCTTTCTTCTCGCCCGAAAATGATTTATTTAACTTAAACTTAAAGCCTTTCCTCGCGTTAGACTATGATTTCGTTATTTATTATCATCATAATTTGAATATAATTACATGGATAAAAGCGGTATCCATAATTTAAGAATGCGGCCTATTATTACGGGAGGATTTATTACAAATAGTTTAAATGCTAAATTAAATTATAGTAGACTCAATTTTCGTAAGTTTATCCAATCGATTGAATATTCAAAGACCCTCCTATCAAATTATTTAAACAAACGGTCGGGTGTGAGAAACATTTGACATTTTTCCTTCCACAGCGCTCGCAACCGCTCCAAGTAGTAATTATGGCTCACAGGTCCATCGCCCCATACAATCGGAGGCTGTTTAGCCTGGCAAATTGGTTTTATAACTGTTATCCTGCCTAGCTAAGTGCACGCATCTAAATGGAAGTTTGAAAGGATCAAACAAATAGCCCCAGTTCAATAACCATAAGATACACCCCCCGGAAAACACAAATAAAAATAAGTGAACTCGATCTTGCCTTTCGGAACGAAGTTACACGCAATCCTTTGGCAATTCATTTTAAAAATTCCTTGATCATTGAAACTCCGATTTCCAAAATAATCGGGGGATTTAAAATAGCATTCTCTCCATTTATCCAATGAAATTTCAGAAATGAAGTGCATATCGGTGGATATCTTAGAACCAAGATAACTTGACAAAAAGAATATGTTCCAAGATTTAAATAATATTTCAACAGGTGTAAGAATATTTACGTTAAATTTGTAGGGAATTTAAAAACACTTTTTAGGTTGAAGTGTAGAAACGATTATAATGTACAGAAAAATTTTCAAAAAATTGATATAGAATTTCAAGAAGATTTAAATGATTCTCGTAAATATTTTAAGAGAGGTTGTAAACATCCGTATTCCGTAAGATTATTTAAAAAAATTATAGAGAAATTTCCAAAAGACATCAGGACTGAATAAAAGCTCGGGTATAGGATTATTTGTAAAATAATTCCAAGTGACTTCGCAAAAAGTAGTAAATTCAACAAAGTACAAATTTGAAAATGATTCGGTATTCAAACCAAGTTCTAAGGGGTAAGGGGTAATTAGGTACCTAAATACTAGTGCTTATAATGTGAGCATTTCAAAGACATTCTCAATATTTAAAGAAAACAATAAAAGTAAACGTAAGTAATGCAAAATAAGATTTTGATTCTCGAAAATGGTCACAAACAAAGCCAAAAGCGTTTCAAACAAAATACAAAATGTTTCCAGAGCACAGCTCAAAAGAATTTGGAACTATAAGAGAGGAAACATTCAAGAACTTGTAAAACTTGTGCAAAGTTCGGAAAAATTCCAATTGCATGAGGTTACGAAGTTTCCAAGATGACTATACTACTAGGAAAATTTCAGGCATTCTTTAAGAACAGATTATTTTAAAAAAATCCCTCGTATTTTGTAAGTGTATTCCCTTAAATCCTTGTGATTGAAGGTATGCGGTCAACTACAGTACTCACACAACTAATCAAAATTGAAACTTCCAAAGGATTAGCTACACCAATTTTCATTGACACCTGACACAATATTTGACATGAAAATCTTCATCCGGGTCGTATAGAGAATTCTAATAAACAGACAATTAATTGATTGACAATGACAAAAATGTATTCCGAAACACAAGAAATGAAAAATCAAAGCAAAATTCCTGAAAAAGACAAGAGCTTACAAAGTCTCTTTGGAGAAACCAATTTCGAAAAAAAATTCAAAGGGCTGTAACTTGTGAACTAGTAGCCCAATCTTGGAACTGTTTGAAATTATGGATTCTACAGGCCACATTCTATAAGAAAATTTTTTTCCGGGTCGATCTGAGACAATTTTTTTCGGGGCTCAAAAAAAGGCAGTGTATAACCTTCCTTTTTTACCAAAAATCGACTACACCAAAATTTCTCGGGAAAACACTTTTTCTTATTAATTTTGGTGCGTAGAATCCAAAACAATTCGTACTTTTTCGATCAGACTTCTCAATCAAAAGTTATAGACTAGAAACCAATTTCGAAAAAAAATTCAAAGGGCTGTAACTTTTGAACTAGTAGCCCAATCTTGGAACTGTTTGAAATTATGGATTCTACAGGCCACATTCTATGAGAAAATTTTTTTCCGGGTCGATCTGAGACAATTTTTTTTTCGGGGCTCAAAAAAAGGCAGTGTATAACCTTCCTTTTTTACCAAAAATCGACTACAACAAAATTTCTCGGGAAAACACTTTTTCTTATTAATTTTGGTGCGTAGAATCCAAAACAATTCGTACTTTTTCGATCAGACTTCTCAATCAAAGTTTATAGACTAGA
>NW_022170819.1:4215116-4379089 GCF_008802855.1 Photinus pyralis
TCCAATCCGAAGACATTGTATAGAATACCATGTAGTTCGCTTGCTCGAACTCATATCACGAGTATTTAAAGAAAGGTTTCACAAAAAGGAAACAAAAATAGAAGTTCGACCCTGCCGCCGAGCCGCCACTGAGTTAACCTTGCGTTTCGTTCCTCGCGCCAGGCGTCAGGTGATTCATTCCGTTTAAAGATTAATAGTGATGCTGAAAAACCTAGGGCCTGGGAGAGTGGGTTTTGAATGTCTTCGGATTGGATGTCTCATATAATTACGATCGAACTTCACAGGTAAGTTAGTTTGATCGTCTAATTATATTTCGACATCCAATCCGAAGACATTGTATAGAATACCATGTAGTTGTTTAAAGATGCTTTGTTTTTCAGCATTCAACTAAAAATTCCACACAAAGAAATAATGCACATTTAATCCCCCTTAATATAAAAGAAATGTTACGTCTACTTAGAACTAAGAATGGTTGTCGCAAAAGTATTTGATTGTGATAGTGGTCGATTGTAAAAATTACAGAACACTTTTGAATTTTCTGTCCAGCCCGCCGTTTGTTGAATTACTTCTATTGGTACTCCTAACTGCCAAGCTTTAGATGTTGAGGCATGGCGTGTAGAATGGGCTTTGAAAATGAGAGTGTTCACACCCGCTGCATCTAAAGTGTCTTTCACCCATCTACTTAAAGTTTGCCTGCTGGCAGTTCTGTGTGGCTTCTTAAAAGTAATAAATAAAAAATCCATATTCGATGTGCGATGTTCTTTTGTGGCCGCTAAATACCTCTTCAAAGTTGTCGCAACACAGAGTCTGGGGTTTTCGACGAAGAAGGGCAAGTTTAAGCAAGGTTGCTTTCTTCCTGGGCCTGAAGTCTTAATTTGGTCCTCGATCAAAATTTGGAATCCAGTACTTGATTCTAAAATATTACGTAGGCGTATCAGCGAAAACGTTTGCATCCTGTGTGCGGTGGAGAGAGCTAATAAGGTGATTAGCTTCTCTGACAAAGCTTGAAGCGTGGATGACTCTCTCTGTTCTAAAAAATTTAGAACTAATTGCGGATCCCAGGTGACATTGTATCTCGGTTTTTGAGGCCGAAGCTTAGATATCCCTTTCAAAAACCGAGACAAAACGGGATGGCCCGCTAAGTCCGTTGACAAAATCAGAGCCAAGGCGGAGCGGTGTGAATTAAATGACCCGTAAGAATTTTTCCCTATGTCAAACAGGTGTTGTAAAAAATCCATTACGAGAGCTGGAGTCCCATCATACGGAGAGATACTTTTCTTCTCACAGAAAGGCCACCAGAGCTTGTATGTTACTCCATACTGCCGAATTGTTGCCGCTGATAAGGAACTGAGAATTGTTTGAACAACTTTCGCTGGTAAGTGTTTTAATTTGAACGCTTCCCTGATAGCTTCGCTGCTAGAAGTGTAAGCCTGTCCGCCAGTGGGTGTGGATCGGTGCTGTAAGGATTAAACAAAGAAAATTTAGTAGGTTTAAAAAAGATAGGTCCTTCAATAATTAAATTAGAAAAAAGTGGGAACCAAGCTTGGTTTTGCCATTTAGGGACTATAACGATCCCTTCCGCCTCATCATCTACTATTTTTTGTAAGACTCTTAAAATTAAAGCAAAGGGTGGGAAGGCGTAGAAAAACATTTTTTCCCACGAAAAAGTAAAACTGTCAATCTTAAAAGCAAAAGGGTCTTTCTGCCAGGAGACATACCGATCACATTTGTTATTAACTCTGGAGGCAAATAAATCTATTTCTGGCACTCCAAACTGGCGAGTTACCAAATCGAATGCCTCCTTAGAGAGACTCCATTCCGTTTCAGGGGGTAAGCTTCTAGATTCTCGGTCCGCAATCCAATTATCCGAAGAACTAATGTAGGAGGCGAGAATCCACAAGTTGCGTACCTCGCACCAATCCCAAATTTCCCTTGCAAGAGCCGAAAACTTTGGGTGATGGACACTACCCATTTTATTTACATAGGACAAAGCAGTAGTGTTGTCGCATCTTATTAATATGTTACAATTGGTGGCCGAAGAAGCAAAGCTTTTAAGGCCCAAAAAAAAATTGCCAAAAGTTCTAAATAATTAATATGTCTTATTCTTTCCTCTGGGCTCCACCACCCTCGAATCTTATCTGACCCACAGCACGCGCCCCACCCTGTAAGCGAAGCATCAGTAAAAATTTCGAGAACGAACTGATCTTTTCTAATATCATTATATGAGGAATCAATTGAATTGATCCACCACGAAAAATCCTGTTGCAAATCCATATGCAGTACCATTAGACCTGAAAAATCCCCATTAATTTTTGCTAGTGCTAGACACTTGTGGCGTTCAAAGAGCTTAACATGAGCCCACCCGTACTTGACGCCTTGGCAAACAGAGACCAGGTATCCTATATACTGCGCCAGATCACGAATTTTGCATTGAGACTTAGACCGGAGAGTTTTACTCCAAATCTTTATTTTTTCCCTCTTTTCTGCAGGTAAAGAGATTTTCAATAGTTCTGAGTCTAATAAAAACCCCAGAAATCTAATGGTTTGACTGGGGTTCAAATGACTTTTCATAACGTTTATAGAAAACCCTAAAGACTTCAAAAAATTTACGGTTACCTTAGTGTCATGTAAGGAGCCTTCATACGAAGAATTGAATAACAGAAAGTCATCCAGATAACACACACAAATAATGTTTTTAGATCGAAGCCATTGTGTAACAGGTCTCATTAGTTTTGTGAACACATAAGGGGCTGAAGCCAACCCAAAAGGCAAACATGCAAATTCATACAGATCGTGATTAAATTGAAACCTCAAGAACTTTCTAAATTTTGGGTCAATGGCTATATGGAAGTAGGCATCTTTAATATCAATAGTTGTGAACCAACACCCTTTTTTGACAAGCCTTAAGGCCGTTCGAATGTCTTCCATTTTAAAATGAGATGTTTGTAAAAAGGAATTAAGATGTTTTAAATTAAGTATGAATCGTTTACCGCCATCAGATTTATCAGCCAAAAAGATATTAGAAATAAAATGCCCTGGACAAGGACTGCACTTGCTTATCGCATTTAAATTGAGTAAAGACTTAATTGCCTCATGCATAGCAGTGTCTTTAGTCGTCCAGGTCTTTGTTGGGGGTACTTGCTCTAGACTAGGTGAACTACAAAATGGCAAGGCATAGCCTTTAATCCATTTCAGTATTACGGGATTTGAAGTAATCAAACACCATTTGTCATAGAAAAGTGAGAGCCTACCACCAATTGGGCTTACCTGCTCTATCGTCTGTATTTCCCCTGCTTCTGATGGGACTGCTGGCCTCGGAATGATCTCGACTGTCCCTTTTGACGAGTCGGGCCGTAACGGTTTAAAGAACGCTGGTCTTTCGCTGATGTGAACACAGGCTTCAAACGAATTCGCCCAGAGTTCCTACCACCTCTGTATGAAGCTGAGAATTGCAAAGGAGTAGCCGCCTTTAATTCCTTTCCTGCGTTCTGTAGAGACTTAGCTTCCCTGACGCTCTCTGAAACATCTGATCCAAAAAGGAAATCTCCTGGTTTAGTTCTCCCTAGAACCTCCCTAATGTTTTTGTTAAGGGTTGGTAAAATCAAATTACGCCTAGAGTCAGAGATGTCGTGAAAGGTGTGCGCCAGTAAACGACTAGCATCACCCAAAGGGGCTACAATTTCATCCCGTAACTTTTTTGGAATAGGATTGTCATTCAGCAAAGCTGTCAAAGACTTTCCCATAGCTCCCAAAACAGTTGCGAGTTTCGTTTGGATACTTTTATTAAAATTGTCCCGAGCCACCCGATCGTTGGCCAAAATTGCTAAAACTTCGGGATTTAGCTTAGGTGAGTTAAGTGTCGGACAGTTCTCCGGGACTGCATAACGTTGAGTTAAGGAAAGTAAATTTTCCTGCGAAAGGCCATTTGTTACAATGTAGTTCCACCTTGAGGAAAGTGCCTCATGTAAACAGTCCGCCTTAACTGGAGTACTAGGGCAATCATTTCCTAAAACGTCTCCAAAATCATCAAGGGCTAAAGAGCCGTCGTCGATGATGAGTACATTTTCTTCCAATTCGGTCTCAGGGCCGTTAGTCGAGTTCAAAGGAGCTCTAGGCTTTGGTCTACCATCCGCTCCGTGTAGGTCCTCAGCCTCACAGTGAGGAGAAAGACTTAAAGAAGTCTGGGATTTGTCACCTGCCCTTAAAGAAGGAGCAGGCGAAAGGCTTAACGAAGCCTCAGCAGACAAAGAACGTCTTCGTCTAAGATGCCTACTTGTTGATGGAACATCAGCAATGCTTAAGCTTTCAACGCTGCTGTAACTGCAATCAGAGCAGTCGCGTTTAGACCGGGAATCCGATCTTCTATTAATAGCACGAAAAGGAGGCCGAGACTGCCTGTCATGGCCGCCGTCCACATTTTCCTTATCCTCTAAAAGTCTCTCAAGCCTACGAAGGCGTTTTCGTAGGTCGCTTTTTGACGTCCCCCTGCTCCTAGAGCGATGCCGCTTGTTGGACTTGCCCATGTGTAGTAAAAAATTACATACGGGCGAAAAAGGCCTAAAAATAATACCTATGGTTAATAAAAACCGCTAAAATAAAATCATTTAGTTATACTCAGATACCAAAATCGTCGAAACACGCAAGACAACGATGTGAATGTGAACACGAGCACGAGAAAGCGAAGAATGAATCACCTGACGCCTGGCGCGAGGAACGAAACGCAAGGTTAACTCAGTGGCGGCTCGGCGGCAGGGTCGAACTTCTATTTTTGTTTCCTTTTTGTGAAACCTTTCTTTAAATACTCGTGATATGAGTTCGAGCAAGCGAACTACATGGTATTCTATACAATGTCTTCGGATTGGATGTCGAAATATAATTGACTCAATTCTAGCGGTAGAAATGATGCCTTTCAACTTGAAGGATCAATACAATTCCCTAATTATCATGCTAATAAAAAGCAACTCAGAGAATGAACTCACCTTATTCACCACCTTACGCACCCGCTAAGAAATATTTATACCACCTAGCACACGTTGCGAACACTAATACTCAACTGAAACAATTTCTGTACGACTTTCACCCCGATAATATTGATAAGTCACCTTGTGAGTAATCCTCCGTTTGTAGATGTCTCATATTGGAATTAATAGTCATTGCACTAAATTGTATACCTACAACTAAAGCTAATAATCAAATACAAGAAAAGATTCTTAGTCTTACATATCGGACACTAACTCTAAATGAATTCCACGTGTACTCCAGCGTTTTAGTTTACATTTAGCTTTACCTTTGCTTAGATTTACTAAAAAATATCCAGTATAATCAACACCAAAATGGAAAAGGGTCTCGTTAATAGCAACTCTCCCTTTTTTGAGAAATTCTTCTAGTGTCTTCACAAAATTGCGGGTGGAAAATGTGCTTGGATCTCGTGGTCAGCACGAGGGTCAGCATATCTACAATGCTCTTGTTACGTTAGAATTTTGTAAAATTTCTGTATAATCATTGAATAAAAATAGTGTTTTTATCTCGGTTTTTATTCAATGGTATCTATGATCTAAGTCGATATATTTTTTTATAAAAGAGACATAAGTTTATTTTAAATTTCACTAGATGATAATTTCTTTTTTTGAGAACCATAGGTATTTCAAGAACTAGTTATCTAATTCCTAATCTGCAAAATGCTGTCTAACAATAACATTAGGTACCAAAATATTCCCCTGACGCCTCCCGTAAAGTGGACGAAAATGTTGACGGAATGTATCTGGTTCCAAATTTAATGTGCCTCATTGTACTTTCCATTCCCCCTGCCGTTTTCGGAAAATTCGGTTTCAAAAAATCACGGCCAACTTCGCGAGAGTATCGAAATGATTTTAACATTGATGATGATTCCCCCTTCAAAGTTCAATGTAACTCAATGTAGGCAAAACCCTCTTTCATTACACCCTTGACGACTTAATGTAATCTGTAAACGACCACTTTTACTTCTCTGCTCGTTTTCAAATTACGTGTCACGAGGAATAAAAAAATTTAGTTTTCCGATTGATTACGATTAAAGGTCCAATTTGCAACCTTATTTATAGTAACAGAAAAATGCATACCCTATTCGTTTTTAAATTACGCTTTTTCAAGGAAAATTCATTTTGCGTTGCCCTATTCACTGAAAGGGTTGTCTATTTGCGAAGCGTTACATTCGTTTATCTTTTCGATTTGTTATGACTAAATAACATATTATCCTTAATTATAATAATAACAGAAAAATGCAGCCCCTGGTCGTTTTCGGCTTTTTTAAAGGAAATTTCAAGAATTTTTGTCCCTCCGATTGATTATGGTTAAAGATTCTATTAGTAACCCTATTTACATCAACATAAAAATTGACAGAAGCATATATCCCCTATCCATTTTAAAACTACGTATTTTTGAAGAAAAAATTTCTCCTACTTTGCATGCATTCCCTGTTGCGATGATCAGAGATTTTTATTTTTCGTTTGACTTCAATTAAAGGGCCCATTAGCTCTTTTACTTTACGTACTTTTCATGAAAAATGTTCCCTTATGTTGCACGTATTTACTGAAAGGGGTGTCTATTTTGTGGCGCATCAAAAATTTCTGTTTTGCTGACTGATAGTAGACCCGTAGGATTAAAATTCAAATCGGATTTACCCAATAAAAGGTTTTATTGTTTTAATAATGGCTCCATTTGTTACCCAATATGACTATCCTAGTTCCCCCCTCCGTAGTGGAGTTGTGCTTAAGTGGGAAGGGAAGGGGTAAAAATGTTCCTAGAAAAAGGGTAATTTTGCGGTTTTACGGTTATTATCGTTGAGTGAAGGAATCTGCTTTCTAAAGCCTTCGTAAAATCCAAATTACAAAGCAGCACGAGAACATTGCTTGAGAACTTACCTACCATTGTGGGTGGGACACCAGATGGATCCATTCCTCTAAGGATGGCAGACTTCAAAGATTGGTTTCTTCCTCCAAGGAACCAGCTTCACAGTGTCCTCTATTCACAATTTTCTGAAATGCAACAAGGGGTGTGCAGGTGGTTGTGGATGTCGGAATGCTGAGATGAAGTGCTTAATAGTTTGTGCCTTGCAAGGGAAATGCATAATTTAGTGCCCTAACGGCCGGTTGCAGGAAAGCGAATGATAATCAAAATCCTAGATTATTTGCCAAATCTGAGTTTAAACAAGAATTTTGACATTTGATTGGCTGCCTACTGCAATATAAAGCCAATCATTAATGTCTTAATACCGGATTAAACAATAATCCTGGATTTTTTTTGTGCAACTGGCAACCTTTAATTTTTTAGGTTGGATATTGTGAGTCATTTAGAAGGATATAATCGTAACACCGGAAACATACCCTTTCTGCAGGTACATTTTTACCCTCCACCACTTAACCACTTAAGCACAAGTCCGGGGAGGGGGGGGGGCTAGGATAAGTCATATTAGGCGACAAATGCAGTCATTAAAACAATAAAACGTTTTGTAGGATTTAAATCCGATTCGTCTAACTTGATGGCCTAATTATTAAACGGTATAAGTAAGTTGTTCATGGATCTCTATAAAAGGAGCTGTGATTGTGGAAACTTCATGGGTTTTTGAATACTAGTAGTAGTACAAAATTTGTTGTTGAGTACAAAATGATGGTATAAAATTGGCATGAATCGGTACTCTTGGTATTGTGGCGTTAAATCGCAACCCCAATATGGATTTGGTCCTCACGGGTAAAATGCAGTGGTGCAAAATTTAATACCTGCTGTACTGATAGGTACAAAATCGGCTCTCAATTACCGCATTAATGAATCGTGTATTAGCAATTGTCAATCCAAATATTCGAGAAACAATCGCAAATAACTCTCAGTCATTTTAAATAAACTAATCTTAAGAAAATTTAATTTACGGTTCTGCGTTAATTAATTAGTTGGTGCACTGGCGATAAGTAATTAAATAATTGCTTCAAATACCTATGCTAAAACAATGTTTAATTTAGTTAATAGAGATACATTTACATTTTCCTTGGCGCTGAGATTAGTGCCAGCGAATCGCGAAATTTATGGGTGCGTATTTATTTTTTCCAACTATTTCCTGATTTATCACTTTCGGCGGATTACTTAAAATTTATTACGATTGAGATAAGGGTGGCCGATGTGGTAAATCTCCATTAAAAAAATTTCAATTAACTAATGCCAATGCGCTCTGATGGTTAGATTAGGTATAATCAGAAGGTTCTCTTACCCCAGGAGGATCCGCTTCGGGCGTTGGCGAGGTCAAGTTTAGATCGGCTTCCTAAAATTGAAAAGATACGTCGCTTTATGGAATAATTATTTTAGTAACGGTTTAATGCTACGCCACTGTTAAAACAAGAACTCGAAGAAAGGTGGGCGTTTCGATGCGTTTATCGGCCGCGAGCGCAATGTATTAGAGAAACTGAAGATGATATCGACAGATGTCCAGGCCGTAATTTGAGGGCGGTACGGCACGTTCTTCGTGTCAGAGTCCCACAAGAATGCGTTATTATTCTGTTTTGTCCTCTGGCACGCGTACTCTTTGATATACACCGCCAACACCCAAAGCGCCCTGCTTTCAAGAACGGTTAGCATCGCGATTTTTATCTTTTCCTTCTTGGTAGCATTTACGTACCCGCTAATGATAATTAATACGTACCTTGACCAGTCTCTCTCTTATTTCCCACGAAAAAATTCCGGGATTTTGACGCTTAAGCTGCTCGATCCGATTTTCCACCTCTGGGGTCGCGACGCGCGGTTTCGATCCGCCGATTACGCCCGGTCGTATGCTTCCAGTCTCTTGGTAGCGATTCAAAATTTTTGATACGCATCCGTGCGACACCCTCAATTGCCGCGAGATAACGCAGGGACGCGTACCGGCGGCCGCCATTTCGACGATCTTTAAACGTATGTGGTTTGGAAGTGGACGGCCGTTTATGAACACTCCGCCAAGCTGGTTCACACGGCCCTGACCTGAAACGAAATTTATTAGAAAGACGTCTTAAGCCAATGTTTCAATGTGTCAAAAGCTCGATTGTAATTCAAATATCGTTTTCTTTCACATAAATACGTTTCACTATGTACGTGTGATGAATTTTCTAAAAGGAACGAATACTTGCTGTTTTTCAGAGGCCTGCCCGGGGTATCACTCATTCCCATTATTTATGGCGAATTACTAAGAAAACTGCTCGAAGGCGGATTATCCTAACATTGTGCCCTAGACTATGAATATTTTAAGTGCATCCCCAGTTTCTTAGTGGCGAAATTAAGGGCGCGCTGAAAGCTAATAAAATACAGGTAGTTGCTAACATTTTTTAACATACGTTCGTCATTGTAAACAACTTTCAATTGCTTGCCCAATATTCAATTATCGATTAGATTAGTCGGTTAGCCAAATGATTGACTTGGAATCGATTAATCTATTTCGACTAGTTAAATCTGTCTCGATTTAAATTACTGGATTGGCGATTGTATTGATATTTTCACTTTTACCTAACAAACTTGACAGAATTTTAGTGGTTCTTTTTTGCAGGATAATGTCCGACCTGAATTTTTGGCACAGGATAGGAAGCAACATATTTCCTTGGGGAGAGTAAGGGTAAAGTTTCTCTGTTATGGCGGCTTTTCTTGAGGACAAATGTTTCTAGTGCGGTTTTTCGGGGCGATTATTTATGGGGCTACTGTTTCGGTATTATCATTGTCATTTGAACCAAATTCCGATAGGTATATTTTCTATGTTTTCTAATTCCTCGGTATACTTAAGAGTCTTCTGTACCCACTGCACCCAATGTAAATTTCCAAAAGGGGGCCCGCCATAAAAACTCTATTTGTTTTTACAAAAACAATTTTTTTTAAGAACTATTGTATAAATTTAGACCTTTATCTACAAAATGTTCGGACTATTTTTTTTTTAAAGTTTATAGCAACTGAATACAGATTGTTTAAAATTTAGATGTTTCGCACCGATTATTGCGCTAATCTGTTTTATTTTTTTACTCTCGATCAAGACGATTTATGGAAAAAGTAAACCGACAGTTTTTTAGATAAATTACTTCTAAACATGACCCCAAAAAATGAAATCATAATTTTTGTAAATAAAGTCTGTATCTTGGGGGGCGTTAAATCAACAATTTGAGTGTAACAAGTGGCGCCGCTGCACAGTGTCGGTGGGAACTAACTAAGGACCAAGACAGGAGTTGACAAAGCAAGAATATAATCTTATCTCTTGCAGCTATAATCATCTATACACTATAATGTAAAAAAGTTGCGCTTAGGTAAAGAAGACTCTTAACATTTCCTATGCGTCGTACAAGAATTGGACCAAAAGCTTCTTTTTAAAAATTGCCACACTTTCTGTAATTTCATTGATGAATATGAAAATTTCAAAAAAATAAGAAAATTGGCATTACGCAGTTTACGCATGCGCACATCTACTTATCTTCTTTGACAGGGCAGAGATTTTCCGGTATATCAAAATTTGGCTTGTTAAAAAGGAATAACAATATGACTCATCTTTAAAAACATCTATATCAAGTGGATACGTTTAGTAAATTAGATTTCTTTTTTTGGAAGCTTTAATCTTTGCCAATTTAATTTTCTCTTAGCTAAAATTTGAAGTTTCTTTGAGAATCTTGACGTAATTTTTAATTTTTAAACCGGCCAAAGCTTTTCCAGAAAGTTAACATTTATTTGGAAATCTCAGTTTTTCAAATGAAGGATTTCAGAAAAATCATAGTGAAAATCTCGACGTAAGTTCTTGAATTTTGAAAAGTTTCTTTGTTAGGGCGGCATTTCTTTAGGACGAATGTGGGCTACTATTTCGTTGGTTCTCCTATTGCATAGGAGACGAATTTGCTCAAAAGCTTCCTCCATTGCTGAGTTTCCATACTTTCCGTAGTTTCCGCAATTTCCATTAGAAGTAAGTAACCAAATTCCTTTAAAAATTAAACTTTCCGATATATTTTTGTATATTTTCTATTTGCCCCGTATACTTAATATTTCTTATTAAAAATGACCACACTTTCTGTAATTTCATTGAAGAATCTATGGCTAAAATTTCAAAAAAATATCTCTATAAATAAACAATTGACATTACACAGTTTGCGCTGGCGCACATCAGATTTTTAGAATATGCGATAAGCTCGTCGTTACTAGAAGCATGCGCATGCACACATCTGATTCTTACAATATGCAATATGATTGTTTTTACTAAAAAAATTTATAGTTAACATTAAAAAAAAAACCGTACAGGACTGATGGCTTTCGGAAAGATCATTGTAAGAATCTCGACGTCTTTTAATTTTTAACTGGAACAAAGGTTTTCCGGAGTGTCAATATTCAGCTTTTTAAATATTTGCGGTGGATTTTATTTTGGATGCATTTCTAGAACCTGCATTTCTAGAACCTATATGCTTCCTAAAAAATTCATACTTGCAACTGCTTCAAGTATCCACGGTTGCATTTACTTTAAATGAAATCGTTTGAAAAAATTGAACTGTGAGAATCTGGACGTAAGTTTTTAATTTTTTGAAATGTTTAAACTGAACAAGAATTTTCCGTTGGTTTTACTTTTTCAAATATTTGCGCTGGGTTTTTCGGTGCATTTTTAGAAATTGTACATGAATGAACGGTTTTTGAAAAATCCATGGTTGCATCTGAATGAATACGTTTTAGAAAATTGAATTTCTTGTTTTGGGAACCTTAATCTATGCCATTTTAATTTTCTGTTCTGAAGTAACTGTGCGAATCTAGACGCAAAAAAACATTTTTAGATTTTTTGGAAAGTTAGCATTTAGTTGGTTTACGTCTCAACTTTCCAAATTTTACGTTGGTTTCAGTTTGGATGCATTGAACGCTTACTGGAAAATCCATATTTGCATCCTCTTTAAGTAAAATAGAATATCCGTTTTTAGAAGCTCTTTAATGTTTGCCAATTTTCATTTTTGTTCGGTACATTATGCAGAAACTGTGAAACGACATAAGCTCCTAAAAGAATTTTTTAATTTCTAAACGGATAAGAAAGATGTTCCAGAAAGTTTCTTTGAAGAAGTTTTTCCTTGAAGGAGTAGAGATTAATTATTGACATAAATCATTTATTCATAAAATTAAGCCTTGCTAGTTCCTACTTTATTTAATTTATACAGGGTGTAACTCATGAAAGCTGTTAAAGGCAGAGCTCTTAAAGACTGCAACAATGGAGGTTCTAAAACGATCTAGAAGAATATCGGAGACTGACTGTATGAAATTATTAGAGACTTTTGGACTCTTCGAAGTCCGTGAAACTCTTTGGAGGCTCAGCTGAACTCTGTGACGAAGAAAACTAAAAGGAAATAAGAAATCCAGCACTACGGCTCCAGCTGCTCTCGGTGGTAGGGGTGGTTCGACCATACTGAAAGAAATAGCTAGAAATGCTCAGAAAATTTAGGCGCCACTAATTTTTCGGTAGTTCCAAGCCGTACAGGAAAAAAATTAGAAACCTGCTCCTGTTGGACTGGAAATGCAGGGGTAAAACTATAAAGAAGAGAAATAGAGAAAATAGCGGGAAAGAAAAGGTATTTATTCAAGGAAATCCAGAAACTAACACAGATATTGTAGGGCGAATGATGATGATTGATAATGGCACGGAATGATAACAGGGAAAATAACGGCAAAAAAAAAGAAAAATCAGTACGAGATCTCGTCTCACAGTAAGACAATAAAATTTGACAAAATTACTTAATATGATGTAGGGTGGCTGAATTAATGTGATGGGTTTTTTTTAAATTAACTTAACGGTTTTTTGTTTTTTTAGGTAAATAGGTAACTTGAAACTTGGACTTAGCTGTTCTGGCTCCTGAAGTTGTCCAGCAGTTGTCCGGCGGACTTGGCGGTTGTAAACCAGTGGCTAAATGCGGGGAAGATTAAGGATAGGGATGAGGGTAGAAGGGAACAAAGGGAAAAGAAATTTGAGGGCATCGAAAGAAGATTGAAGACTGAAGACGGATGACTGTAGATTGAAGACGGACGACTGAAGATTGAAGACGGACGACTGAAGACTGAAGACGGACGACTGAAGACTGAAGACGGACGAAGACGAAGATTTCTTAGTAGTAGATAGGTACGTATAACAAGTATAGACAAGTAATAACTAAAAATACAAGGCCCTAGAACAAAAACCCAACATTACAAGCTAAAACTATCACGAAAAGGCTACTTACGAGATGGTGTGGGCCTTAACGTAGAGACAATATATAGATATGCATGCTCAATTAAATTGGTGGACGGTGAAATAACGCTCGGATCCTAAGAGACAACGAAGAAATAGAAAATGATAAGAAAATTTTTTTTCCGGGTCGATCTGAGACAATTTTCTTTTCGAGCCTCAAAAAAAGGCAGTGTATTACCTTCCTTTTTTACCAAAAATCGACTACACCAAAATTTCTCGGGAAAAGACTTTTTCTTATTAATTTTGGTGCGTAGAATCCAAAACAATTCGTACTTTTTCGATCAGACTTCTCAATCAAAAGTTATAGACTAGAAACCAATTTCGAAAAAAAATTCAAAGGGCTGTAACTTTGGAACTAGTAGCCCAATCTTGGAACTGTTTGAAATTATGGATTCTACAGGCCACATTCTATAAGAAAATTTTTTTTCCGGGACGATCTGAGACAATTTTTTTTTCGAGCCTCAAAAAAAGGCAGTGTATAACCTTCCTTTTTTACCAAAAATCGACTACACCAAAATTTCTCGGGAAAACACTTTCTTATTAAATTTGGTGCGTAGAATCCAAAACAATTCGTACTTTTTCGATCAGACTTCTCAATCAAAAGTTATAGACTAGAAACCAAATTCGAAAAAAAATTCAAAGGGCTGTAACTTTTGAACTAGTAGCCCAATCTTGGAACTGTTTGAAATTATGGATTCTACAGGCCACATTCTATACAAACAACTAAAACACTTACACAAGGGTTGAAATCCGGCGAGCAAAGGTAACATATATATATATATATTGGTTGTAGGTAAGTTCGCAAATACAAATGTGCCTTCTCCTCCACTCTTAATCCCCAAAATAGGGTTGGTTTCTAAGGAAGAAATACCAATTCCTTGTAATGAGTGGAGACTATATGACGAGGGTAGAAATCCCAAAATTATCAGATAAAAGCGGCTGCAAAAATTCCGCACCTCACAAGCACACCATAGAATTGACAATTGACCAAAACGGAAACGAAAACGTAGAAGATTTTGAAAAAAACGAACAGTAATACCAATAATTAAGGAACATAAAAAGTTAGCGGGAAAAGAAGAATAGATTTTTGAAAAGAGCGGGAAAGAATAGCGTACTACTTTACCAGAACTGACAATAGATGACACTGGAAGCGGACCAGAGGCGTAACATGGAATAAAATAGTACACATAAGCTTCGAAAATTAGAATAGTGAAAACAGTAAGGAAAGAAAAAGCTTTTAAAGCGTGAAAAGGTAAATACAATTGTAAGAAGAGAGCAGGAATCCAAAGAAGTGAAGAAATCGAAAGAAGAAATTTAAGAAAAGGGGCACGCCTATGTGAAGAAAATCAAAACAAAATAAACAAATTCCTAACCTAAAAATCAAAATAACTAAAGCAAAACTAAACTAAAAATGGACCTGTAACAACTCGTCGAAACTGTTATAGACACTTCAAAACTCTTGGAATTTATTAGAAACCCAAACGTTTTAAGCACCAAACACTAAATCTATATGAATAGTTCTAAAAGACCCTTGACGACTTTGTAAAACCTTTAAGAGTCTCAAAGGTTAATAAATACCTTTAAAAGCTCAACGCTTCAATATTCTTAAATGATAAATACTCTTAGATTTAACAGTTTCGGCTCTTACCATATACGAGAGAATATCACCTTCTGAAAAAACCTTGGAGACATTTGTAAGCTGTTGAAGGCTTTTAAGGATACGCTTTTACAGAAGTTTAGGGTGCTAAAGGGAGTCTTGGGATTCTTTGTTAGGAAACCTTCAAGTTTTTAAAGACTCTCTAAAGCCCTTGAAGGCTGACACATGACACACTCTTAAACATCACGAGAACAGTTCTCACATTTTTATAGACTAATACGCCATGTATCTTTAAAAACTTCTGGCGTAAACGTAAACCAGGTAAATATTTTGGAACTTGTTCATTTTTCAATTATACATTCCACCAGCATATAAGTTAATGGTGCAAAAAATGTTGTTGTTACACAATATAATTTCAGAATAAAAAGTGACAAACAAAGAGAGGAGACTTAATTAATGTGATTGTCGTGGGACACGTGGTTTGTGAC
Organism: Photinus pyralis; assembly: GCF_008802855.1. Lineage (NCBI taxonomy): Eukaryota > Metazoa > Arthropoda > Insecta > Coleoptera > Lampyridae > Photinus > Photinus pyralis. The sequence continues at coordinate 4,230,412 of NW_022170819.1, forward strand.
TTGTCACATTAGTTTGGTCAATAAATTCATGCGGACGAGTGCTAGAAAATAATTTTAATCTCGCGATTACAGATGAATAAATTTTCATTATACGTACGTACAAACCCAACTCGTCACCCTATTCTCCTCTTTTCGAAGGTAACGCCTACGCGTTATAGAAAATTGCACAATCCCTCGTCCATTAATCATCGCAGGCTCCGAGTTACCTATTTAAAATATTTTCGGCATTAACAGATTTTGTAAAGTTGAAAGCCGTTTTGTGCGCGACCGCACAATATTAGGGCTGATAAAACTGCCACATTATTACTCCGCTGTAAGTAGATAATATTCATCCATACTAAAGTGTCCACCAAGAACTGCATATTAAGGCAATTGCAAGCTGTAGTTTTGGCGCGTCGCCCGATTTATTCCACAAGTGCGCCCAATCAATTGGAAACGCTTTTCATTTAGAAGGTCTGTGATAAAGTGGAAATTCGGAAACATCTGCTTCGAATGGTCTGCTTGCTTGTTTTTCTTCGATATAAACTGTGTAATTGTGCTAAACCGTAGTAGGAAAATGGAATACTATGACTGAAGATTTATATTTAACGACTTTAATACAGATTTAGTCATTCAAGTTAATAAAATAATCACCGAGATTCAGTCTACAAAAGTGACTGTACTGCAAGGTATAGAAAGAGGTCTCATCTTAAAGCAGATTTCTGTTATGACCTGCCACAATTTTCAATAAATCTGTCCATTATCCAGCACGCTTTGAAACATACAAAGTCAGTTCAGACTTATCTAACGTTAATTATGAGTTCACCAGTGATTCCTCCCAAACCTATCAGAGCTTGCTCACACGTTCCTCATAGATGATAAAGGAATTCTACAGATTTTGTTGACAGGTGCATTGTCAGAGATTTTAAAGATTCATAATTTCTCTCATTTCATTGATAGAGAACACTTTTGTATAATTTGTGGTAAAAATTTTAGAGATTCTTCAAAGATGTTTTGCAAATTTTGAGTAACTCCTTGTGGGACTTTTATTTATTCCTGAGACTCTACAATATTATTAAAGCTTGCCTACAGGTTCTTCAGAGATCATTAAGGAATTAGGGATTTTGTTGACAGTTCCCAAATTCTCTTTCTTTTAAAATTGGTAGAGAACACTTTGGGATATTTTGTTGAGCACATTAAAAATTCATGAGCGAATTTGCAGGTATTTTCGAGGAATGAATCCGAGTTCGGGTAACAAATTAAAAAAAATAGTAGTAGTGGAGTTGTTACAGTCACATCTGGTGAAAGACAGTCAACAAAAAATAACCGGAAATTAAAATAGATTCCTCAAAAATTCTAGTATGTTTTAGGTATATCGTTTAGAATGTTTGATCAATAATTTAAAAGATTTGTTTATATTCCTTGGGGATTATTCGTAGGATATTCTGTTCATCTCCTGAAATTCTTCAGAGATTGACAGATCGATTCCCAGGAAAGGGTATTTTAACATTCCTAAGTTCTTTATAAAGTTTTTATAGATTATCTTGTAATATTTCTAGATATTCCCGAAGGATTTTTAGGATTTCTCTAAAGATTCTATAAACATCCATTAAATTAAAAAGCGTCTGTCGCCAGGATTTGCTCCTGAAAAGATCCTCCAGTATAGTTCACTAAGAAACTAGCCCTAAGGCGACTTTCCGGTTAAGAAAAAAAAAGTTTAACGTTTGTTATACTCCCACAAAACTATCCTTTAAAAATTCGTTCACGAAATCTTACTCCTAGGCTAGTTAGATATAAGGAATAGTTCAGTAAAAGGAAAATTTTGCTCAGGAAACAGTGTGACCTGATAGATATAAGTACATATAGGCTTCCAAAATCGTGAAAGCAAGGCCATCGCAGATCGACCGAAAACTAAACAATCGACCCGTAATATTCCTCGGTATTGTTTCCTCCGAATTCGACAACTCGTTGAAAACTCACTTGTTGAATGTTCTGTAAACCATGCTTTCGGTTGGAATTCACATGTGGAAAATCTGCCGCTGTCTCCAAAACTACAAAAAATGCATGGGAAATATGAGTGAAATGACATGGAAAATATAAGAAGGCATTTTTCTTAGAATTTAGCAAAATCATATTCTTCGTATAGGAAATCTGAATGTTACGGAAAAACTATACACATTTCTGGAGACAAATATAAAGGAAACTATGAAAAAAATGAAGTCAATTCCAAGATAACTTATTTCATATGGAAATTGGTTGGGAAACTAACATAATGAAATGTTGGGAAGACTAAGGAATTTAAAAATATAAGGGAAACTTGGTTGAAGCGACAAGGAAAATGTAAGGTAATTTTTATGTTAGTTGGGTTCAGGGGAAAATATCAAAGGAGCCTTTGAGCAAATTTTTATCCTTTTTTTTTAAATTTTATTGCCTTTATCTTACACATACGAAGTATGAAGGATACTAGAAAATTAGACGAGCTTCTAGAGAAAAATGTAAGTAAAACTTGATTGTTTCAAGGGAAGTCTGTTAGATATTTCATACAGAAATTGGGGAAATCTAAGAGAATGCAATTTTTGGTGAACTTAGGAAGAAGTGGCTATTTTTAGGGTGTGGTATATGATCAAAATTCATGTCTTAAGCATAGGAAATGTGGAGAACACGGAGAAATTAGATGAAGTTCTGGAGAAGAGCATAGGGGAAGTCTATAGATTTAAATATAAGCAACGGCAATTTTTAAGGGAATTCGGTTACTATAATCTCACATAATATTACAATGAAATTTTGGGTGTAAGCTACAGAAAATGTAATAATTTTTAAGAAAGAAGCCTTTGGGTTCTTACCCTACGCCTAGGCAGGTAAACAAATCGTTATGCCTTAACTTATTTTCCTTTGTACATATAAATAGTTCATTATATAAAATTTCAGGAAGTAGGTACTGATCAATTCATCAAAAATGCGATACAATTACTCGCCGATTTCGGAAAAGTGAACTGAACTGCAATATTCCGGGCAATCTCTACCCCTTGCACATTTTCATGCAGGATTTACTGGAGTATCATAGCAGTTGGGGCAAAGGTTAGTGAAATTAAAAAAATATTAAGGACTCTGGGATGTTTCCACTGAAAGCATCGAATTTTTTAAAACGTTCATTTTAAAAAGCCCAGTTTACTTCGGTAAATTTTCTAGCTAGGAAGTCTCCTCGAAACTAAAACCGTTGAAAAAGTTGAGAAGTATAAAAGCTTCCAAGCAAGAAAAATTAATTTTCCAAAATATAGAATTTGATTTGATTTTCAAATAAGCATTCATTTATGTAGGTTTCAAAAATATGTGAATCTAAGCCTAATTTGCGATTACATTATACTAAAAAGTTCAATTTTCCGGGAAATCTTTGGTTCATTAAAGACGAATGTATGACGAAGAGAAGATGACATTATGGAATTACCAAATATTGAGGGTACTACATAATAAAGGAGGTTGGCATTTCCAATTGCAACTATATATCTTTTCAGCTGATTTTTAAAAGAATTGCCAAGGGTATTTTTCAAGTTTTTAAAGCTCTTTATTGCCCTTGTAACCGCCGAAACTGTTAAGTGTTAACGAGTTTTTATCATTTATAAATTCAGAAACATTTAGGTCGAAAATTTGCGGAAAATCTTTTTTTTTAAATGCATCCAAACTCCAAACTAAAACCCAGGAAAGAATTTGGAGAGTTGAAATATCAACCAACTGAACGTGAAAGATTAAATTGAATTTTCCGAACCGTCTTCATGTGAAGCGGATGCCGGCAAGGAATTCCCAGAAAACGTGCAGTCTATAAAAATCCATACAAATTAAACCCCGTGAATCTTTGAAAAGTGATAGCTGAACGTTAACTTTCCGGAAAATCTTAATTAAAATAATTTTTCCAGATTTTCACAGTTACTTCAGAATTTACTAAACAGAAAGTAAATGTGACAAAAATTAACACTTCCAAAAAGAAAATTTGATTCTTCGAAATGTTTTCACTTGCAACAGGTGCAACAATGGATTTTCCAGAAAGCTCACGTATCGTTTTTAAAAGTGCATCAAACTAAAGCTCAGCGAAAATATTTGAAACCTTCAACGGAAAGTTAACTTTCCGGAAAATCTTTGTTTCGTTTAGTAACAACAATTTTCTTTAGTATGCCATACCCCTCGGCTCTTTTTTGCTGGGTGGTTTTAGCTCTCGTTGCTTTTAATATAATTTCCCACAAATTGTCATCGAATTTTACCTTAGTGGAAGTATGGCCCAGTTTTACATTCTTCCTCAAAACGTAAAGCGCCAATAGCACTTACACTATAATTTTTGGAAAGGGACCATCCAACGTAACACCAGGAGTCTGTGGGGCATGGAATCTTCGTCAGGAAAGCAAGAATCAATGGGCCTTTATAAACAGCCATTACGAAAGCTCTTGGAGCTGTACTTTTAAGGTAAAATGTAGCATCGGGGGGTCTGGGGCGTATTGAGTACCCCCAAGTATACAAAGATCTTATTATACTTTATAGGGAAGGGAAAATTGAATGGATCTTTGTTCCTTTGTTGGATACTTTTAACCCTCGCCTCTTTTAATATGATTTTTCAGAAATCGTCATCGAATTTTACTTTGCGGGGGTTCTCCGCTGTAAGACGCTGGAGTTATAAATAAATGGAATTCGTTCGTCGGAATTTTTAACCTAACGAATAATTCAAAATCTGCGCGTGTAATTTAAGTAGATAAATCAATCAAATCCCACAATTGAGCATCCCCAATTTTCTTACTCAATCCATATAGCCTGAAGGTTGGAAGAGGTTAGCTCGTCCTTAATGATTCTTTAATCACATTTTATAAGGGGTGGGCTTGGGTAATTTGGAAGTCCATGTCGAATCTCGACAACTATAATTTGTAGTTAGATTAGCGATTTCGCCTCGGGGCATAATGTGAGTGATAGATGAATGCATCCAGCGTTATTAATTATGTTATTTTGTAAACAGTCCGTGCCGAGAGTATAAAATTTTCATATTAAATTGGCAATACGACCTGGAAATTGTTTAGCGTACCAGTAATTTACGCTTCTAATTTATTATGCAATTTTTCAGACGTTGCACAATTAAAAATTAATTATTGCGGGAACGAGGCGCAATTCATTAATTTTAAAAACTATCTCGGCTAGAATTAATTAATATCGTTTATATGCATGCGGTTTTCTTTTTGAGAACGGGTTTGAGTGATGTCGAGATTTGAATCGAGAGTCTGTCTCCTATAGCAAGTTCTATCGGTTACAAGATTATTACTTCTCAAATGAAAGTTAGTTAATAGACGGTTCTATAGTGCACTGGCTAAATAATTAATAAGATAGATCTTTAAAGGTAGCGTGTGACATTGGAAATCATAGTGAATGGTAAAAGATTGATGGCGATCTTCGTGTTGAAAGTAATTTTCACTGGTGAATGTGGGCAGAAAAAAAAATATCCGCAAAGCAAAGTAGTGTTCCTATACGTTGCTACTGCCAGTTGAGATCTTTGTCTTTGATGACTACATCAGAAGTTATGAGCAAGAAACCGATACTAAAATAACAAAGGTTTTCTCAGACTAATCAGAAAAAAATTCTAATTGATCTTGGTCTGTGGGAAAACTGGTACAGTTTTGAAAATATGACGATTGCGTTATGAGCAAGAGACCGATTTCTTTAAAAGGGCAGAATTACTTTGCATTTAGAATCCCTCGAAAAGGGACTTTCCCGAGATCGATCGTAAAATTAGCTTTTCTTGTCGATTGTAGCATTGTATAAAAAGAAGTACTTGCGCTTAAACTTCCTTCGGATCAAAGATTTTTCCTATAGATTTTGGCCTGTGGAATCGCAATCTGCCAGAATTTTCAAAATTTGACTACTGCAACAAAAGTTATGGACAAGTAACTAGTTCCGCTATATGAGCTGTCTTTTCACATATGTGGAAACGGTTCGAAAATTGAGTTTCCTTATTTGAAAATTTAATCTTTGCCAATTTCCTTCCTCGTAAACTTTAAAGTAATTGTCAGAATTTGTGTAATTATTAACGAGAACTAAGACTGTCCGGAAACATTCATTTGGTTGCTTGGATGTATTTTTAAAAACTGAAAATGAGTAAACGCTTTCTGGAAAACTTACAGTTGCATCTGTTTCAAGTAGAAACCTTTCGGAAAGTTGAATTTCCTTCTTTCCTATAATAATATTTGATAATTTTTGTTCTATGTTCGGTAAATTCGAGTACCCGTGAAAATTTAAGTTTAAATTCGCCCTCGAAAATTCGTTTTTGTTCCCCAAAAATTCGGTTCTAATATTCAATACCTGCTCAATAGGTTCCTGCAACAAAGGAAAATGTACGTTGAGAAAAATTCGACTTCAAAAAGTTAGGAAACTAACTCATGAAATATATGGTATGTACAGGGTGGTTGAAATTCATGGCTCGCCATTGGGATCTCCGTAACGGTGAGAGATGCAGTGTAATTTTTTGTGACTAAAAAAACGCAATTGAAATTTTTGAAAAATCTTTGAAAATATCTGAGATATCGCCGACAAATTGAAAATTTTTCATTTTCATTTCCCCTATCTTAAACGGTCGAAAATGGCCAGTTCCCGTTTGCGACCTGTGTTGTCTTCGGGGAATTTGAACTCGAGACTCGTCCACTTGCAAATGCAAACGAAATTTGACATTTTCAGCTTTTCGGTGATACCTCAGTGATATTCAAAGATTTTCTAACAATTTTCTTTTCTAAATACGAATTCCCCCTCCTCGATACATGAATCATAGTCTTCATCACAATGTTACCTTGTGGAAGTGGAAATAAAGTTCCGACTGGAAATCAAATAGTGAAGGACGAAAAACAGGCCAGCTCAGATCCTAGTGGTTTTCCGGGACCGGTCCAGGCAACCGAAAAATAGATCAAAAAACAAGAATTTTAGATTTAATGTACTTAGTCAAAAACAAAACAAAAAGAATCTTGCAAGTGGAAATGGCAAAACTTTTAAGGAGGAAAAACCATAGAAAACATTCTTCCTTATTCCAACGACCATCAATGTACTTGAACTGGAGCTCACGAGTAAGGTGAAAGTCATAAGATTAATGGAGTGGTATTTCTCTTTTTGCACTGATTTGGTACACGAAAATTAGCGAGTTTCGATGATTTTTGCCGCAATACCGTTCATCCTTGGTAGCACTCAAATTATATAATTTAATTTACTTGCAATTCAAACTGTGGATGAACGCAAAGACAAATTATCACCAAGGAAAAACAAGCAATGGTGATGATAAAAGCTACCGAAACATGTTATTTGCTAACGGGGTTTTTAAAAAGGACATTGATCTAATGTCGAAGGGGTCATGAAAAATAAAAGGTGACAAACGAGATCAGCTGAAATAAATCGATTGTTTACTGAAACATTGAAAGATAACACTTTATTTATTTATAATAACACGTAGTTATTGGAGGTAATTTAATTTAAACTGAACAGTAAGGGGCAGTTCTAATTAAATATGGATTTCAATTAAAGAAAACAAATGGTGGCACGTAACTCCCGATGCACGCGGTAATAATAAAATCTATGCGCCCATTATAGAAATTGCGAGCGCGAGAGTGCGACGCAAAATTAAAAACAATATGTTAACTTTGCGCTTAAATCGCCTATTGGAAGCTTAGCAAATGGCATAATTGGCAGCGGCATTTAATTAATTTTTAGTATAAATACAGTGTTATTCGAGTAGGTGCAAAATTTCTGCAAATCCAGCCAGGAGACATTATTCCCAGACTTTATGTCCTAGGAGATAAAAGCTCTCATTTTTGTGCCGACTGCAACTTTCAGCATCTCGCAAATGAAATTTCACGCAATTAAGACGTTAATTCAAATCAGCTATTTCTATTCAATTTGCCCAATTGGAGTATGTAATTATTTAAAACGCTCTCGCTTTATACACGACGATCTATTTGCGCTAAGATCCCATAAAATCCCTTGTATTTACAAACATCGGTAATCTAAAGCGTGCCATGGAGAGATAAGGAATGGAATATTCTCGATTAGTTACCTACACCCATTCCGTATTTAATTGCAAAATTTCTTGCATGCCTCCACAGGAATTTTATGCAATTACTTTTATACAATTAATTATATGATTGAGCAACACTGGCACTTAACGTATTTCATTTTGAGATCGGCGAGAGTGGGAGTTTTTACACACGTAGAAACCAACTCAAATTAATTGTTTCGTTCTTTTTAACGTAGGTTGCTTTTTTTGTCGGCCAGTTTTGGCAATACACATCCAAAATTTTGGAACACAAAAACAAAAAAGAGCGTTTTCAACATTATCAGTCAGAAGTACCATGCTCTACAAAAATCCGTATTTTTTAAAATAGCGCTTTGCTACACCAAAAACAAGGGCACCAAGGATCAAGTTTTCGTATTCTCCCTAAGAAAATTGGTACACAAACAGCAAAACCTTTCTCGCCATGAAAAATACGCATTGTAAATCCCTCAATGTTTTCGCTTCTCGAACAGCAGAAAACATGTCTTCTTTTGCATGTAAGTAGAGTTCTCTGAGTTTGTACCAATTTTCTGTTTGTGTCCACGAAGAAAGACAGTTTATAGAAAATCAAATAGTTTATTGTTTTATTTGAAGAATATCCTTTACCTTGTGGAAACACATTTCAGACGAACCGAATCAATAGATTTCAAGCAAATTATTATTTCTGCCAATATAATCCTAAAGTAAAATTTTCATAAAAACTCAAGAGGAAGAACATGGGCGGAATATTTCAAAGTGGTGCGAATAGTCCAAGACCTGACGATTGTTGTCATTATCTTTTGATTGGTAATGTAAAGGATATGCATATGGAAACGAGAGGAATATTGATTAAAGAGAACAGAATATGGATCAAAAATTTTGAGGCATTGTCAGAGAATTGAGCAAATAGTGGATCGCAAATTGGAAGACAAACGGAAACGGTAGAATATTTGATACAAGAGGAAGACAATTTAAAAGAGTCTTCGCACAAGTGAAAAGATCTTCATTTACAAGAGGAAGATCGTCTACTTTGCCCTACAAGACTTGGTTCGAAGGCAATATCGCCTTGTAACACTTTAAAAAAACTCATCCTCAGGACTTTCAAATTGTGCACCTTTATCATTTGAGTTTTTTGAATTGAATGACAGTTTCATACCAAAAATTGGAATACGAGAAATCTAATTCATATACATAATATAATGTAATAAAAATTAAGAGCATCAAGTGTCGAAGAAAATATTTTTGGTATAAAAAGAAGCAAATTAAGAGCGAATGTTATCAGTCCCACTATTTTCATTCTTAATGGTTTAATTATCATTCGTATTGTTGTTGATGTTAAAACGACGCCAGTATTTTAATCTTATTTTTTACTTTAAGATATTAAAACTTCCTGGAACGAAACCTTCAGAACTCTCAGCAATTTCCCTCGTTCCTTCCACATTTTGAAATTCCGGTAATGTTCCCTAAATATATCTGCTAGACATTGTTATTAAAAAAGGTTTTCACTGTGGGCTATGCATTATGCAACACAATGATTATTTCTGCCGATATTTTTAAGAAAATTATTTTCCAGGGATTTTATGTCTAAGGTATTTAAAAGCCAAAAAATCTAAGAACACCTGTAATACTTTTAAGGTGTCTTCTTTCTTTGAGTATTAGCTAGAAAGATTACAGCAAGGCTTCTGTCGAGATTTAACTAACTTTTTTCAATCATCAAAAGGATCTCTATGGACATTCTCAGGATGTTATAGATTATAGAATGTTCTTAAAATCGATTTCCAGAAGGTTTCTATAAATATTTCTGACGATTCCAAGATATCTCGCCAAAGATTCTAAAAAGTAACATTTTTAGAAAGCTGTCTAAAAACATTTCTTCAATTTTTTAAGGGATCTAGCAAAATTTTAAAATAATGCTATGGAAGTTTCTAATTTTTAAAAACTCCTGGACAGAAAAGGAAGATTTTCAGGGAGCTTTTGCAGGAGGCTTCTAAAAGGGCATATCAAAGGACGTTTCAAAAAACAGAACATTTTAATCTTCACCGTGCTCAAGGATACTAAGATGATTTGAGGATAACCCTAAGCAATTTTCTAAAAATACTTAAATACACTCTTAGGCAGAAATGGAATTAAATAATACAAACAAAGAAGGTTTTTATGAGGGCCTTAAAAAATGCTAAAAATAGTTATTTATGTATTAAGGGCATAAGGGCTTTTTAGTCGCCCGAGAGTATAAACATCAGTTTATGCCCGTGGTACATACACAATTTTATGTTTTACAAATAGTTTCCTCGTCAAAAATCGTTTACAAAATAATTCATTATGTTTGATCGAGTATCTATGCGTGGTTCGAATTTGTTAATGTGATTGAAACCATCCAAACGTCAAACGTAATTTTAAATAATTCAATTCATTGTGAATGAGCAAGAAGTTCCAGAAACTATACGAAATAAGGCCAATCTTGTGATTTAGTAGGTATTGTTTCTAATTTTCAATGACCTGCAAATATTTGTTTGTTTTGTCATTAAGTATAAATGAGTTACTATGGTGATACTTAATGCCCTAGGGCATAAAGTGGTACTTTATGCCTGCGTATCACAGATATAAAATGTGCTATGATAGGTTAGTAAGACATAAAGGTTATTTACCAATTCTACAAAGATTTCAGAGAATAGAACATCTCCTCCGTCGTTTTTTAAGGGTTCTCAGAAAAATATATAAATGTTTCAACAAAGATGCAAGACAGGAAAGGGAGTAAAAAAATCTCCATGAAAACTTCAAAGGATTTTTGCAAAAGGGATTCTAAGAGATTTACATTTTGAAAAAGAGATTCTTCAGTCGTTTTCCCAGAATTCTAAATGGATTTCAAGGAAACTTTATAATTATTTCTAAAGAAAATTAAAAAATGAAATTTTTTAAATGTTTCATATGCTCTGTCAATGTGGATATCTGCATGAAGAGTTATGGGCATTTGAAAAACCTCTTACGTCAAATCGGCCCTTTTTTTTACAGATTTTGCCCTGTAGAATCAAAAACGAAAGAAGAAAAAAGATTGGTCGACTTCACCCAAAATTATGAGCAAATAAAAAGAGAGGGAACTTTGAGAAGTTTTGCCTTTATTACTGATCAATATTGAGTGACTCAAAAACCTTAAAAATGAGTATTTCCAGGAATTCGACGTTCTTACTGCCCCTCTTCAGGCTCCTTTGTTAACTGAGGATAGAGACCGGAGCATACAAAATACCACGAAGGCGTAGAAAAACTGGCCCTAATATTTGAAATGTGCCTGAAATGTATTGACTGTGATTTCCGAAGCTCTAGATAAAGTGTAAAAGATTTCAAGAAAGGGTGGGTGCTTTAAAAGGCTTTCTATTGCTTGTTGCTCTGAAAAGCATTTATAAGACTCTAGAACGCATTCAGAAAAATTGTTTCCAGAGATTTCATTTGCATTCCATGCATTGGTTCAGGAATTTTCGAGATCTTTGTAGATCTTTTCCAAGACTTCTTAGGTTTTACCTTTTGCGAAGCTTCTCGAACAGTGATGCACTTTTGAACAGGCCTGTTTAATAGAACCAGAACAGACCTGTCAATATGAAACAGGTGGGTTTGACAGGAACAAATCTGTTTAGTATTATCAGCTCTCTTGGCCTATTGCAATTAAATAGGCCTGTTAGCATGTCTGGCGCATCACTTGCCATTTGTACAGATACGTGCGTTAGAAACTCACTGCCTTGGGAAGTTACGTGATTGTCTGGCATAGGTGACCCTTGAACTAATTTCGAATTCAACATTCAAATGAATTTATTTTTTTATTTTATAGCATATGTTAAATTGACATTTTAATAGGTTTGAATGAGTAGGCTAAGCCGTTCTTTAACCGTAGATAGATAAAGTAATCACTTTAACCGTAAAGCTAGATGAAGTGAAACAGATGACTGTGCATTTTAATGATATCTGTCATTCTTATTTCAAATGCACTATATAAAATGACGTTCATAAAATATGACAATTCTGTTTCTATGGAAACGATCGCGAGGGCAGAACGTAAGCTTGCTATTTTAAATTAAATTCAGAATTGTCAGAAGATTTATAATGATTTATATGGCTTCTGCTATAAAATAAAATTTTGTATTATACACGACGATAAAGGGAAACTAACCATCTCGTGAAAGTGAATTCACTCAATTGTTAAAATATCCCTTTATCGTCTTGTATAATAAATAACTATTATCCTTTATCTCATTTCATAAACATCCAATATGGGATCAATAAGAAATAAAAAAGTAGTAACCTGTAGCTTCTACAGCTAGCTTGTTATGGAAATAATGATAAGATTCCGTCCATTTCCGACCGTTTAAGCTCGGGAAAATGAAAACAAAATTGGCGTTTTAAGTTTTTCGGTGACATCTCAGTTATTTTCAAAGATTTAAAAAATTTAAATGCCATGAGAGGAAAGATTCAATGTTCGTTTCGATGAGCGTATAATTTTCGTATACACTGGGGCCTGGAGGTATTCTATACCCCCTGACCCCAGCTGGAGTCTTGCCGAAAAAATGTAGTTAGAGGTGTGAGACCACTGAACTATACATATACTGGAATGCGCACTGCCGGTCTCTGCCATAGAAACGTAGAGCGGCGAGAGAGATAGCTCTAAACGCTTTGCGCATGGGAAACTGGTCATTCATACCTAATATCAAATCACCTGCTCTATGCATGCGCGAGAGTAGAGATCCCCCTTGTGGTCCTCTCTCTAGGATAGCGCTGGCGGAACGCGTGTTCAGTGTGTGAGACAGACGGTTTTGGGGGGAAATGTAAGATCGGGGATCCCAATACCCCCCAGGGAAATCCATCCCGGGAATGATTCATTGTGCCCTCGATTGTTTCTTATTGAATGCCCTTCTAGTATAAAAACAGTCACGTATGTAGCCGCCCACTGCCAAACTGGTCTTAACCCATGCGAAGAAAAAGATAGTTTTGCAGTGGGCGACTACCTGCGACTGTTTTTATACACGACGGAGTATAGCATATTATATAAATCTCCAGGCCCTGAAAACGTAATGAGAGCTGTGGGACAAACGGTTGGGGGGGGGGGCATTCCATTCCACATTAACACCGCCCCCTCCCCGCCACTCATACCTCTTCGTCAACGAACTTAGCACTGGGGGGTCTGGAGCCATAACCCCCAGTATATATGAAGATCATACTCTAATTGAAAGGAACATTGAATAAGTTTCATGAGACGGGTTTTACTGGGGGTGCTCTGACGTCTTGCCGAAAAACCGCTTATTTTAAATGATTTAATCGATAAAATAGCAAGGGCCTTTAATTTCGATCGGAAAACTACTTGTCTGAAACCCGGAATTTGCAAGATTGAAAGGCCACCTCAAAAGTTTTTGCCAATAGTGCATATTCCACATGTACAATATCATCAATTTATTGTTCAATTTTAACGCTTGTTCACTGTCATGGAGTTGCAGTGCTAATATTATTTAATATCAGTTAATTAGTTAATCAGTTAATTAATATCAGTCTAAAAACTGGCAAATGGAACTCCATTCCGATGTATTTATTTTTAGATTAAAGAAAAACTGCACATGCACAATTTTTAGAAGATGATTTTAAGTCAACATTCGTTTACCACAAATTTAAAATGGCGATACAATGGAAAATCGGCGTTAATGTAAATCGATTTACGGTGTGTCTCTGTGTGTCCCCGGCTGGTTTAGATTCAATTGGGCTCGATCGGATTATAGGATTTTTTTAACTTCTATTTTCGTTGATGTCGCACTCTGCTATTTCGCGTACCGCGATAGATACATGCACTAAGTCACTTGTGTTGTACCGTGCCGATGTGTTTACATTTTTACATTCTGTACGCTAGGTTTCCGTTATCAGATTTCCGTTATCATATATCCGTCAATACCGAGCGTACAAAGTCGCAGGGGAAAATCTAGTAGATTGAGTATTTCCAAACTAGTCGATTAATCGCCTTTACGTCAAATGTTCGGTTAAACTACCTACTGATTAATCGATTAATAGACGGGTACCTACCAAAAAACTCCATCGAAGTACCTATACGTGAAGCCAAGCCCTTAATTTTGTTGACAAGGGTACATGGAAACCGTTATAGAAAATAATGGAAAATTTTATACCTCTCCGTATAAAGATTCTGGATTACGTAAATAATGTAGACTTTAGTTATACTGAAAAAGTGTATTGCCTGTCCAAGTCAGAGCTGAAATCTCAACATTGGAAACTCGGGGAAAGTATTTTGACCCGCGATTAATGCAAAACAAGAACTTGAATTTTTATGATCGACATTCGTTATTTGCCCCAACTCTGAAGTATAAAATGCCTTTTCTGAGGCATCCTTGCGTACCTATACGGGCCGGAGCAGAAGGAAACAATCTTGTTTATCAAAATGTCAATTTTATTTATTCCCCATGCTTATTATTGGATCATTTTGATACTAACCTACCGTGAAACTCGAAGCAGTATCCGTAGGTTTTTGAAAATTATTTATTCATCAATCAAGACGAATTTTGTTGCGATTTTGTAAAAGGGAGCCGGATTCATTGTGAAAATCGTTCACAACCAACGGATCTTAAACCTTTTGTGTAAGTACCGAAACCTGAAGCGTGTCTAAACCTAGACAATAAAACGGAATTAACCTTACCCTGAAACGGATAACCGCCGAAAATCGGTCTTATATCCATTTCTAATTACACGTTAATAGCGTATCGTTGGTCAATTCGAATCGTCCTCGTTTAACAAACATCACATTTTCACCTTGCCATTTGAAAAATCCCCGAAAATTGTTTCTGCACCTAATACGAACAAAACTCTATGAGTACAAAACGCAAACTGGATTACAAAGCATAACAATTTTCAATTGACCAAAGAAAAAAATCGGTAATTTTGCAACTGGTTGTAAAACGATCCCCTGTACCCATTGGTTACCGATGCTCATATGCCCTATTGTATTTAAAGAAAATAATTTTGATGTCATATATAGAAGTTGTTTATGACTATTTTTAGAACAACTCTTCGCCAATACTTACTTCTAGGAACTTAAAAGTGCATGCATGCAATAGGAGGGAACTTTTGCATTATTATTAAACTTATGGGCATCGGCGGGTTTTAGAATGGGAGGTACGTTCGTGCGGTACGGCCTTCGGACTTGATAAATATTGGTAAAATGAGTATTAAATTAGTTTTAATTATTTTCGTGCATGCGAAACATAAGATGGCCTCGCGCAAAATAATTTTAGCCCCCGGCCGCGGGCCTGAAAATTATCCATTTCGCACATTGTGCGTCCGCGTATTTTTGTTCTACTTTCCAGTTTTCCTCGCAAAGTGTTCACTTAGCATGATTGCTCTTCTCAAATAACGAATTGAAAGGTTTGTCGATAAAGTTGTACCTAGTTACTTTATTGAGTTACGTGCCAGCTACGGACTGGCAAGTTCAAATCGTGCGACATTCGGTCGGTATCCTCATGGGGCGGCAAAGGATCTTTTAATTTTAATGTTGTTGAAAAAACATTAATAAAGACTGTATGTACATACAAATTTGGTGGTCATTAGATTTGGCTGCGTGTTTTCTCATTTAACAAAGAACCGTGTGTACTCTCATTTCCGAATAAACGGCTGACCGATTGGAACCAAATTTGGTTCGCATATTCTTAGACATACTTAATAGGAAAAAGCTGAAAAGCTTTTGAGCAGAACGCGGATGCGCAGATGTGCGGGTGGTATTTGTGCTAGCCACAGCAAATTTTTTCTAATGTTATTTGGACAGATACAAAGAAAAATTATAAAAAAGACACTTTCCTATTGCCACTTTTTAAGCTCTACAAGATACCGAAATTTTCAATACAACGGAGAAATCATCATCAACTTTATTTTTTGGCTCGTAAAAAAGTACACACTGTATTAAGTAACATCTTTTATTACGAATACACAACAGGATGATACACCCGTGCACAACGCCTTAATCGAATAAATTTTCCCATTTTTCAGGAAATTAGTCTGATAGGTATTCTCGCATGATTAGGGCGTTGTGCAGGGCACGCCATCCTCTTGAAACTTCCAAGTTTTGTTTTTTGTGTGCCGTATGTCGTTGTATTCGCAATGCAAAAATGCTATTCAATATACTGTGTCCATATAAAAAAAATATAAATAAAATGTCTCAACGGTGTCTTGTAAAGCTCAAAAGATGGCAATAAGAATGTGTTTTTTATTTTTCTATATCTGCTCAAATAACATCAGAAAGAAACAAAAACGAAATCGGCAAATTTCGGTTTTTCTGCCATATCTTCGGAAGTAATCGGAATCTTTTGGTTTTCTTTAATTCTTTATCATAAATGTTTAATTGTGCAACTTTTCCCTAATTCACCATCTTAATACCTTCTATGGTTTCGGAGATCTCCACGATAGACATCCTTATCTGGGACATAGTGTTTAATTTTTAATTCAATATTGCAAATTAGTATTGAAAATTACTACATTAAGCGATACGTTGGTTGCATGGCAAACTTTAAAGTTGCGTATATTTAGTTGATTCGGTGTTCAAATAACCAAACTTGTTAGTGTAGCAACTTGATGCAATTTTTCGTTGAAACGTAACTAAAGTATTAAGTAAAATGGCATAAGGAAAAGAATGATTGTTATGGATAAACAAAACGGGATGGATAACGATAATTTAAAGACTGAACGTTTATTCTAAGTTAAATTTCACAATTTTATGCAATTATTTATTGTATAACCGCCGCGATTGTTCTTTTTCTTACTGTTTTGAGATGTGCAGTGTACCACCTAGGTGAATTATTCTTTTTATTTACACATTTTACTGGACATTAAGAGTTCATTAAATGTTGCCATGAAAAGATGTAAAAACTGGCGGGGTTCGGCTGAGTGTACCTATGTCGTAGCATTTTAGTGAAATTCGTTTTTTCACGAAAAGCCTATCCATTTAGTGAAACGCTGATAATTTGACGCGTGGATAAGGCATACTATTTATTGATCTCGAAAATCGTTCAGCCCTAAAAAGTACACTGCCACAAGACTACAACATCTCGTACGAGTACACATCATGCCAGTTTCAGTGGTTCAATTCCTGCGCAAAATTGTCCAGATGTTGCTCTGGTGCTATGCTACACCTCGTGCTACACGTAATTCGTGTACACATGTTTGCTATAGTTTTGTGATTACATTATTGCTGCACGTACTATTTTTTTGTACATACATTGATAAAAATACTATTTGTCTTTCTATTTCTAGATTATACTAAAACATATTTGTATAAGTAAATGACTTAAGGCAATTTATACTAGAGGCTATAACGCATATGAAAATTACCCATAATTATCTTGAAAATACCTAAAAGACACCTAACTCTAAACTCCCGCGTAAATTAACTTAACAGTCTACAAAAACAAAAATTTAATAATAAATAAATATGTAAACTTACTTAATTGTTATCACATGGACTGGTATGCAACATTTACATGTCTTTATATATTATATACAAAAACATTTACATAATTAAATGGCTTAAAGTACGAGGGCTGCCCAGAAAAGTAACAGACGTATTGAAATAAAGAATTAAGAAAGTGTAAGAAACAACTTTTATTATATACATTTGGAAGCTACACTCTTAGGCTATTTTTCAACATAGTCGCCATTCATATTGAGGCTGCACTTATTATAGCGTGGTACAAGTGTTTAGTGTTTTGATTTCAACTTTGTATACATCGGCCGCCTGAGACTTTAACCACTGGTTATCGTCGCCGGCTTGAAGTTCGGCATCACTGCCCATGTGCTGTATTGCGAGCGAGATCTTCATCGCTGGGAAGACGTGGAAGTCGCTTAGCGCTAGATCCGAGCTCTACGGAGGGTGATGCTTTCTCCCATCCAAAATCATCCAAGGGCTGTCCAGTACGGTTGAGTGTGTACGGACGGGCGTTGTCGTGGAACAACAAAATTCCACCTCTTTCCAGCGATGAAGACCTGGCTCGCAACGGAGCAGTTTGATAGGGACGCCGAACTTCATGTCAGCGTTAGCCATTGCAGGTTAAAATCTCAGGCGGCGGATTTATAAAAGTTGGAATCAAAACACTTGTGCCACGCTATGATAAGTGCCTCAATTTGAATGGTGCTTGTGTTGATAAATAGCCCAAGAGTGTAGCTCAAATGTAAATAATAAGAGATTTTCTTTACAAGTTTAAACATTTTTATTTCAAAACTACTTTCTGGATAAACCTCGTATTACGAATAAATTTTGGTCAAATTACATAAAATGTGTGGAAGTAAGAATTATCGCAGTTGTGAAAACGTTAGATATATTTGAATATACCTAAAGTAAATAATGCGATAAAAAAACGTAAGTGGGTGTAAATCGTGCTGTTTGTGCCCGCAAGACTGGAACCATCTCCACCAGTTTGGCCCTATATAAAACAAAGTTTTTTGCTTTTCTTCATATCTATTTACAATGTCTTTAGTAAAACCTTTGTGGTTGCTTGGACTTGTCAGTGCTTTATGCTCTTCCGTTTATACACTAACTCCTTTTCAGGATTGTAAGTTTCGGTGAAAATTTTCTTTTGATCATTTGAGAAGGTTTTCATTCCTAATAAATTTCCACCGTTTGTCTTTTTTAGGTACCGAGGGTACAAAAGGGGTAACTATCAGCAATTTCAATTTGAATGACTGCCAAGGAGACCCTTGTAAAATAGTAAAAGGCACACAGATACCCGTATCTTTGACTTTAACCGCTGGTAAAGTACTCTTGCATTCAAAATCAGATCTAACCTATAACTGTTTTAAGGCAACAGGTTATTGGTGCCAGTGGCGATCTAACTATATCAGCTGACATTAAACTATTTCGGTTTGCTTTCTCCATCCCTCTCGCCCAAGTATGTGATAAGATACAATGTCCCATGGCAGCAGGTACTTCTCAGGATGTTTCACAAACCTTCTCAATATCACAACTTGTTCCATCAGTAATATTCGCACTCACTTCAATATATAAAATTAATCATTCTTTTAGGGCACTTACCAGGTTAAAATTACAATCAAAGATGCCGGAGTAAGTCTCGCGTGCCTACAATTTAACGCTGCCTTATCATTCTGGTAATAGGATCGTGACCGCGCATATCCATCGGGAGGTTAA
This sequence comes from Photinus pyralis, assembly GCF_008802855.1. Classification (NCBI taxonomy): domain Eukaryota; kingdom Metazoa; phylum Arthropoda; class Insecta; order Coleoptera; family Lampyridae; genus Photinus; species Photinus pyralis. The sequence goes on from NW_022170819.1 coordinate 4,249,590, forward strand.
CTAAAAAATAAAATAAAAACAAGAATCTCTCGTTGTAAAAGATAAAATTTATCTATTTTTGTAAAACTTCTAAAGACAAGCAGTGTCGTGTACGCTATTGAATTACACACATAGCAAAAGTATCTTACAACACCACTTTAACCTGCAATACCATACTCGCTTCTGCTGCAAGCTTTTCCAAACATTTCCTTGTCGGGAATTAATGGCGGTGGCTTACTGCGACGATAGTAACCATATAGGTAACAAGAAGCAGCGGGAGATACGACTGGCATAGTGAGCTTTGGCGGAAAATCGCAAATCTAGTGGTTCGAGAAAAGAAATTACAGCGACTATCGCGCTGTCCAGGATACGAAATTTTTCTACGCCTTTGGAGGTAGTTGTAACTCCCAAACCCCCCTCCCATGAGTGCGCCCTTGATAATTTAAACATCTGATGTAATTACTTTCATCGTTTTGTTGCCTAGAATAGATCTTGTTTTGTTTTTTTTTAAATTCATCATAGCCTACTTGATTAAAATATAAATACCGTTGATATAACTGGTATCTTATTTTCAATCTTACTCTATGATAGCTCGTTGAAAAGAAAATTAAAAAATCTATCAAATAATCTAAAAATCCCATATGGCGCCTATTTAACTTTAGGAAGTTGGTAAATGTTCCTCGAATGTAGCCACCTTGAATTTTTTTGACATCAATTCTAAATTAGGCGTATTAAAGACAGCAACTTTTATATACAACTTTTTTTTATATCTCATACTTTCGATGATATAAGACATTATAGGAAATGACCAATTTTAGTTTTTTTGAATTTACGTCGAACCTATTCGACATTTTGAATTTCCACAAGGAAATTTTAAATAAGCATCTCAAACTGCAAAACATTGTCCATTTAACCAATTCTCTATCTTTAATAATAAGAAAGTTATACCCTTGCATCCTTCTCACCCGATCTGGGACACACTGTATATAATTTTAGCTAATCCTTAGATCACTTTATTGCGAGAAAAGTAAAGCTCAACACAAGATTCGTACAATTGTGTACATACGTCAACGACAAAGGCAGTCAGAAACTGGATGTTGTGTGGGTATCGTGAGTGGGGGTTAATAGCCCCCGGGGTTATCACCCCCATTTTAACCCTACTTAGCAGTTAACCATAATTTGCTCGTTTTGCACATGGCGAGGACCTTATAGTCCGCAAATGACGTAGCTGCTTAGCAGCACTGAAAGGACTCAAATTATACCCGTGAGTGCCATAAAAACTTTATCTCAGAGGCAAATGAATGTTGTGGTGCCATGTTGCAACATTCAGAGGGACGGCCATGAAGCATATGTGCTAATTTTCAATTTATTGTTTATCTTGTTGCCAATTTTGTTTTGTTCCGTTTTAATTTTATGGCCACTTTTATTAAAAGGTTGATGTAACTTATTAGGGATAAGAATGCGTTTTAATTGGCAAAAACTGCGTGTTTTCCGCAGAGAATTGGTATTTGAGATAAGATTATTTCGTGTCAAAATTTGATACGTGGCGCTAAAGTGAGACTAAAAACGTAGGCGAGATTGGCTTCTGATGTTGTTACATGTTCAATAATTGGATGAAGATTTTCGAATTTTGGAATTGGAAGATACTAAAATTGGTGTAAGAAGAGGACTTTTTGTCAACTTCGAGGCTGAAGTGTTGTTCGTTGATAGCTTAGAACACCCGCGTTTTGCATTAAGTTTCGTGGCAAGTTTGTTGTTTAAGCGCACACAAAGTGATATTCGGAATTTGGACAAAGTTAGTTGTTTCGTCAAGCACAGTTCATAACGCCTTACCCAAGAAATCAGGAGTCTCATTGAACTTATCCGTCGATTGTTTCGAACAGCCATCGTTTCATCGGTCGTGTTCTAGCCAGCCAGTCTAATTCAATGCAGAAACATTAGTCTTTGTTGTCCCGAAGAGTAGTTAAAGACAAAAAACTGTAGTGAGTCAACATTGTGAGTACGTTAGTTCACTGTCACAATTAATGGTTTTTGCCCGGATTTATGGGATTTTAAAAGTTTTTATTAATTTGTTTAATTATTAACGGACTTGTTTATAGTCCACTTTGTTTGCTAGAATGTTGTAATTAATTTGTGTGTTTAGAATAAATTTTGTCTGTGTTAATTCATGTAAATCGTGTGTTTATTCGATCCCTTTAACGATCCAGATAGACGTATCAAGCCTAATTATGATTAATTTCGTTGATCTGTAGCCAAAGCTTATTTCAGGTGTTTTCAAAGTTTGTTTATGTAACCATTTTCGGAATTTAAAGAATGTGATCGTGGGCATTATTTGCCATAAAATGTGGAATTTGAAGTCGAGATTGGAATTTTTCTTTATTCCTGGATTCCGATGCATCTTGGGAAAATTTTAATAATGGAGCTAGGTAGGTTTAAGCTGTTGCACACAGCCTTATTACTTGCTGGCCGACGTAGGGCATTGCATTTATTTTTGTATGCGGCCCGAATGTTCGGGTCACAACGATATAAATATATGTTATGACATTACGGGTAACGCCGCGTTCTGTTTTTATAGGTATTTCGAACACCAGGTTATCCTAAAAAGTTCTAGGGGCATGTATAAAAAACTTGGGAATCAGAAAGATTTGCGGAGAAGACTTTAAAAAGCACATCAAAAGTCTTAGAAGCGCTGTCAAGGGTCTAAATTCTAAAACGCTCCTGAAATTCTCAAACAGTTATACTCTAAATTTAGAGTCTGTCACAAATTCTTTTTATCCCGACTAAACTCATATGACAGTTTAATATTTGAATTTGGACTTTATCACCTAAATTCAGACATGAATCCAGAACTAAATTGAAAATTTGTAAATGCGGTGTATAATACCTGAAATTTTGAGTTGGCAAGGCTCCACGTGTCGCACACTAAAACAAAGCTAGATCATTATTATACTTTAAAATTATGGATTTTGCAAATGCGAATCTTCAACCGTAAAAGACAATTCGAGGCTCAACAATTGACAGCTTTGAGAACTTTAGAAGTAAGAAGGTTCCAAGCAAGGATCGCAGAACTTTAAAGGCTTTAATTCTATAAAGTACATTTCAAATTTTCTTTGGGGGCGCATCTTCCGAATTTTCGGAAACCACTTCATCAGGATGATTTTTAATTTTGTCACTTAGGATTTATAAGCACATAGCACTTATCCCAGGTCGAGCCTTTGGTGTTCCGCCTGGAGCAATTTATTCCAATAGAGGCGAGATGTTTTGGGTTTGAATTTGCGCGAAGGAGAGACGACTTGGTAGAGAAATTCGAATTTACGTTACGAATATAGTCACATGAATCCAAAAGCGTTTATAAATCTCAATTTCTTGAAGGGGAAGGGGAAAGTTTCTATTGAGCTAGTGTGCCAACGGAGAGAAACTTTCTTCAGGGAAAAATTTTAAGTGTGCAAGATTACCTGGAGGCGAGTTTCACAAGAACAAATTTTCTCAAGCAGATTTACCGAGAAATTGTTTGACAACTTATATTTATCTTTATAGATTATACCTACAAAAACACGTTTACATCATTAAATGGCTTGAAGTATTACGAAAAATTTTGGACAAAATTACACAAAATGTGTGTAAGAATTATCGCAATTGTGAAAACGTTCCATATTTAAATAAGAAGTAAATATTGCAATGAAAAAAAAAACAAAAGTGGTTGTAAATCGTCATGTTTGTGCCCTCAAGACGGTAGCCATCTCCATCAGTTTGGCCCTATATAAAGCAAAGTATTTTAGCGTTTCCTTAAACTTGCAATGTCTGTAGTAAAATCTTTTTGGTTGCTTGCACTTGTCAGTGCTTTATGCTCTTCCGTTTATACGCTAACTCCTTATAAGGATTGTAAGTTTCAGTGAAAATTTTCTTTTGATAATTTGAAAATATTTTCATCCGTAATGAATCTCCACCGTTTGTCACTATCAGCAATTTCAATTTGAATAACTGCCAAGGAGACCCGTGTAAAATAATAAAAGGAGCACAAATCCCCGTATCTTTGACTTTAACCGCTGGTAAGTACTCTTGCATTCAAAATCAAATTTAACCTATAACTCTTTTAGGGCAACAGGTCATTGGTGCCAGTGGCGATACAAGTATATCAGCTGACATTTCAGTACTTTGGTCTTCTTACACTATCCCTCTCGCCCAAGTATGTGATAAGATACAATGTCCCATGGCAGCAGGTAGTTCTCAGCAGGTTTCACAATCCTTCTCAATATCACAATTTGTTCCATCGGTAATATTCCCACTCACTTCAATATATAAAATTAATCATTCTTTTAGGGCACTTACGCGGTTAAAGTTACAATCAAAGATGCCGGAGTAAGTCTCGCGTGTCTACAGTTTAACGCTGCCTTATCAATCTGGTAATAGGTATCGTGGCCGCACATCCATCGGGAGATTAACTAAAAAATAACAAAAACAAAAAGAATCTCTCGTTGTAAATAAAATCTATTACTTTTTTTGTAAAACTTCTAATAAAGACAAACCGTGCCGTCTACGCTATTGAATTTACACACATAGCAAAAAAGGCAGTAGTTTCCAACACCACCTTTACCTGCAATACTATACTCGCTTCTGCTGCATCCTTTCTCAAACATTTCCTCGTCGGGAATTAATGGCGATTACCTACTGCGACGGTAGTTAGTAGGCATAGAGGTAACAAGAAGCAGCGGAAGATACGACTAGCATAGTGAGCTTTGGCGGAAAATCGCAAATCTAGTGGTTTGAGAAAAGAAATTAAAGCGACTATCGCGCTGTCTAAGATACGAATTGCGATTAAAAGATCAAGTGTCTCACTTCTACTTGACCTACTAGTTCAGTGATGGAAAAATAAAAGGGCTTGAGATTCCCTACAGCGGTTAGTTCGTTTGTTCTCATGAAATCTTCTGTTATGTATTTGCACAATTAATACTGATTGCACTGCAGAAGAATAACACGTACTCCAGCAATAGTTTATTCAATACTGACTACATGTAAGTATATTATAATGACCTTGCTGATATCAGTCCATAACAAACCTCCCCATTTAAATTTCTGCCCCATACCTGTCTGGGGGTTTTAATTGTGACCGTCTTCTCAGTACCCTGTCACTTTTCTCGTCATCATCCTCTATAGGAGCTGTGACAAGAAGTGTTATGGACTGATATCAGCAAGGTCATTATAATATACTTACATGTAGTCAGTATTGAATAAACTATTGCTGGAGTACGTGTTATTCTTCTGCAGTGCAATCAGTATTAATTGTGCAAATACATAACAGTGGCGACGAGGATTGTTGGTGCATCGTGTGCTGGACACTGGTTAATTACATAATTAATCAATTATGCCGGACCCAGCAGCAAGTAAGGTTCAAACGGTTGTTCAAAATGTTGGACTGTTGGGCACAGTTGCTGAATTTAATCATGAAAGTAGTGATTTTTCAATTTTTCTGTCGCGATTGGAACCGTTTTTCATCGCAAACGAAATCAGCAGTGACACACGCAAACGTGCGGTGTTGTTAAATTGTTTTGCGGAAAACACTTATAGATTAATTCGAAGTTTGTGTGTTCCGGACCAACCTGAATCAAAAACATATGCCGATTTCATTAAAATATTCAAAAAGCATTTAACTCCAGTGGCGTGCATTATATGCCGCTCGTTACAAATTCTACAGTGCTCGAAAAACTTGAAAAGAAACAGTAGCTGAATGGGCAGCTAGGGTAAGAAGTTTGTCTGCTTCATGTGGATTCGGTACAGAATTAGCAGTAATTCTAACGGATAAGTTTGTAATTGGCTTGGAACCGGGTGTAATTATGGAGCGCCTATTTGAAGAGGATGCTTCCAGTGCTACTTGGGATGATATGATCAAAATAGCACAAAATAAAGAAGCAATTACCAGAGATCAGGTGAATGTTACTGCAGAAGAATAACACGTACTCCAGCAATAGTTTATTCAATACTGACTACATGTAAGTATATTATAATGACCTTGCTGATATCAGTCCATAACATCTTCGTAGCTTCTTCGTAAGGTTGAGTAGGTACCAGCAAAGTAACAATGAAATCAAATAAGGAAATACCGAGTTCTTCAACAATCAAAATGAAATCAATAACATTAATACACAATACAACACCATATACCAAAACTATTTAAAAATTGAACTAAAACCCTAATGAATCCCAACCTAAACAATCCTCATTATTTGATCGCGATCGAAGGTATAGTAAGGATTTAATTTAACATTTAACTTGAATGGCGCATAAGTAAATACCGAAACGTAATGGCAAGGTATGCACGAAGATAAATAGACAACAATCTTACCTTTAATTATTATTGAAGAACCTTCGATTGGAGAAAGCCATCTCCAAACGATTCCTACAACAAATTAGGAATGCAGTATATATGTACCACAAGTCTGAACGTTCGAAATTAACATTGACTTGATTGAAAAACTCGCTTGTGTAATCCCCAAAATTGGAACGTGTCCTGAACTCCAAATTAGAACTCGGAAGGAGACAAAAATATCTTATAGTAATTGAAAATAAAACAACACTCAATCAAGGATTGGAAAACGGATTAGAATTACAGGCTAAACTACTCACAATCTTGTCCTTGAAAAATTAACCAACAATAAGAATAATTAAATTGTTAAAATGATTATGATTGAAATGTTCCTGAAAGAGGAATTACCCCTAATTAATTAATTACTCTTAATATGATCGACCCATTCACCTAATTCCTTATCATTATTCCCGGGCATATGTTAACCTTGCCCTTGTGTACTCTTTCCACAAGATACCCGCTGCCTGATTGCCAAGTCGGTTAATAAAGAATCAATCTTGATTTCAAGCGTGAGTTGAACTTGAGATTGCACTCGTAATTAAAATTGAACATGGAGTTAAAACTAGACAAAAAACACGTAATTTTATCCAGGCCCAACCTTTAAATCTCAAAGTGACCCCCCATATGTGATACGTCGTTGGAAAGCGAGTTGGAAAACTCTGAATAAATGCTTTCCAACAACATAAACTAATATGATACCTACATTTAAAATCTGTCGTATTTAAAACGCAACCGGCGAACATAGACGAACTAAGACAGAATAATTCAAGAATGTCGAAATATTGCAAAACCAACATTTGAAAAGGTTTGGAAATAGTTTGAGAATAGATTATACTACTGCTTTAATATAAATTACGGAAACCATTTTGAACATTTATTGAAATAAAAGCCAACTTTAGAAAATGTATCATATTAGTTTATTTTTTGATTTTGATCACTGATCGGGTTTGTCATATTGTTTTATTATCAAAAGAAGTGGTCAAATACGGATTTTCAAAAAGATCGGATGAATTTTACTTAGTAACTAATAACCAATTGATAATATTCGGGATTGCTTTTTTACATTTTTCCGTAAAAAACAATAGCATTTGAAAATGAACGTTTCATACCAACTGTATCTTATAGAAAATTCAATTCCAAACCAATTAATTTCTCTTCATTTTTTCCCTTAGAGCAATAGTTAACGAGATAATTGAAGTCAAATGCGAAAAGAAACGATATTTTGCCATTTTTCGTCGTTTTTTGTTTATACATAACAATATATTCCGGGAGTTTTCGCCTAGGGGGACTATGATTTTCGGATTTAGCCGACCTTTTTACATAGAATACACTGGATTTCGTTGAGTGAAATGACAACACCCAGCCCAATCTGCCCAAACTGTAATTTGACTGGTCTAAGTACTTATGAATATTGACACAATAAATGCGATCGCGTGGCGTTTGACGTCACTTTCATTCGTCCAATAGTGAAGCCTTTCGCAAATTTCAATTTCATTTGCTTATTTTTCACTTTTGAATTTACATTTTTTGCAATTAAAAAGAAACTAAATAAGAAACTAATGGTTTAAGTATAATGTCAGGACAATAAATATTCGCGGGAGAAAGAATCAAGTAAATTTAAACCACATGCATATTCCCTATTAACAATATTAATTAAACTCTTCAAGATCGGTTTTTTCATTAAGAGAAGCATGTACTGAACAATCGATGTTTTCAGGGCAACACGCAAGGAGTTGCTAAACGTCACTGTCAACCGTCAAAACGCCAGTGTAACACTAATCATTGTGCATGCTTCAAGGAAAAACATCTATGTAGTAGTAAGTGCCAATCTAGTAATCCTTGCTAAATAAATGAATTATATTATTACGAATATAAATAATTATTATTTATAATTTTGTGTTACCAGAAAGATGTTTTTATTTGACGCAGGTTAACTTACCCCGAATTTTCCGTACCCATTATTAATAACCTTTTTTTTGTTAAAAACGCATAAAAACTAATGACTACATTTTGTTATTACTAGAATTTATGTTTTGTTAGTTTTATAAGAAGTTTGCGTTCTTTTTAATACCTAAAATAATAATCAAAGTGGATCGATCATTTCCATTTGCCCAAAATGGGCTTACGCAAATGGTATTTGACTGGTAGCCATTTGACTGGTCAAATACCATTTACCTAGTCGAATGGCATTTAAAAACTAAAAAGTACCTTTTGCTCAGGTAGATAGCATTTGCCCGGGAAAATGCCATATGCCTGAAATAACTATTTGCCTACGACATATACATCATTCTGTTTTTTTGGTTAATTCCCGCGCAAAATTGTGCAGATATGGCCCTGATGTACATCTTACGCAAGTTTTTAGCGCATTTTTGAAAAAAATACGCTATTATATTCGTTATGGCTGGCAGGCCGGCTGTCCGCGTGAGATCTCCACAACTACAATAGCTAGAGAATTCAAAATTTCACTAAAAGCTTTCTGCTATAGTGTAGATGTGCAGGCACTAGTTTATTTTAAGTTAGATTACTTGTGAGATCGATAATTGAAGAAAATAATTTCGATATGGGTTTCGGAGGTGCTATAATTTTACCGTTAGATAGCGCTACCAGTATAAAAACATTATTTACTTTCTGATTTGTTTTACAAAATGAAGACGTACCTACCGTCAATTGAAATTAAATAAAATTAATTATTTAACGCAGCCAAAATTACTTTTGAGGTCGATAATTTTAAACTTCGCTAATAAAATACTGACCTGCATTACCAAAAATGCGCTTTAATCATGCATATGCTGATTTACAGCTTGTTTTTATTTGTTTGCAAATTTGTCCTTTTAGCAATGCGGAAAGTAGCTTGCACCCCAAGATAAACCGCTACACGTATTTCATGTACAGATGTTTGGTATAGTTAGCAGATTGCACGTGCTGTTTTTTTATGTATGATGAAATTTATGGCGTTACTTAACTGAGATTGCAAACAATGGTTGACAACTTATATTTGTCTTTATAGATTATACCTACCAAAATATGTTTACATAATTAAATGGCTTGAGATGTTACGAGAAATTTTGTAAAAATTACATAAAATGTGTATAAGTAAGAATTATCGCAATTGTGCAAACGTTCCATATATTTGAATAAAAAGCAAATATTGCAATGAAAAAAAAGCAAAAGTGGTTGTAAATCGTAATGTTTGTGGCCTCAAGACGGTAGCCATCTCTACCTGTTTGGCCCTATATAAAGCAAAGTTTTTTTAGCTTTTCTTTATACCTACTTACAATGTCTTTAGTGAAATCTTTTTGGTTGCTTGCACTTGTCAGTGCTTTATGCTCTTCCGTTTATACGCTAACTCCTTATAAGGATTGTAAGTTTCAGTGAAAATTTTCTTTTGATAATTTGAAAATATTTTCATCCGTAATGAATCTCCACCGTTTGTCTTTTTTAGGTACCGAGGGTACAAAAGGGGTCACTATCAGCAATTTCAATTTGAATAACTGCCAAGGAGACCCTTGTAAAATAATAAAAGGAGCGCAAATACCCGTATCTTTGACTTTAACCGCTGGTAAGTACTCTTGCATTCAAAATCAAATCTAACCTATAACTCTTTTAGGGCAACAGGTCATTGGTGCCACTTCCGATACAACTATATCAGCTGACATTTCACTACTTTGGTCTTCTTACAATATCCCTCTCGCCCAAGTATGTGATAAGATACAATGTCCCATGGCACCAGGTAGTTCTCAGGATGTTTCACAAACCTTCTCAATATCACGACTTGTTCCATCGGTAATATTCGAACTTACTTCAAAACATAAAATTAATTATTCTTTTAGGGCACTTACGCGGTTAAAGTTACAATCAAAGATGCCGGAGTAAGTCTCGCGTGTCTACAGTTTAACGCTGCCTTAGCATTCTGGTAATAGGTATCGTGGCCGCACATCCATCGGGAGGTTAACTAAAAAATAACAAAAACAAGAAGAATCTCTCGTTGTAAAAGATAAAATCTATTACCTTTTTTGTAAAACTTCTAATAAAGACAAACCGTGGCCTGTACGCTATTGAATTTACACACATAGCAAAAAAGGCAGGTATTTTCCAACACCACCTTAACCTGCAATACTATACTCGCTTCTGCTGCATGCTTTCTCAAACAATTCCTCGTCTGAAATTAATGGCGGTGACCTACTGCGACGGTAGAAGGCATAGAGGTAACAAGAAGCAGCGGAAGATACGACTGGCATAGTGAGCTTTGGCGAAAAATTGAAAATCTAGAGGTTCGAGAACAAAAATTAAAGCGACTATCGCGCTGTCTCTTGCGATCAAAAGATAAAACGTACGTAGCTTCTTCGTAAGGTTGAGCACCACCCCACTCTCTTGAAAAACTTAGCTCTCCTCTCCATGTACATAATTGAGAAGACACCAACAAAGTAACAATGAAATCAAATAAGTATATACTGGGTTCTTCAACAATCAAACTCAATTCAATAACTTAATTTCCCTTCACTATTTCTCCGACAACACAAATAAAAATTCCCATATAAAAACTATTTCAAAATTGAACTGAAACCATAATGGATCCCAACCTAAATCATCCCCGTTATTCGATCGCGATCGAAGACATAGTAGAGATTTGATTTTCCCTCAACTTTTAACTTGAATGACGCGAAAATAAATAAACGTAACGACAAGGTATGCACAAAGATAAATGGATCTTATTAGAGTAAGACGCCAGGCGACGCCACCGGCCACTTGCCTTCAATTATTATTGATTAACCTTCGATTGGAGAGGGCTCAGTCCAAACGATTCCTAAAACAATTACGAAAGCATTATGTGAACACCAAGCAGAGCTGGGCAGAATACTTTCAAAAAGTATTTGAATACTAAATACTTTTACGTCCAGCACAAGCGAATACTAGATACAGATACATTGAAAAGTATTTAAATACTTAAAAAAATAAGTATTCAAATACTTTAGAATGTATTCAAATACTTTCAAAAGTATTTCATTATCTTACTTTGAAAAGTATTCGAATACAGTAAAAAGTATTCAAATACTTGTCACTCAAATACATTAAAAATTTAAAATCGTATACTAGATAAAAGGCTTAATACTACTTAAAAAATCAAGTTATACTTTGTATGGGGTTACCTTTTTTTATATTTCTATTGTTTATACAAATTTAAGGGGAGTAAAAGCGTATTATTATATAGGAGGTACCTACCAGGACCTTTCTTATACCAGTTATATCCTTAAGAATACGTGTACCAATTTTCAAAGCGATCGTACGTCGTGCACATGATACGTACCTACGCCTTTCTGAAATTAATCCTAGCGATTTTGGAACAGATCCATTTTTGATCATCCGTTGGTCCGTGTGCATGATAACTTGTTTAGAAACGTGCGATCGCTTTGAAAATTGGTACATATGGTCTTAAGGATATAAGAAAGGACCCGTAGAATCCATAATTTCAAACAGTTCCAAGATTAGGCTACTAGTTCAAAAGTTACAGCCCTTTGAATTTTCTTTCGAAATTGGTTTCTAGTCCATAACTTTTGATTGAGAAGTCCGATCGAAAAAGTACGAATTGTTTTGGACTCTACGCGTCAAAATTAATAAGAAAAAGTGTTTTCCCGAGAAATTTTGGTGCAGTCGATTTTTGATAAAAAAGGAAGGTTATACACTGCCCTTTTTTTTGCCCCGAAAAAAAAATTGTCTCAGATCGACCGCGAAAAAAATGTTCTTATAGAATGTGGCCTATGGATTCCATAATTTCAAACAGTTCCAAGATTGGGCTATTCAAATACTTTGCGAAGTATTCGAATACTAAATATTTGTGAATGTATTTGAGTTACAAATACAAATACTGCTTCCATAAAAGTATTTAATTAAAAAGTATTTGAATACTTTAATGGGTTTGAGTACTAAAAAGTATTTACAAAATCGAATACTGCCCCGCTCTGACACCAAGTCTACACGCTCGACTTTAATGTTTGACTTGACTGGAAAACTCGCTTGTGTAATCCCCAACATCGAAGCGTATCTTGAATGCCAAATTAGTAGGAGACTATAATGTCCAATAGTAGATACTACAATAGGGAATATGCATGTATTTTTTAAATTTTTTAATCGCTTTTTTACATCTTTCTAATATAGTAAAACGTATAAACACTGTTAGAACAATTCAATTTAACTTAAATATTTAAAACGTTGACTTTATTCGATGTGTTTGACGTCACAAGCCACGACCAGTATATGTTTAGTGTTTTAGTGTTGAGTTATTTATACAGATTTTCAATTGTAATAGCTATTCAGACCATGGAAAAAGCTAAAAAACCATTTTATAGGTATTGTCTTGGACAAAAGTGCAAAAACACTATTAAAAATATTCCCGATAAAGTGTTTTTTTCAGTTCCAAGAGGACGACTTCCAGAGCGTTCTCAATTTTTGTACGGTTAGTGAACCCTAAAACAAACTTTTTGATTCTTGCAAATCGACGGACTGTGCAATCTTTTTTTACAAAATCCAAAGAATTTTGTTAGTTAATAAATGGAATAATTTCCAAAATATCACAAAAAATGTTAATCTATATTAGGCGAATGGAAAGCTCTTGAAAGGCCCTACATGAAAAAAAAATACGTCCAAATCCCAGTTCACGAGAAATCGGCTTTTGCCTTTTGACTTCGGACTATATTTCGGGAGTTATTCAATTTGTTAGTTAACTAAAAAAAATTCCACAGTCCTACAATTTGCAAGAATCATGGAGACAATTTTTGGAAATGGTTGTGTTAGGATTCCACCATCATGAACGTTTAATACCAACTGTATCTTATGGAAAATTCAATTCTAAACAAATTCATTTCTCTTCATTTTTTCCCTTAGAGCAACATTTTGCCACTTTTTCTTCGTTTTTTGTTTATACATAACAATATATTCCGAGAGTTTTCGGCTAGGGAGACTATGAATTTCGGATTCAGCGGACCCTTTTTCATACAACACACTTGATTTCGTTGAGTGAAATGACAACACCCAGCCCAATCTGCCCAAACTGTAATTTGACTTTGGTGTTTCACTTGCAGTAATTTATTCCGATAGAGGCGGGTAGATGTCTTAGGCCCGAATTTGCGCGAAGGCGAGTTTCCTTGGGGAGAAATTTAGGTTGCCATTAATTAAAAAGAGTTTTTAAATCTCAATTCCATGTGAGGCGGAAGGGGAAATGTTTCTATTGAGCTAATATGCCAAGGAGGACAAATTTTCTTTGGGGGAAAAATATTAAGTGCGCGAGATTACCTACCTGGAAACGAGTTTTCACATTAGCAAACTTTCTCAAACATATTTTACCGAGGAATTGCCGGAAATGTTTTCGAGCAGAAACAACGAAATGGTTTTTGAATCTTCATGACCACAAGTCATTGCACAAGCTCTTCTAAATAATGAAAAAGCGTCCAATTTGTTGGTTACTATTTTGAGATGTTCTGTGTACCACCTAGGCGTCCTAGGCGTATTATTCTTTGTATGTTTATTTACATATTTGATTGGACATTGTTCAGTAAATTTTGCCATGAAAAGGTGTAAAAAAAAGTGGTCAAAAGCATCATCATCCCGTTTCTGTGGTTTAATTCCTGCGCAAAATTGTGCAGATAGGGCCCTGACATACATCTTACGTAAGGTTGTTTGTCCTTTTAGGAATGCGGAAAGTAACTTGCACCCCAACATAATCTGTTACATTCTTGTACAGATGTTTGGTATAGTTGGAAGATGCACGTGCTGTTTTTTATGTATGATGAAATGTATTACCTTGCTTAATTGTTATTGCAAACAATGGTTCGCAACTTATATTTGTCTTTATAGATTATACCTATACAAAAACATGTTTACATCATTAAATGGCTTGAATACGAGAAATGTTGAAAAAAATTACATAAAATGTGTATAAGTAAGGATTATCGCAGTTGTGAAAACGTTCCATATTTAAATAAAAAGTAAATATTGCAATGAAAAAAACCATAAGTGGTTGTAAATCGTAATGTTTGTGCGCTCAAGACTGTAGCCATCTCCACCAGTTTGGCCCTATATAAAGCAAAGTTTTTGAACGTTTCCTTAAACTTGCAATGTCTGTAGTAAAATCTTTTTGGTTGCTTGCACTTATCAGTGCTTTATGCTCTTCCGTTTTTACGCTAACTCCTTATACGGATTGTAAGTTTCAGTGAAAATTTTCTTTTGATAATTTGAAAATGTTTTCATCCGTAATGAATCTCCACCGTTTGTTTTTTTAGGTACCGAGGGTACAAAAGGGGTCACTATCAGCAATTTCAATTTGAATAACTGCCAAGGAGACCCGTGTAAAATAATAAAAGGAGCACAAATCCCCGTATCTTTGACTTTAACCGCTGGTAAGTACTCTTTCATTTAAAATCAAATCTAACTTATAACTCTTAGGGCAACAGGTGATTGGTGCCAGTGCCGATACAACTATATCAGCTGATATTAGTCTAATGTGGTCTTCTTTCTCCATCCCTCTCGCCCAAGTATGTGATAAGATACAATGTCCCATGGCACCAGGTAGTTCTCAGGATGTTTCACAAACCTTCTCAATATCACGACTTGTTCCATCGGTAATATTCGAACTTACTTCAAAACATAAAATTAATTATTCTTTTAGGGCACTTACGCGGTTAAAGTTACAATCAAAGATGCCGGAGTAAGCCTGGCTTGTCTACAATTTAACGCTGCCTTAGTATTCTGGTAATAGGTAACGTGGCCGCACATCCATCGGGAGGTTAACTAAAAAATAACAAAAACAAAAAGAATCTCTCGTTGTAACAGATAAAATCTATTACCTTTTTTGTAAAACTTCTAATAAAGACAAACGGTGTCCTGTACGCTATTGAATTTACACGCACATAGCAAAAAAGGCAGGTATTTTCCAACACCACCTTAACCTGCAATACTATACTCGCTTCTGCTGCATGCTTTCTCAAACATTTCCTCGTCTGAAATTAATGGCGGTGACCTACTACGACGCGACGGTAGTAGGCATAGAGGTAACAAGAAGCAGCGGAAGATACGACTGGCATAGTGAGCTTTGGCGGAAAATTGAAAATCTAGAGGTTCGAGAACAAAAATTAAAGCGACTATCGCGCTGTCTCTTGCGATCAAAAGATAAAACCTACGTAGCTTCTTCGTAAGGTTGAGCACCACCCCACTCCCTTGAAAAACTTAGCTCTCCTCTCCCTGTACATAACTGGGAGGACACCAGCAAAGTAACAATGAAATCAAATAAGTATATACTGGGTTCTTCAACAATAAAACTCAATTCAATAACTTAATTTCCCTTCACTATTTCTCCGACAACACAAATAAAAATTCCCATATAAAAACTATTTCAAAATTGAACTGAAACCATAATGGATCCCAACCTAAATCATCCCCGTTATTCGATCGCGATCGAAGACATAGTAGAGATTTGATTTTCCCTCAACTTTTAACTTGAATGACGCGAAAATAAATAAACGGAACGACAAGGTATGCACAAAGATAAATGGATCTTATTAGAGTAAGACGCCAGGCGACGCCACCGGCCACTTGCCTTCAATTATTATTGATTAACCTTCGATTGGAGAGGGCTCAGTCCAAACGATTCCTAAAACAATTACGAAAGCAATATGTGAACACCGAGCAGAGCTGGGCAGATACTTTCAAAAAGTATTTGAATACTAAATAAAAAATACTTTACACAAATCGAAGGTATTTGAATACTTTTACGTCCAGCACAAGCGAATAATAGATACAGATGCATTGAAAAGTATTCAAATACTTTAAAAAACAAGTATTGAAATACTTTAGAGTGTATTCGAATACTTTCAAAAGTATTCCAGCACTTTCAAAAGTATTCGAATACATTGAAAAGTATTCAAATACTTGTCACTCAAATACATATTAAAAATTTAAAATAGTATACTAGATAAAAGGCTTAATACTACTTAAAAAATCAAGTTATACTTTGTATGGGGTTACCTTTTTTTATATTTCTATTGTTATATACAAATTTAAGGGGAGTAAAAGCGTATTATTATTATATTATTATATAGGAGGTACCTACCAGGACCTTTCTTATACCAGTTATATCCTTAAGAATACGTGTACCAATTTTCAAAGCGATCGTACGTCGTGCACATGATACGTACGCCTTTCTGAAATTAATCCTAGCGATTTTGGAACAGATCCATTTTTGATCATCCGTTGGTCCGTGTGCATGATAACTTGTTTAGAAACGTGCGATCGCTTTGAAAATTGGTACATATGGTCTTAAGGATATAAGAAAGGACCCATAGAATCCATAATTTCAAACAGTTCCAAGATTGGGCTACTAGTTCAAAAGTTACAGCCCTTTGAATTTTCTTTCGAAATTGGTTTCTAGTCCATAACTTTTGATTGAGAAGTCCGATCGAAAATGTACGAATTGTTTTGGACTCTACGCATCAAAATTAATAACAAAAAGTGTTTTCCCGAGAAATTTTGGTGCAGTCGATTTTTGGTAAAAAAGGAAGGTTCACTGCCTTTTTTTGAGGCCCGCAAAAAAAATTGTCTCAGATCTACCCGGAAAAAAAATTTTCTTATAGAATGTGGCCTGTAGTATCCATAATTTCAAACAGTTCCAAGATTGGGCTACTAGTTCAAAAGTTACAGCCCTTTTAATTTCCTTTCGAAATTGGTTTCTAGTCTATAACTATTGATTGAGAAGTCTGATCGAAAAAGTACGAATTGTTTTGGATTCTACGCACCAAAATTAATAAGAAAATGTGTTTTCCC
Organism: Photinus pyralis; assembly: GCF_008802855.1. Classification (NCBI taxonomy): domain Eukaryota; kingdom Metazoa; phylum Arthropoda; class Insecta; order Coleoptera; family Lampyridae; genus Photinus; species Photinus pyralis. The sequence continues at coordinate 4,266,739 of NW_022170819.1, forward strand.
GAGGAATTTTTGTGCAGTCGATTTTTGGTAAAAAAGGAAAGTTATACACTGCCTTTTTTTTGCCCCGAAAAAAAGTTGTCTCAGATCGACCGGGAAAAAAATTTTCTTATAGAATGTGGCCTGTGGATTCCATAATTTCAAACAGTTCCAAGATCGGGCTATTCAAATACTTTGCGAAGTATTCGAATACTAAATATTTGTGAAAGTATTTGAGTTACAAATACAAATAAAATACTGCTTCCATAAAAGTATTTAATTACAAAGTATTTGAATACTTCAAAGGGTTTGAGTACTAAAAAGTATTTACAAAATCAAATACTGCTCAGCTCTGACACCAAGTCTACACGCTCGACTTTAATGTTTGACTTGACTGGAACACTGGCTTGTGTAATCCCCAACATCGAAGCGTATCTTGAATGCCAAATTAGTACTTTGTAGGAGACTAAAATGTCCAATAGTAGATACTACAATAGGGAATATGCATGTATTTTTAAATTTTTTAATCGCTTTTTTACAATTTTCTAATATAGTAAAAAGTATAAACACTGTTAGAACAATTCAATTTAACTTAAATATTTAAAACGTTGACTTAATTCGATGTGTTTGACGTCACAAGCCACGACCAGTATTTGTTTAGTGTTGAGCTATTTATACAGTTTTCAGTTGTAATAGCTATTCAGACCATGGATAAAGGTAAAAAACCATTTTATAAGTATTGTCTTGTACAAAAGTGCAAAAACACTATTAAAAATATTCCCGATAAAGTGTTTTTTTCAGTTCCAAGAGGACGACTTCCAGAGCGTTCTCAATTGTTGTACGGTTAGTGAACCCTAAAACAAACTTTTTGATTCTGGCAAATCGACGGACTGTGCAATCTTTTTTTTACAAAATCCAAAGAATTTTCTTAGTTAACAAATGGAATAATTTCCAAACAATCACAAAAAATGTAAATCTATAAGTAGTAGGCGAATGGAAAGCTCTTGAAAAGCCCTACACGTAAAAAAAATACGTCCAAATCCCAGTTCACGAGAAATCGGCTTTTGTTTTTTGACTTCGGACTTGTTTTCGACAAGACCAAGAATGATTTTGCAAATCGGGTCGCATCGAACGATTCTTCAAAGCGTGAACCTTTTAATGCTTCTATTTTACCAAAATGTATGATTTTTATTAATCAAAGCGGCAAGGGTCTTTTATAGAGTTACCTTCCTTGTTATATTTCGGGGGAGTTATTCAATTTGTTAGTTAACTAAAAAAAATTCCACAGTCCATCAATTTGCAAGAATCATGGAGACAATTTTTGGAAATGGTTGTGTTAGGATTCCACCATCTGTAAACAAATTTAGAACGCTCTGGAGTCACCCAGTTTGAAAGACTAAGCATCGTTTTGTAAATTTGATTATTTATTTGTGCAATAACTATAAAATCTAGGGTGATCGGGTTAGTCATATTGTTTTGTGATCAAAAGAAGTGATCAAATGCGGATTTCCAAAAATATCGGATGAATTTTATTTTGTAATAACCAATTGATCAACTTCGGGATTGCTTTTTTATATTTTTCCATAAAAAACAATAACATTTGAAAATGAACGGTTAATACCAACTGTATCTTATAGAAAATTCAATTCTAAACAAATTCATTTCTCTTCATTTTTTCCCTTAGAGCAACATTTTGCCACTTTTTCTTCGTTTTTTGTTTATACATAACAATATATTCCGAGAGTTTTCGGCTAGGGAGGCTATGATTTTCGGATTCAGCGGACCTTTTTACATACAATACACTTGATTTCGTTGAGTGAAATGACAACACCCAGCCCAATCTGCCCAAACTGTAATTTGACTTTGGTGTTTCACTTGCAGTAATTTATTCCGATAGAGGCGGGTAGATGTCTTAGGCCCGAATTTGCGCGAAGACGAGTTTCCTTGGGGAGAAATTTAGGTTGCCATTAATTAAAAAGAGTTTTTAAATCTCAATTCCATGTGAGGCGGAAGGGGAAATGTTTCTATTGAGCTAAAATGCCAAGGAGGACAAATTTTCTGTGGGGGAAAAATATTAAGTGCGCGAAATTACCTGGAAACGAGTTTTCACATTAGCAAACTTTCTCAAGCATATTTTCCGAGAAATTGCCGGAAATGTTTTCGAGCAGAAATAACGAAATGGTTTTTGAATCTTCATGACCACAAGTCATTGCACAAGCTCTTCTAAATAATGAAAAAGCGTCCAATTTGCTGGTTACTATTTTGAGATGTTCTGTGTACCACCTAGGCGTCCTAGGCGTATTATTCTTTGTATGTTTATTTACATATTTGATTGGACATTGTTCAGTAAATTTTGCCATGAAAAGGTGTAAAAAAAGTGGTCAAAAGCATCATCATCCCGTTTCTGTGGTTTAATTCCTGCGCAAAATTGTGCAGATAGGGCCCTGACATAGGTACATCTTACGTAAGGTTGTTTGTCCTTTTAGCAATGCGGAAAGTAACTTGCACCCCAACATAATCTGTTACATTCTTGTACAGATGTTTGGTATAGTTGGAAGATGCACGTGCTGTTTTTTATGTATGATGAAATGTATTACCTTACTTAATTGTTATTGCAAACAATGGTTCGCAACTTATATTTGTCTTTATAGATTATACCTATACAAAAACATGTTTACATCATTAAATGGCTTGAATACGAGAAATGTTGAAAAAAATTACATAAAATGTGTATAAGTAAGGATTATCGCAGTTGTGAAAACGTTCCATATTTAAATAAAAAGTAAATATTGCAATGAAAAAAACCATAAGTGGTTGTAAATCGTAATGTTTGTGCGCTAAAGACTGTAGCCATCTCCACCAGTTTGGCCCTATATAAAGCAAAGTTTTTGAACGTTTCCTTAAACTTGCAATGTCTGTAGTAAAATCTTTTTGGTTGCTTGCACTTATCAGTGCTTTATGCTCTTCCGTTTTTACGCTAACTCCTTATACGGATTGTAAGTTTCAGTGAAAATTTTCTTTTGATAATTTGAAAATGTTTTCATCCGTAATGAATCTCCACCGTTTGTTTTTTTAGGTACCGAGGGTACAAAAGGGGTCACTATCAGCAATTTCAATTTGAATAACTGCCAAGGAGACCCGTGTAAAATAATAAAAGGAGCACAAATCCCCGTATCTTTGACTTTAACCGCTGGTAAGTACTCTTTCATTTAAAATCAAATCTAACTTATAACTCTTAGGGCAACAGGTGATTGGTGCCAGTGCCGATACAACTATATCAGCTGATATTAGTCTAATGTGGTCTTCTTTCTCCATCCCTCTCGCCCAAGTATGTGATAAGATACAATGTCCCATGGCACCAGGTAGTTCTCAGGATGTTTCACAAACCTTCTCAATATCACGACTTGTTCCATCGGTAACATTCGAACTCACTTCAATATATAAAATTAATCATTCTTTTAGGGCACTTACGCGGTTAAAGTTACAATCAAAGATGCCGGAGTAAGCCTCGCTTGTCTACAATTTAACGCTGCCTTAGTATTCTGGTAATCGGTATCGTGGCCGCACATCCATCGGGAGGTTAACAAAAACAAAAAGAATCTCTTGTTGTAAATAAAATCTATTACTTTTTTGTAAAACTTCTAATAAAGACTAACCGTGTCGTGTATGGTATTGAATTACACGCATAGCAAAAAAAGACAGGTATTTTCCAACACCACCTTAACCTGGAATACTATACTCGCTTCTGCTGCATGCCTTCTCAAGAATTTCCCCGTCGGGAATTAATGGGGGGGGGGGGGGCAACTGCGAGGGTGGTAAGGTAAGTGGTAAGCATAGGTAGAGGTAACAAAAAGCGGAAGATACGACTGGCATAGTGAGCTTTGGTGGAAAATCGTAAATCTAGCGATAAACTGTCTAAGATACGATTTGCGATCAAAAGATCAAGTGTCTCCCGCCTACTTGGGTCCGTGAAGTTGGAACTATCCATTCAACAAAATTTCAGAACATTATTATGTGCTAACGTTGACCCGGTTGTTGCTACCCACTAGCTCAGTGAGGGAAAAAAAGGGCTTGAGATTCCCTCCAACGAACGGTTATTTCGTTTGCGTATAAAATTTTCGTAGTTTTTCGTAAAGTTGAGCACCCTTGAGAAGCTTAACTCTCTGTCTGGAAACAGCGATACGTTTGTCGTTCTTTTTCAACTGTTTGACAGCCGGGCGGCGGATTTTTTCCAAATGTACGAATGGTTTGTCCAAAAACGAATTTTTATCACAGGCATGACTTCTCTTTCGAAACTTCAAAATGACACATACCCGAAACTTCACGGCAATCTGTGGTGATAACATTCTAAATTTGATGATTAAATGTCAAAATTGACCTGAGAACAGTAACGACATTACATCAATATCATTTTGCACTTAGTTCAATTCCTTGTGCATGGATTAGGTTTTGAGTTTTACATCTTTACATATTTGGATCAGTATGTCCTCGTTTATTTATTTTTATTTATTTATTTATTATCCCTCTCTTGTTCTGGGCCCTCAACAAATAACGCAACTTTTCTTCTACGTTTACATGTCAAATTTGGTGGTAGACAGATTTTGTCATAGGAAGTAGGTACTGAGTAGTGAGTACAGCATCAAAATAATTCTTATGATTTATGTCTAGTTACTTGGATTTTCAGATTGTTTCGCTTTACAATTGGAATATGGCCCCGAGCATCGCCTCAAGCAGAATATCACCATTTTCAAAAAGGTACCAAGAGCCTATCACGCACGAGTAATATAACGAGTTAAATTATTAAATTCCAAAGAATTATTCTTTGCCCCAAGTTATTGTATTAGGTGCACAGAAACATAAAAAAAACTAATAACGTAATTTCATAAAATCTCACAAAAATTTGTCTTTCAAAACACAAGCACATGAATGCAAGAAGTTGTAAAATGAAAAAAATTGAAAAACCTTTCTAGCGTATAATATTCTTCCGATCCAAATTGGATAATTCTAATTCAAAACGCATACGATCTTCGAATTTCAAAATGCTATAAGAGAATAATATTCTAATCTTCCAAAACTTGTGGAGCAGTGAGATTGTCAAATTGAAGCTCAAAAAATATGATTGTAATGGGCAACCGTTTAAAAAATCTATAAAGGGATTGACTCAATACCAAAAGAGTTAATATGTCCAATGTATGCACTCTGATCTTATCACTTGATTTTTTAGCACGGCAGAATTCACGAAAACCAAAGTTCACCTAAAGGTGAAATCAGCACGACTCCCATTACTCCATTCTATTCCCACAGCAATAACATTTGTTCCTTGAATATGCTCAGTATCTGTAACCGATTAGCTTAATTACATGATATCCGAAAATAAACTTTACGGCCGAAATGGCAATTAACAGATGGCGAATGGTATAGGTAATGCATTTTATGAACATTGCAATTTGTTCAGTACATTTTATCTCGTGCAATTTTCGTCTCTCAGACTGCAATATCCTCTTGAGCCGAGATTTGTTTTCAAATTATCCCATTCCAAATCGTACAACATTCGCGCTGTCAAAATTCTTGTAAAACAATAATTTGTCGCTTAACATTAACAACCCCCGTATCTTGAACGTGCAAAAGTGCGTTTAATAACTCTCGCAAAGCCGAAAGTTTCTTGAATAAATGATTTAACGTGTGCAACACCCCCACAGTTTCAAAATGGCGATCTAGCGCTACAAAAAAATTTTTTTAATTCAAACTTTGCATATCAACAAATGTCGTAGAGCATTATATTTCAGACATTTTGGTGTCTAATGCAGCAAAATAGATTGATAAATGTGCAAAATGGGGGGCATGTGAAGAGCGAATTTGCCATATTTGGCCGATGAGACATTGAGAAGCATACTTAATCCTGAATTACTTTCCAGAGACTGATAACTAGAAGCTTTGTACCCTCGAAAATAGAATGTAAATATTGGTATTAAAAATTGAACATTTTCAAATATGGAAATTAAGCGAATAATTTTTTGCAAATGTGTCATTGATCCACATTGCCACATTCTTTTAACCTTAAAAGGATCTACCAGGTGGTCTTCCAGATTTTTAACCATTCATACAAAGAACCAACAACGGTCTACTGCGCGTTAGATTAGATATGGTGAAGCCTGCCCATTCAACGTTAAAGGCAAATTGAAATATATTTCTGAGAAAGGCCGATGCGTTTCTAGGAAAATTGTAAATTTAACGTGTCCGCGCTTAAGCAATTCCCGTGCGATGTTTAATTGCGTTTTAATTGCGTAATTGAATTAAATGAAAATCGCGTTTTAATTGAAAAAAAATCGGTAATTGTGGCATTAAATTAATTTTTCATAAGCTCTATTTCGCGTTAAATGCATTGTCGGCAACAATTACACGAATTCGCTTTAAATTTAACAGCGTATACTCTATTTAATCTTGAGGCGGAACACGACGGTGTATAAGGGATAAAGTTCTAATAGGGTCGTAACCTGACATGTTATACTTTTTCTTTTCTTGCGGAATGCCCCATTAATGTTCCCCTCGGGCACCGGCGTCTTTTACCACCCAACACCGACCATTGTCGAATTTTATAGTACTCTCTCGCTTATGCTTATGCGTTTTTATTTTTTTCAATACCACCTGTTGCCGATTCCGCAATAAAAGCGCAAGGCATTTTTGAATAAGTCAGCACCCTACGGATTTGAAAAAGATTCCAAGACTATCACTTTTTAAATTCTGCACTTTCCCAAAGGACTTTTGGCACTTAAGTCGACCAAATGATCAGTTTAGTAATGATAATAGCATTAAACTGTCAAGGGATCGATCACTTACATTAACAATACTTCCAAATTTGTGAGGTAGCACTGTAGCTATTGTATGGATGTTTATATATATATATATAAACTTACATATTTTTAAGTCTCTCAAGTGGTTATATTAGGTTTTAAAGCGTCAACGATACATGTGCAGAACTCCCGGCTGTAAGGATAGTTCACGAAATGTGGAAATCCTGAATGTATTCCTTCAGAAAACAACACAAGAACAATAACTCATGTTCGTAAGGATTTAGCATAACGGATATTATAGAGAAATTGTCTGCAGCAAAGATCCTTTAAGAATATGCAGTTTAGATAAATTCTACCCGTAACAGAAAGCTCACCGAACTCTTTTTGTCGAATTACAATTTATCGAAACATAAATTTTTCGAAAGGAACATTCACCGAGCTTCTTTGATTGATGTGTAGGCCAGCCAAAACCGACAAATAAATCAACAAAGCATGATGTACCTCTGATTTTTACTATGTTGTTTGGACCCACTTGGGTAGTGTATACCCAATTTTGACACCATCTAAAAGTTGTGGAAAAAGCGTAGCCCACGAAAAACCGCGAAATTTTTGGACTTTTTTTTTAGTTTTTGCTCTATATCTCCCATATCTCCCAAACTATCCATTTTTCGACGAACCAGATTGTCCTATAGCCACTGTAGGGCCTCTTACCCGTCGCTACATCGGTAAAATGGTAAAGAAAATAGAAAAGGAACAAAATTCCCTAGATCGGCTAACGGGGTTCAGCTATAATTGTGCGTTTTAAGGGCTAGCAGGAAGTTAGTCGACGAGAGCTTCCGAATACGGGCCTAAGGAATTTGTTCTCGAAGAAATTTGCCAATGTAGCTACCAGAAGAGAGGTTAATCAGGGGGGAAGCGAAACTATATTATTTCAAAATTGTGGAAGCAGACTATAGGAAAAATTGTAGTCGAAAACGCGATACGCAAAATTCATCTTTGGAAAAAATCGTTTCCACAAAATTATCGCCAAGAAAACACAAGGACTCTGGGAGAAGAAAAAGCAATATGAAGCTGCAGGAAGAAAAAACCACGGGGTCATTGGATTTGACCTATTATCAATAGACCTGTTACATGTGGTATATAGATCAACTGTACAACGTTTGAACCGGATCGGCTCAAACGTTTGGCAATTTACGGACGGACAGACGAACAGACAGACGTACACCATCGACTATGGACCTGAAATTTTAACAGTAGCACCCTTTACTAAATGCAAATCGATCCATTAAATTAAACATGAAAATGGATGCGTGCGCGCAAAAATTACTTCCCTATTTATGATTCTTGTTACTAATAGAAACCGTTACAGACTCCCTGTATCCTAAGAAACTATGAGAGAGATAACGGTGCATTTTTTGTTCGTCAAGTAAACAATTATTTGGTCCTTTTTGGCAAAAAAGGCGACGAAAGTGTTAAAAATTTTGTGGTGAAGGTTTTTCTACTAAAATCCACGTTTACATTACGGAAATATTGCATGTAGTATGTGAGGAATGAGGAGATTCAAATGCTCATGGAAGAAATTTGTTTATTGCATATAGTGATTTTCGGTTCTAAGTTTATTCTGGAGCTTTCGAGGCTAAGTGAGCATAAAACGCTCTGTAAAGGTTTCTAAACGAACCTAGAAACGTCTAGAAAGAGAAGACATTAGAAGGACTTCCATGCACCCTTCTCAAGACTTTCTAGATCTTTCGAGATAAGTCTACGAGGCTCAAGGAAATGTATAAAAAGATCTAACAGGGCATAAAACTGGGAAACTTATCCAAAGAGCTTTGGAAGAAGGAATCCAAGTCAACCAAGAGTTTCTGAATGTTTGTAGGCCTCAACTGGTATGACGGGTCAAAATTAACCCTTAACTTAATAGCACTTATAAGACCATGGTAAGTATTTCCAGAGTCTCTTGTCTCTAGAAACGGCCTATTAATAGCTAAAGTTATTTTGAAAACTCTACAGATGGATCAAAAATACAGCATCCGAAAAGCCTTCCACTACGAGTATCTTATGTGTTCTCTAGAGTTCTCCAAAGCGTTTGTTTGCCCTTCCACAGCTTTTAGAAGCATGCTATTTCCAAGACTTTCTACGCTCGTCTATTGAAAAAATTTAGAAATGTTGAAAAGTGTTCACAACGATCTGGCAAGGACCTAGATAGTTGTAGAAAGGGCCTAGATACTTCTGGAAAGGCACACGAACCCTCTGGAATTAACTTAGAGGAAAGTCACCTATTATCGCATAGGTTCCTAATACCGCATAGTCAGTTATTTTAAAAACCAAAATGTGCCATCTATCGGTTTATATGTTAATCATTAGTGAAGTACCTGCTAAGGTTTCTGTGAATATTACAGTTCTCAAATCGTTGACACAAAGTTGTAATCTGCGTTTATTCCGCCAGTGGCTGTCAGAATATTTGAGAGCATGTTAATGCAGACTGCTTAGTTCGAAAAGGTAAGTCTGAATTACAATTTGTAATACATCAGTAAATAGAGGATGCTTCAGGCTTTCTATTCATGTATAACTTGCTAACCTTTATTCATTTTTTTCATCTCAATTCTTTAGTGAGTTTATGAAGGTTATGTCTCCTAAAACCGCATAGTGGTGGTATCTCAATATCGCATATGCGATATTAGGAGACGTCTACCAAGTTGTTTGAGGTGTAATGTGTTAGATACAGTGTAATTATCAACTACTTGCCTTCCAATTAATAATGTTCTGTCCTTCAGATGGCAGAGCTTACGAAAAGAAAAACGTGGGATACAAATTCCATGGAACTGGCAGTTAGGGCAGTTAGGCATAAAGAAATGGGCTACTTGAAAGCGTCAAAAACATTTGGTGTACCGCGTAGTACTTTAAGAGATTATGTAAAGTCTGAGAAACCTGTAGATGAGAAGATAGCTTTAAAGCTTGGGCAAAAGTCGGCTTTACCTGATTATCTAGAAAAACTTTTAGCTGATCATTGCCTTGACTTGGAGAAAAACTCTTTTGGACTAACTGCCTCCGACATAAGAAGACTATCATTTCAACTGGCCATAAGAAATGGTTTAAAACATCCATTTTCTGAGGGCAAGGGATGTGCTGGGAAGAAGTGGCTAAAGGGATTCCTCAAGAGACACCCGGAATAATTGAAGGATTTGTTTGTGATTTATGTTTAGATAGGTGATTTATTTTCTTTTAACCCCTTGTACATTTATTTAAGAGGTACCTATATATAATTTCCTTAGAAGACTGATTTTTACGAATGTTATCTGTTTTTTTCCAAAGATTTTGTTAAATATAGTTGCTGTCATCTAATAAAGGTTTTATCTGGCTAGTGCTATTTTTTTTCACAATATGTTCCTAATATCGGATGGTGCGATATTAAGAACACTCACTGTGCGATATTATGCTACCTAGATTGAGATTCTGAAAAATGCATGGCTAACATGTTTTCAAATTTTTGAAAAGTTTTGTGGCGTTATAGGTGAATGGGTTTGTAGAACTCAAGAACTGAAATTCCGCAACTCTTTTACCAGAGGTAGACGTGATTATGAAAAATTTAGTATTTTTTATCAACGAATTTCAAAAAGTATGCGATAATAGGCGACTTTCCTCTATAAGATTCTAAAAAAGACCTTCAAGAGCTCTGTTAAATCTCCCAATTTTAGGCGGCTTCTCTAAAAAGGAAACAACTCTGTAAAGTGCCAAATAGTCTCCCTAAAGTTGTACAGGGTGTCCCATTCTCGATACTTTTATACGGTACCTCCCTAATTGTTAGTGCTATCAAAAAAATAATATAGGTGCCATGTGCTTTTTAACATAAGAGATACGCGGGAACAGAATTACCTATATATTTTTAGTTAAAAAAGATACAGAAAACTGTTTATTACAAAAGTTTCTCTATACTGATTGTTGAATAATCTGACGTTTTCAATCTATGTATACGGGGTCAGATAAAAAAGTTAGCTGTAATTCAACTCTACACCTACTGGTGTATTTTACCGAAAATTATATGTACTTTAGAGCGATTTTATGACAATTTAACCACGGAGAAGCAGCAAAAAACAAGGCTCTAGCAACTGATATGCTAGAAAGGATATTATTAGCATTCACATGATCTTAGATCAGTTTGATCATTAGGATTAATCAGTCTGTCTGTAGCACAACTGTTAGATTTTCACTGAAATATTCGAAATTTAGTAAATTAGATTTTAAAATACAAAACCATAACGAAAAAAGGTGTGAAAATAAACGTAAAAACTATATCGCGCGATTGGATACGTCACAGTTAAAAAAAATGCACATTCTCACGCCGTATAATTGTAAGTTAATCAATTAAAAAATGTTCTTTATTAGTTTGTTATATGGCAAACCACTTTAAGAAACGCGTCGTAAACTTTAATTTTATTACTGTCTCTATAATGAGGAATTGCAATTAAGAATTTAATATAATTATCTTCTATTTATATGTGTTGTTATGCACCTATTCTCATCTCGCACAAGGTCACAAGAATACATTTTTTTAAACTACGGTAGACTATAAAGAGATATTTTAATTATCGAGTTATGGTCCCTTCAATCTACTTCTACATTTGTTTTTACACTACGGCGGCGAGTTCATTACCAGGATTAGCTTAATCCGTGACAAATAAAAAAAAAAGTACGCAAATAAATGATGCATTTACCCTTTCATTGTGAACGCGGTTAGAAAGGTTGTAAATGTCAATTCGTTCGAATTGAATAATGAAGATCCTGTTAAAACCTTGCATGATGTCAGGTGTAAATCACTAAGAACAACTCAAAAATGTATTAAAACCGAAAACAAGCGATTGGTTAATTGATTACTCTTCAGGGATAATTAATTTGTAAACAGGTGACACAGTCCTTACTTACAAATTTGAGCTGAGAACACCATTATCTTAAAAATGTAGCCTTTTAGAATGTATAATTAGATAGACTGCAGTTGACCCAGCAAAGTCTTCAAATAAAAAGTCTTGATTCTTGATCATGTGCAAAGAGTAGCTTTGCCTGGCTGGACGAGCGCGATAAGAACAACCCCCACAACCGTCATGGAGGCACTTCTGGGTATTCTTCCACTAGATCTCGACGTGCGAAAGGAGGTTATTCTGGCATCCCGTTGTCTGAAAACTAAGGGGCTCTCAAATAGTAAAGGTTTTGAAGTGAGAAAGAAACCTTAGGTACACGTCTCCACAAATACAGGGTTCCAAAATTCACCATATTTCACAGTGAAAATGGGGCATGCATAAAAATCATCCTCATACTAGGACATTTTCATGTGTCATTTAAGCTTATGTGGCTTTTTTAGGCGCGATTTTTGGTTACGAATTTTGCTGATCACTTTCAGGATTTTCGCCAAGGTAGAGTTCTATCATCCAATTAGGTGGAACTCCCTACGCCTCTTCTCTCCGAATTATTGACAAAGGTAGCCGCACTTGCGTATATTCAGGTGACATTTCTAAAAAGAAATGGGATAGGAAAGACTCGCTTCGTTCTTCTATTAGATGATTTTTACAGGTGAAGATGAGAGACACAATTGGCTTTTAAAGTAATTACATGGATATAGGACGAAACCAAAAAATCTAAGGTGATAATTGTAGTTTCTAATTACTTCGATTCGAGTGACTACAAGTGTATCGGAGTAGGTACTATTCGAAATGATTATAAAGTTCACAAACACACGAGAGGATAATAATTTGTTATTACGTTTACAAACAATTCCGCGCGACCATCAGGCGTGAATAAGCGAATCAAATGAATTTATTGCATGTAAAACGTTTAAAGAAAAAAAAATTATAAACTATATCCTCTAATTTATACGTACGTCGACGTTATTTTCAATGTGTTTAACAACATTCTAAGAGGCTGCATTACGGCTATTGTTATATAAGGTAGTATGCATAAGTTATACAACACAGATCAAGACAACCCAGGTATACATATATACAATATCAAATTCAAAAGAAGCCGCCTCTATTGTGCCGTGAAGGATTTAATTTTAAAGGTTACGTCAAATATTCAAATCCAACAACGCTTATTGATTCTCATTTAAGACTCGGGGATCAATGAAAGTAACTGTTAAATTTTGACAACCTGGCACCTAATTCACCGCCGCCGCTTGTGTAATAGTTTCGAAACCCGGCCCTGGAACATTAATTGATTTTGTGAAGAGCTGAAGCTGCAGATTAATAATTACGTCCCAATTATAATGGGAGTCTATTCAGGTGCGCCTAGATCCGGATGTAATTGAGTCAAAAACGCGTAAGCCTCCCGGATAAAGAGCCCTAATTAGATCTCTCCGATGAAAAAGGACGAGGTAGGTATTCGAAAAGTTTTGGAAATAATAAATGGAAAAATGAGATTTATGTCGGGCAAAGTTACACTTACAAGAGTAGTAAGTAAACTAATAACCGGGATAATGATCATTATTTCCGAGGAAATTTCTAAAGTTTGAACATTAATGCTTTAAGTGTTTTCAATGTACTACTTTTTGAAATAATGAATTACGATAATTGTGGCGGGATGTACTACATCTAAGCCGTCAGTAAGTTATAGGACAAAACAGCGGCAGTCGACGGATCTGAAAATGTATCATTGGAATGGGTCTCCTTTTATATACATATCGAATTACTGCTATCTTTTCGTTTAATTAGTAAGGGACCACGCCAAAGGTGCACGAAAATTCTTTGTCGTGACGGTTCCGAATGTGCTAAAGCTTCTATAGAGATTCGAAGTCAAGGTTCAACATTGCGGGGAGATTAATAACGGATTCTGAAACAGTGTTAAGGGGATTTTGAGAAATTAAAGATTCTAAAGACTCGTGAATACTCTAAAGATAAGATATGGAGGATGTTACGAAACCAAAAACCTGTAACGCGTTTCTCATAACAATAACAAATAATTGCCTAACCTTTGTCCCTTCACTGACGTAGGAAGAAAATGATTATTTCAGTTGGCTTCAACCCAAGAAGAAAAATATTCTGATAAGACTCCAAGACCAGAAGGTTATATAAAATTGGAGAAAGTTAATATCCCAAAGATGAAGAAGGATTCGCTCACAACCCCCAAACATGAAACAACTCGACTGCGACAGCATCTTCGATCAAGAAAAGTCACCCTAGGCCCTAGGGGATAATTATTGTTTGTATTTCTACATTTTTGTTGAGAGCAACGCTTTTTGAGGAGTGCACTTACGCAGAAGGGGAGGCTAAATTTACCGGAAAGGAGATAATTTACTTGGGAGCGTCCTATGTGTTTACATATCAACTATTAAATTACCTCAAGTTATGCGAATATACTTGCGGAAAATGTTATGGAGGGAGAGGAGGGGGGTGAATTTTGAGAGAGTGAATAATACGATAGGGAATATCTCGATTGCTGGTTTTCTGGATAGAAAATATTCGGGGGTTCATGAGCGAGACGAGAAACCCCTGCCATATCAAAAATGTTGGTGATGCTAACAAGGGAGTAAATTGTATGCTCCTTAAAATTCGGCTCCCGACCCATTTGTTATCACAGTGTTTCACCCGTGTAAACTTCCCCCCTAAATGACTACCCACAAAAGAATTGTGATCGTTTATTAATAATTTATTGAAATAATTAAACAATAATTGTTTCAACAATCGGGAAACTAAATTGGGTAGAATTCCAAACTGTTAAGTTCGCTGGTGGAAAGTTTAGTGTTAAATAGTGGGGCTGTTATCCCCCTACTTTAAGGTTTTCTGCCTAAACTACGCGGGTACAAATTTTAATTTTCTGGCAACGAATAGTCTTTAATTAGTCCTAAATGATACCCATATTAATATAAAATTAGGGACCACTGTGAGTGCCAACTTTACAAGCGTTCATGTTTCATCTCTAGGGGCGGATTACTTATTCCAAAGGCGAATTTTAATTCTTGAGGTTGAACCTTTCGGAATGTATATTTTTTTGGATTTTTTTGGTAAACGAGCATCCCAAAGGGGGAAAATTTTCCTCGGAGAAAGATTGTTCCCGGTCGCGATTAGTATGGACGTGAGCTTACTCGAGAACTTGGGGTGAATTTTAATTTAAATATTAAGCAGGGGAATTCAGTGCATAGCCCTTATTCCAAAGCCGAGTTTTGCTAATTCCGACCTTTTGGGATCAAGCTTATCTCAACGTAGGTACATTTTCCCTTCGAAGAGGTTCCTGGTGAGCGAATATTTCAGCGGTAAGGATAATATTTTTTCGGGGTAATTTTTTTGGGAAAACTAGGGGAAATAATTTCGGGACGCAATTTAGGTACCTGTAGGCGAGATTTCTTGAGGGTGAAGCGAATTCGCCGGGCCGAATTTTAAATTGGTCTCTTATTTTACGGATGAATTATCTTAATCTTTTAACCCTTTTGGTCGAGCCATTTTTAACGTGCGTTTTTCTTTGAAGAAGGCATTCAAGAAGGGGCGTATTCATTTTGGGAAGGCCTGTTCCCGGGACGAATCTTTCAGCAAAAATTATTTCGGACTTAAGCCTACCTAAAGTTTTAATTTTGTCACAGAACCAGAATACAACACCGATTCCAAGGATTCCCTAACCTTGATCATTCATACCCATTTAATTTATTAAAGTGTCGAGCTTTCTTTGTGGAGAATATTTCATGACCGAATTTGTTCTAGGAAAGCTTTTCTCAAAGTACAAAGAAAATTTTTTAAAAAATGTGCTATTATTGTTCGCGTTTTGTCCTACTTTTAGGAGAATAGTCCAACAGTCCTGGAATTTGTTAACTAACTACGAGTAGAATGTGGCCTGTAGAATCCATAATTTCAAACAGTTCCAAGATTGGGCTACTAGTTCAAAAGTTACAGCCTTTTGAATTTTCTTTCGAAATTGGTTTCTAGTCTATAACTTTTGATTGAGAAGTCTGATCGAAAAAGTACGAATTGTTTTGGATTCTACGCACCAAAATTAATAAGAAAAAGTGTTTTCCCGAGAAATTTTGGTGCAGTCGATTTTTGGTAAAAAAGGAAGGTAATACACTGCCTTTTTTTGAGCCCCGAAAAAAAAATTGTCTCAGATCGACCCGGAAAAAAAATTGTCTTATAGAATGTGGCCCCTAGAATCCATCTTTTCAAACAGTTCCAAGATTGGGCTACTAGTTCAAAAGTTACAGCCCTTTGAATTTTCTTTCGAAATTGGTTTCTAGTCCATAACTTTTGATTGAGAAGTCTGATCGAAAAAGTACGAATTGTTTTGGTTTCTACGCACCAAAATTAATAAGAAAAAGTGTTTTCCCGAGAAATTTTGGTGCAGTCGATTTTTGGTAAAAAAGGAAGGTAATAATACACTGCCTTTTTTTGAGCCACGAAGAAAAAATTGTCTCAGATCGACCCGGAAAAAAAATTTTCTTATAGAATGTGGCCCCTAGAATCCATAATTTCAAACAGTTCCAAGATGGGGCTACTAGTTCAAAAGTTACAGCCCTTTGAATTTTCTTTCGAAATTGGTTTCTAGTCCATAACTTTTGATTGAGAAGTCCGTTCGAAAAAGTACGAATCGTTTTGGATTCTACGCACCAAAATTAATAAGAAAAAGCGTTTTCCCGAGAAATTTTGGTGCAATTTTGGTAAAAAAGGAAGGTAATACACTGCCTTTTTTTGAGCCACGAAGAAAAAATTGTCTCAGATCGACCCGAAAAAAAATTTTTCTTATACGAGTACTATTTGGGTTTAAAAAATGCCCTTTATCTGCACGAGTTGTAATTGATACCTACTTTAATTTTTGTGATTATTTCCAATAAAACAAAAGCTTAGTTATTAAAAATTAAAATTTCATACGCATCAAACAATGAAGACTTCCAACAATACATGGAACCCTCTGAATAGAAAAAAAAAGTAGAAAAATTAGTGAAAGAAACAAACACAGAAAGCTTTTCAATAGGCGGTAATAATAAATAGAATAAACGAGAGGCGCAATTGGTTTTTGAGCTTTAGAGTGCCATTTCTTTCAATTTATTTCCAGTACCTTAAGATCCTCTACATTATTCGAATTCCGTCGTTTCTTCGCAATATTCCAACTCCTTAAATTTATGAAATGCCTCTAATGCACAAGCTTCTTTTAATTCTGAAAATTTGTTGGATTCCAAAGTTCCTTTGAATCAATTTTTCAGAATATTGTAAAACTTCGAGTCCTTTCCTTTTTCTTGCTTTGAATTTGCCTAATTCTTCTTTTTAGATTATCTACTGCACAATATTCAAATGTTGAAGTTTTTAGCGCATTTTTGCAAAATTTTGTTGTAAAAATTTAAATTTTTGCTTTTGGCTGGCTTTGTAAAAT
The DNA here is from genome assembly GCF_008802855.1 of Photinus pyralis. Classification (NCBI taxonomy): domain Eukaryota; kingdom Metazoa; phylum Arthropoda; class Insecta; order Coleoptera; family Lampyridae; genus Photinus; species Photinus pyralis. Next base: position 4,283,841 of record NW_022170819.1, read on the forward strand.
CTACGCTTAAAACGTAGCCCGTAAAAAAAAGCCAAAAATCGTAAAAGCCCGTTAATGGGGGGGAGATTTGTAGTGATTCGACCGATGGCTGGCATAGAAAAATTGGTCCATACAACGACTGACGCCATCCCCGAGCGTATTATACTAACCTGGAGATTTTTCAGTTTTTATCTATCTTCTTCTACAGTTTTTCTCCGATTGTTTTCAAATTGGTGTCGTCGGGAAGATCTTGTCAACGCGCACAACTCCTGCGTGGCGAAATTTAGTTTTTTTTCCTAGGGGCGAAATAAACCACCTTTTGCGCGGCGCGCTTCGAGGGGTAGTCGACTTTGGGCGCCCAAAAGTTTCTTACAGCGCGAATCGCGGTCTCTCTTTCTCGTGTCACTAATAGAAGGTCGAGCTATGTGAAGTACCCAAAAGTTTAATACGATTTTATGCCGGCATTTTAGCGAAATCTACCAAAATGTGAATTACGAATGAACGGGACGTCGGAACTGTGTATCGACAAAGGGAATGTGGTAACTCCCGACGAGATCTTACTGATGGTGGAGTCGAAACTTCAAATCCGAATTGTTGCGGGTGATCAGAAGTGGGTGTCGACAAAGGGAATTTATGGTAACCCCCAAAGGATTTTACTGATGGTGGAGTCAAAACTTCAAACGCGAATTGCGAGTGCACGGTAAGTGAGAAAATGGTACCGACAAAGTGAACGTGGTAGCTTTCGGCAAGATCTTATTGATGGTGGAGTCAATATTGGCTAATAAAACACTGATCTGCCACACAAAAATGCGCTGAAGTCCCTTCGATCTCACACGAGGACTTTGATCATTTTTTAATGTTTATATTCTCCAAAATTTTCAAAATCTTCCTCTTGGGTTCTTAGAATGCTTGAAATTGTAGAGATTTCTCTGATCCATCAGATTATTTGAATTTCTCAGTTTCTAACTATTTTTTAAAATTTTCGGATCAGATCAATGATATTATTGCGTGTTTTTACCACCCGCATGTTAGTAAAGCATCGGGGTAAATAATGTCTCCCATTTTTTGACGGAGGTACATCTCTTGAAGCACCAGGAATCCGAATCAAAGAAAATTTCGATGATGTCTGTCGGCCTGGCTGTCTGTACTCTCTTTTGCGATCAAACGGCTGAACGGATTGAACACAAATTTGGTACACATATCCTTAGACATAAAAGGAAGAGCTGAAAAGCTTTTGGGAAGAATCGCACAAGCCCACTCGTGTCAAAGTATCAAAAAACTGTCCATTTTTGACGTTTTGATTGATGCTTAAAGTTGCTTGAAGTTTAGATAATACATAAATCATAAGGTGTGAATTAATAGTATATTAAGTATGGAGAACGGTAAGGGATTTTTACCGTTCGAAGACAATTGTTTGGAGGAGGAGCGAAGCGACGACTCCAATTATTGTCTGAGAACGGTAACCCTTAACGTTCGACGTGCTTATAACATTTTTTGCGCGATCGAAATTAAATTTATGCAACCAATATAAATATGCACTAAGAAATTAACGAGCAGAATAAATCGAAATGATCGAAGTGGTATGGTGTATATCACTAGGTAACCAGTTTATTTGTCAAAATTGAAGTTAATAATTTCATAAAAATGTGCATGTGTCTGATGTAGTTTACTAGCTTTGAACTTCCTTTATGACTTTATGAGCGTCTTGCTATAGGAAACAACAGCACAAATTGTACGTTTAATGTACCTAACAATAATTAAAGATTAAATGTAATGTAAGACTGTTGATTTTTAAAAAGGCGTCGGTAAGTATTTTTGCTGTTCTGTTTTTAGATCGGTAAGTAATTTTGACGTCGTCGTAATCATAGCAACTGGTAAATTCTACCTACTGTCATGGAAACACCCATGGTAAATAGTCAGAAATGACCGATCGCGCAAAAAACATTTTTAACTTTATAAATTGGAATCTTGAATTTAAATTATGATTTGCTGACATTGTTGCCTTATACTTGGACGATTGAATGAAAACTGGATTTGAATCTTGATTTTCGAATCTTGAAGGTTCGAGATTGAAGTTTGGATGAATCTTGCAATTTGTACCATGAGCCTAGATTTAATCTGATATAGGCGCTCGAAAGGAACTTAAAAAAAGCTTGAGAATTACTCGAGAAAAACTGGAACAATATTGGGAGAAATTATCATTAACTAAGGCGCAACCTTCGATTAATTCCCCTCGGTTACAGACGTAAAATTCCATTGAAAACTAAAAATACCACAATAAATTAAATGATAAAACAGAAAATAGCACTGCAAACTGACGTATAAGATTTAAAATTTTGTAATCTACGTGGGTAGTTTGTGAACGACGCGATAAAATGTGTATGAAACGGCAAAGGACAAAATTGAGTCACGTTGGAGTGAGACCTCTCTACCGCATGCTAATCCTTGCCCTGCGTATCTGATTACATCACCAAGAGATGATGGGCGATGGGGTCGTCACTCGTCACATCCCGACGCCGGATTATTATTGTAATTTTTTTCTTTTGAGAAAGTAGTATTATAGAACTGTCCCTCGATTTTGTTTATTTATCTAGCGGAAAGAAGTTTTTCAAGTAAATTGTCTATTTCAAATGTGTAGTTCCGCTGGGTAATTAATCGGGTTGAGTCTATAATTAAAAATTGGGTTGTTTTTCCAAGCGACTTATAAGTGGCGGTTGAAGGTGTTGGAGCAATCAAAGACCCTCAAAAGCATTAGACGTCTTTTCCTGATCTCCAAAGATTTGAAAAGGCTGACGGAAGGAATCTAGAGACTAGAGTTTTTAAACTCTAGTGGTTTAGCAAGCTCCGAATGAAGTCCAAAAAAACCTAAAAAAGTCCTAACAACTTCTGTGAGCGAGCTGTGGCTTGAATTGGGTTGAATTTTGAAAGTATTCTAAACCTCCCCCATGTCCGTTTAATTTTAAGAAATTTATGTTTCGACAGGCGACTGTAACTAGTTAAAACTTTCCAAGTATTTTTAAATGAAACATTATCTTAAGATAAAATTGGAGTTGCAAGTTCTTAAAGAACGTTCAAGGACAATTGAGAACTCTCTACATCGTTTGTGAACGGCGTTTACTTCCAAAAAGTCCAGATCGAGTCCTTTTTGTAAAAATGCCGTCGCCTATATCGAAACGAATGGCCGCAATTGAGGATGTGCTTGGCAAAGAACGATTTTTCTTTTGTTAAAGATTTTTTATGTTCTTTATAACGGGTATAGAAATAAAATAAGCGAACCAAACTAGATCTAAAAAATACCGAAAAGGCTACGTCATAGAAAGCTTTGGAAATGGTTTCACAAGGTGTTTCAAAACGTCTAGAAAGGTAGCCGAAGAAACCAGAAACAGTTGCCAGTTGTTTACTGATGATGACAGCTCTGCTGCCGAAACCCTTTACTTTACTTGTGGTTTTTGTGTGATTTCAACATGTACCAGTACCTCCACTCCTCAAGTTTCCATACTATCAGTTATATGTTCCAACTTTGAACGAATTTAACATGCTCGAAGATTGGATTGTGCCATTGCTTGCCTTCTGTGCTAAAATGTTGACGTCAATTATGAAGTGGTGGAGGAGGAGGTAACGACGCCAGGTAAACTTCGGTTAAATTCGTAATTGTTGGGAGAAACGAAGAGCTTAGTTCTGACTGGGGGATCGAAGCCAAATTCTAGCATAGGTAATTGAAGTCGTGATTTCGACGGTTAAAATTCTGGAATGAGTCAACGTCGTAATTCCGAAATTACAGATGACAGTCGAGATCGAGTTGAGAAGATCTGACGGGCACAAATTTTGGAAGGTGATTTTAGAAAAAAATTCTGTTACCAGCATCAGATGTCTCAAAATTGACAATCGACATATCTAAATAGAGTCGAAATAGACTGAAAAAATCAAATGGTTTGTGAATTAATTAACTGATTAATTGATTAATCGATAAGTACATACGTTGGGGCACACATGACTTTAGTGTTATTGTTATTCATGGCTGTTTCAAGTGTTTTTTAAAACGCTTTCGTGGAGCCCTTTTACATTAATCTTTCAAAACGCAATGAATATCGACAAGAGTATCATTCTTCTTCGCTTTTCTTCTGAATCGACCGAGAATCACAACTTTGGGTTTCCCTTTAAAAAGGTATGAATAATTATAATTCAGATTATGGACGATTCCCCACTTGCTCAGTAAATTTAAGCCAAACACAATAATTTTTAATGTTTTAAAAAATGATCGGTTTTGATCTTAATAAAACCATTTTTTGGAAACGCTGCCAAGAGTTTTTCGAGGGCTACATCCCTAAACACAAAAAGTGATCTGTCACACAGCAGAAACGTATACTAATGACGTTTTTAGTTTCATCCCCAAATAGCTATACACCGTGTAAATCCGTTGCAGGGGCGCGTGATTGTGCACAAACTTCAAATTACAAGTTTCGCATAAATTAACATGCAAAACATGTTACCAATTTCCTTTTAATATGGAAATGGCGAAATCCCACACACAGTACAGAACTTTGCTAATAAATAATGCAATTTTCCTGAACGTTTTATGTCCGCGTCAGTATACTACATGCGGGACTATTATAAAACACATTAAGGAAATTTAGTTACATGAGCGCAGAGTAGTCTGCCAGAAACTAATTTAAAGCGCTCACTAATTGTTTTCAATAACCATCGACTCAATTTGCCGATTTTTCTCACCGAAAGGTGTTGATGGTAAGCGAACTTTCTAATTCTAAAATCGCAGAGGCGCGTTTTTTAAACTAATCCCATTAAAGGTGGTCTTTTCTGAATGAAACTGAATTGGTAGGCGCTTATGGTTACCAAAAGGTTACGGTTGTTATACCAAAACCACGCCTTTTAACCATCCTACCAATCACCATTCCAAAACCAAATAACAAAAGAAGCGGCCCCGTGGTAAAGGCGGGTTCTTTCAGGCACTTTCGAGGCGATCTGTACCACGGTGGTCAACGGTCATCGAGCCGTTCAGTTTTCTTTTATACCTGCGAGTGGATGTCGAGAGGTTTTTCGAGAATTTCCGATAAGCGCGATTTTTCGAGTTGTGAACCATCATCAGTGCTGTGTTTTAAGGTGATTTAGTCAATGGCATTAAATATGGCACCGTACTTCACCGGTTATCCATTTCAAGGTATGAATTAGTGTGACCTGGGGAGTTGTAAAGTTAAAGCGCGACGCAACCGCTTCTTTCGATAATTTAATCCCCAGACGTCAATATTTCCTACTCAAAATCTGATACTGGGAATTTTAATGCCGAAAGGAAGGAAAAAAAAACTAATAGCTGAAATGTGTCGGATAAAATTGGTTGGCTTATGTCAAGTTTTTCGAGATAAGTATCGTTGGCGGTGCAACCTACACTGTGTTAATGCCCTTAATGCATGTAAAACTCGAGTTAAATCTGTATTATTACCTTATCTTTACATCTCGATACCGACGCCCATGTATTAAGTATTCAAAATCGCTCTGTACGGTAATGGTAATAGGTCGACATAGCCTTTTGATACCTGCATAATGAAACAATTAAGATTTTTTTTAAGTGCAATTTTATGCAAGGCACATCTAATGCAAGCGAGCCTTTTTTTTCACCACCTCAGTCCAAAGGCGATAATACAAACTCAAAAGTAAATGCGATAAAGTTTGAGGTTACATAAAGCTGTGGCTTTTGTGGTTACGTCCCTATGCCCGCTATTTATGTTAAGGATAATGACGACTTACTTTACGTGTAATTACTGTCAACGTGCTTATAATTTCGCACTGGGGCTTGGTCTTTGTGGTATTTGAAAGTTTGGATAACGGGTAATATGTTGCACATTCTCGGCCTTTTTCGAAATATAAAACAAAAAACAATCTTTCTAAATGAAGGGCGTACAAAAAGCTGATGCGTCAATAGTACAGTTAAATTTCACTGTCATTGCGAAATATTTTGTGGTGACAAAGCAAAAACCGTATAGTCGACATAAGGGCATTGCTAAATGGATTGGTGTAGATTAGTGCGAATACGAATACGCCTTAAATATAAATATTGAAGGGAGCAATGGTGATAGTCACACACAGTTTAAAAGCTTTTAATCAGATTTGAAGTAATTGCATAATTTGCACCTCGTAAATGAATTTAAAAATGGTTATCATCCCCTAACTCGGCGTCCTGCTTTTATTGCGCGTATTTCGGTTTGGGCAAAGTGCTTCGTTGTACAATAATTAAAACGAAAGTTGTGCGCCTTTACTTTTGGAAAAAATCAACACGTATTATTTTTCACGCGAAATCCCTTGACAACTATTCTTATTTTGTGCGTCCTTCGCCAGCTTGGTGGGCAATTTGAAGTAACACTCCAAAGTTTCGCGTTGCGCTTTCAAATGATTGCATAAAACGATCACGAAGGTTCATATTCAACTAATAACGCACAAAACAATCACACATCAACAAAGAAACTCATCAGAATCATCAGTGGAATGAGCAGAAAAACTAACTACTTAAATCAAACCCTTCCCCATAACCGATTTGTGTCTTTTTTTATTTTTTCTGAATTGCGTTTCTTTGGGATTTAAAGTAGAAACATATGTTCGTTCATTAAAGTCAATTTTGTGCAATACCCAGCATACTGAATTTCATCAAGATAGAATTGTGGCACCATTTTGAAAAATCGGGGTCAATAATTAAAAAATTTCCAAAATCAGAACATTCTGAAGGGCCAGCCTTCCATGTCTTTATCTTTGCATTAAAGGGGTCTCCAACTCTTTGAGTCGTTTCCTCTAATATGACCATTTTGGGACCTCTCTAGCCCCCAAACTTTGTGCCTCTCTGTTTAGTTGGGAAAAAGCGAGGGAAAAAGTGTTTCCGTGTAAAATTAGTTAAGCAATGTGACAAAAAGCACAGGGGCGGCTTCTGAACTAGCGTAGGTCCTGTCTCCAAGAGCCGGCGAACTGGCAAAAATACATGTCAAGGAGGAAAAACAGGGTCTCGCCACTGATAAATAAAAGGTGCCAATTATTTGCGCCAAAACAGTGGTTAATTAGGATACACTAATGGGGTTGGTTAGGTTAGGTCAAAACTAAATTTTACAGTGAAACCACCTTTGGGATAACTCGGTTAGTTGTCATAAAACCAATTTTGCAATTTCTTAATTTTAACGGGAAAATTTTGATCTGACGAAGAAATGCCGCCCATTTGATTTTTAATTGTCAATCAATTTGTATCTTCACACGCACTATGATTTTATATTACGTTAACGTATTTCAGAGGACGTCTAAAAAATAAGAAAATGAGAAAAATGAGTTCTTTAAACCTATGGCGAGAAATGGACACTCTGTAAAATTAGTTTCTAATGTTCTTATGGAAGAATCTTTGTGACTTCGGTTGTTGACCCTCTCTTGCGTAACCTTCAAACGCGACACCCTCCAAAGTCCAACTTAACAAAAGACTAACCTCCGTGTTCTTGCACAAAACAAAAGCCATAGTTTCCTAAATCTTCAGCTAGTGGCGGCCTGATTTTTTTAAAAATCGTGCCAGGGACGACATCCTGTTTTTGGAAACCCAAGAGCGGTTCAGAAATCTTCCTGTCATTTTAAAAATATTTTGATGTACTGGCTGGCGGTATTGTGATGCTAGACAGTACACTGTATATTGATAACCAGCACATTAATATACAACAGTAGTACTTAGTACACCTTGGGTACTGAATATATACACAACCAGTTCTTTTTATACCTTTAAGGTATCAACAGGGTATAACCAAACAGCAGTGCCCTTTAGTACTGCTTAACGATTGATTAAATGTACATTCGGTTTTCTGATACCTTTAGGATTACACTAATACTGTCCTTCTTAATCTCGCTACCCATCAGTACAGGGGATGTCGATGCACGGGACACAATATAAAAAACCGCGTGTGTAAATGTCAACTATAAATGGCCGGGCATCTATAGAAATTATTGTATGTATGTAGAGGGTGTCGTATTTTTACGGTGTTACTAGATCCAACTTTTTAATTATCAAAGTGTAGCCCTTACTCGGATTAAAATTATTGCTCAAAGGTATTTCTTACATTCAAAAAACACGGTCGCTAGGATTCATCAAAGTCAAAGTGGGGCAGTTGACAATTGCACACACGGTTTTTTATATTTTTGATGTGAGCTAGGAAGGCCGACGCACTGTTGCCGGATCCTGTATGTAAAACTCTTCAGTTATGTCAAAATGACTGGGTGTAGAAAGCTGAAACTTGGTATGTAGGTTCCTTGGGAGCACTAAAAAAGGATTTTCCGAACGGGAAAAAAACAGGATTTTACGTGTTACAATTGAAACTGCGGAAGATAGACCGTAGGTTTGAAGTTGTTAAGGTGTAAGGATCATATAAAATACACTCCAAAACTCCACCCCTGTGAGTGTCACAGCAACCCTCTCATTCTCAAGGATTTTAAATGGCACGTGGGTGCCACATCAAATTAGAGGCATTTGTCCCTATGTTGTTATAGACACAATCGCAGTAATTAAATATTTTTGGAAGTATATATTAATGTTAGATGTTTATCTCGATCCATGTCATTAAAATGTTAAATTTTCGTCCTAAAGCCGGCCCTAAGCTACATGGCAAACTAAACGATACATAAAATACCGGAAGGAGCTAGTAACTTAGTTATTTTAAATGGCAACTCCTATTTTTTATTGCATTTTTATGGCAACCCATTTTTATCAGTTCATAGAGAAATAACAGGGCTTTCTTTTAGTGTACTTAAAAAAATTTAAATTGTGTACGACCACACCTATAGAGAACCAAAGTTAAGATATCTCAAAGCCTAAAAACTCAGTTTTGTTAAATGAAATGACCATTTTGTTACTTTAGATTTTATAGTGAATCAAAATTGACATTTTTCGATATTGCAAAGAAGAAGAATTGAAGATTGCAAACATGTGTTTGTTAGATTTAGATTGTTGAAATTTCCTTGTATACACTGTATTCTATATGCTAAGATTCGTGCAATGAACTTTGTTTAAGGTCCGATATACATAGATATAACACACGAAATTGTAGTAATCTTGACTTAAAAGCATTATAGATTAGAAAAAACTCACAGGAGTTTTGTAAATATTTACCGTACAATATACCTTGAAAACTAGATTTTAAAAATCCTTTACTGACGCCGCATTTTATACTATTAATGAATTTAATGTATAGATGTTGTATTGCTTCCTTTGACTTCTGTAAATGTTTCATGTGGGTATCAAAAGACCCGAAATTCCACGCAGAATCCAAAAATACAATAAAAAATAAAATTTTTTAAGGTTTTTAAGTAGTAGGCCATGGATCTTTCTTTAAATTTTGAAAAAAAAATTTTTGCCTCGATACATGGATACAATAAACCAACAAAATCTCCATAAATACATGGCTTACTAATTAAAAACAGTAAAAATTTGTTTTTTGCTACACTAGTTTCTACGCAAATATATCTAAAATAGGCACTTTTACTTATTGTCTACCTTAAATGAGATATGATTACATCGCCAAAAGTCAAACTTTTCCTTTTACACTTTCACAAGTCTTTATCTTCAACAGCAATAAAAACAGCAAAGATATACTGCAGTCTTAACGAAAATAGGGCACTATGAACATTTTTACAAAATCTAAAAGGACATTATTTATACCTTTTATTTTTGTTGAAAGGAATTAGAGACAAATTGTGGGAATTTTAGAGGCGTAGCTCGTAAACACAAAATTGTAGACACTCAGTCGAATTTAGTCCGTTCTCCCACCTAACTTTTGGATCTTTCATACTAAAGGAAATGTCTTAAAAATGAAGCAATGAAGCTCAAAACCGATTTCTAGCTTATCTTAAATATTACAAGGGTTTGATTGAATTTCACACGGAGACTTTTACACATTTTCGGAACTCCGTTTTGGATCTTGTTTTAAATATAGAATATTATTAATTAATTATTTTTCGATTCAAGGCAGAAAATCATTTCCCCACGGGGATGTCTAAGTCATAGCTTTTTGCAAAAATTAATGGAATTAGTGATTACAGTGGATTACAGTTACCTACTCGCTGTTATTGGGCCAGTCATGTCCCGCCTCTCATCGAAATCTGGATCTTGGGGGAGAAGATCTACCTTTCTTCTTTCATTTATCATAGGGATCGCACTTAAGCTGTTTTTGTCTACTGCAATAACGTTTTCCTTACGACGAAAAAAATACCATTTGGAAAGCTGCATTTTCATGCAACTGTTAACTGGCACTTACGATAACCTTAAGAATGGCTGTTATCAATATGTCGTGTTGATAGCACCATTAACTTTCCAGTCGAAGGCCCATTATTATGAAAAAAACCTTTATCTTTTCATAGCCTTTTGAATATCTCTCTCTAGTGTCTCAAATCTTTCTTCCACTTTTAATTTAAAGAAACCTTTAAACATCATACAATTTCTTGGAAACATTAGAAGTTTGGTTAACTTAAATGGTAAATTTAGAATTCAATACAAAACAATTACTTACGTTCCAATTCCATGCGTCCAAATTAGCGCAAAACTGTGGTATCAGTGTCATTTTGATGCACCCAAGTTAAGTAAGTTATCAAAACTATGGCAGTCGTAGATTCACTTTAATATTAACAATTTGATCACAGGACGGAAATCAATATAAAACTGGACCGAAACTATGACAGAAATTCATTTCACCTCCCCAATGTCCAAGGGGAAGAGCGCATGAACTTTAGGATAAGCGAAAAAAATTCGATACAAAGACATTTTGGCACAATTTCTAAAATATTCTAAATATAACATAAATAAATATAAATATATCATGTTGGCAAATGGGAAGGATTTTGTTCTACATTGTTAAAGAAAAAAACCTTCGAATGTGATCACATTTTTAAGCTAGTTTTTAAGGGAACAAAAAGTAACACTATTTTATCATCGAAAATGTTCTCCTATAAATCCTAAAATTGACGATTTTTGGGCATTTTTTTAAAATTTTCTTTTAACTATCCAAAAATTATTGTGTGTAGAAGCACCAAAGAATTAGCACCCCCTACCCCTCGTCAAATTCTGCTTAAGGCGCCTTCAACATTTAAAAAAATCAGTATTTTAGTCGAGGTCCAAATTAATTCCAGAAAACCCACTTCCCACGTGACATCTAGTGTGTGTCTATCTATTATTATTATTATTATTATTATTATCCCTCTCTTGTTTTTGGGCCCTCAACAGGCATGCGCCCAATTACAGTTTCTACTGTACTTACGCGACCTCTATCAGAGATCAAGCATACGTAAGGTGGCGTCTCCCTTTTTCTGAACTGCCTAACTCTGTCATAGATTTCCATCTATTTTGTGCCAACTTGTGCATCCATTCTCAAGTTTGTGACCCTTTTATTTCGAAAAACAAATACTAATGATTTTAATTTAAATATTGCATAGGCACTTGACGCTAAACTTTTGGATAAACTGTCTATATGGGTGTTCCATTTCAAATTACTAGATAGATGCCTAAGAATTTGGTACATTTCTCCTGAGGAATTGATTTCTTGCTTGTTTTAACTAACAGAGATTCCTTCCTTATGATCTCAAGCAGATTGAAATTTATAATTAATGATTTACTAGCATTGAGAACTATTCATCCATTAAACGACACGATTTACTGAAGATTGTGCGGTCTCGACTACCTCACTCATACTATCACCAGAAAAAAGATAACTAGTGTCATCCGCAAACATAACAATATTATCACCACTCTTGGATGTAATTGCACCAATTATATAGTATATGAATAGTAAGGGACCCTGTGGTACACCAGCTATAAGTTCCGATTTTAATGATCTTACGTTATTAGCTTGTACAATTTGGTTCCTAATACAGAGATACGAATTTAACCACTTATGTATAATAATAATATAAAATACGATTTCGGGTAAAATTTAATACAAAACTCGTCAGTAAAATGCCCCGAAGGGGCCTCGCACTTCAATATTCCCTCGCCAGTAATGTACCATTTTCCTGACTTTTATGTAAATAACTATAATAAAGTTTTTTTAAAGCTTTCTGCTCTACCAGAATAGTAGCCTTTTCTGGAACTGTTCATTTATTAAACCGTAGGGGAATTGGAGGTATTTTCACACATCCTATGTTTGTGTCAAAATCATTTTAAAGGCAAGTGGTTTGCAAAACAGCTGGAACTTAACGCAAAAACAATGTGTAAAGTTAATCAAATGTTTGAATCTAAGGCACTCCTCTCCTTAACTGTTCCTGACGCAAGTTAGCTTAAGTCTTCATTACTGTAATATGACCAACTCTTTGGACCCTTAGGGCACATTTTCTCAATGATTTAGTTCACATATGGTGACCAAAACACCAATGTTGCCTTAAACTGAGAGCCTTTTGCAAACCGTGGGGAATGTGTCGTGTATACTATAAAGATATCCGTTACTTTGGGTTCGGATATATTGGTTATTACTTATTACCATACAAGCGTTTGCGTTCTCCCATTATTTACGATACTGACACGTGTAGAAACCCGCTGTTTAATAAGTTGTTTTATTAATTAAATCTTTCCGAACAAAACGCTCTTAAATTAAGACGGGTACCCGGCACCGCCGCGACTATTTCAAAAATGTATAAATCGCCGTGGTCCCAAAAAAAATTGTATTAAAATTCCTATCTGATTGTCATAGGAAGTGACGCGTTTTTCAATCAGTGACCACCACTTTTACAAATGAATCCAAATGAGCAATAGGTGTCTGCCTTACCATCTGACTGTGTTACGTGTGTGATATGCGAGGTGGGCGTGCGGACATTTAAGAAAATGAAAAGCCGGTCCCGACCAGCGGTTGCTTTGATCTCCCTAATGCCTGTTTTCATCAACCAGATACTACACCTGATACATGATGCCATTTCATAAAAGCGGCACTAAAAGTATCATATAATAAATGCTAATTATGCGGAAGAGAGGCGAATGTTTATTGCTTTTTAGAAACGTACTAAAAGGGCACTTTATTATAATTTTAGACTTTTCAGAAAATGTTCACGCGTCGTCGTTAGTTAATTATAGTTTCTTGGAAGCAGCGAGTTTATTACTTTGAAAAATCATTCATTAGTGCTATACGAGTAGTAGCAATGCCGTAACTCTCAATCCGGGGTGGCCATTTAATCACTTTGCGAAATTGTATTATACGCTTATTGTTGACTTTGATGTTCCGCTACTTTTCCATTATAATTAAATAAATAACTGGTAACAAATGCAGCTCACGTTTCTGCAATAATTACATCCTGTACATCTCGTATTTTTAGTTCTATATGTATATTAGACCTGCATTGTTAGCTTTTGAACGAGCTTCAATTGGCAAATCGCATTAATAATCTACCCTCAAACGTCCCCAGCGAAAACAGGCAAAAAAATCAAATTACATTGAGCCGCAACGTAGCGATGATGCGCTTAACGTGGGACATAAGCTTACGAAATAAAAACATGGCCCGAGGCAACAATTTTTCCTTACCAACTTTGATCATAATAAACTTCTAAGCAACAAAAGGATTAATAATAATAAATTTATTCGGTTCCGAGGCATTTTTTGAATTGAATTATCGACAATGCCCGTCATTGGTCAACGAGATTACACGCGCAACTTAACTTTGCGAAAAGCTCAACAAGTAAACATTACAGGGTGGTCCATTCTTCGTCCACAATAGCGCGAACGGACGATTGAAACATTTTCCGTTCAATTCGGTATTTTGAAAAAAAGCTGTCCGAATGCATTAAAGACGCACCGAACACAATGGGAGCTTCGGCCGTAAAGCGGTTTTGTATTTAAATTATTGCACGGCCGGCCGAAAACGTAAAAGAGAATTTGTTATTTTAATCGGTCTGCGGCTTGGAAAAACTCCGAAACCAAGCGATCTCGCCGATAATCAAAATCATTAGGCCCCTTGACAGTAACGAATTTGCGGAGGGCCATTACCTTTGAAGATTGATGATGCAAGTAAATGAATAATTATCACTGCCTTCGTTGTGCAGTTCTGCTACTTGCCCAGAACAAGGGCGCATTTTATCTTGTTTAAATCTTACACAACGGTTGACAATACCTTGAAGAACGTTATTACAGAAAAGAGAACATATTACAATTAGCACTTGTTTTTGAATTATAACATTCAGTATTCATTGTTAAGAAGAGAAAGTCTTTAGGCGAAAGGCTTCTTTATAAAATCGCACCTTCTGTCTAACCGCCCAGGATTGTGTCTATAATAACACGAGAAGGTATAGAACGTACAACCGGGGGGTATATACTCCTAGACCCCCCCCCGGTGGTACGTTTTCCCTCAAAACATTCAGTTTTTTTCGTAAAGAACCATAGAATGAAAGGTCTCAACGAATGGAATTTCTACCAACCATAGCCTCCTTCACGACTCATTATCGTGATCGGATATAAATAATTCCTTATATCTCAAGAACAGATTGTCGGAGGATGGTACTCATAAAAGGCGATTTGGGCGTCTGGAAAATATGTCTATTGGCGATGTCAAAACCTTACGAGCTGGATGAGACATATCTATTGGTGAAGTCTTTGAGCTTTACAAGATACCGTTGAAAGTTTTTCCATACAACGTTTCGTTTGGGAGATATCATCAACAACTTTACAAACAAATTTCATAGAAAATGTAAACTGCGTCTGATAGGTATTTTCGCACGATTACCGTTGTGCGCGGGTACACCATCCTGTTGAAACTAAATTTCCAACTTTCGTTTTTTTTGTGTGGTACATCGTTGTATTGGTAACAAAAAATGCTACTCTACACAGTATGTACCTTTTTACGGGCCCTATAAAAACATAAATTTAATAATGATTTCTTTAAAATCTCAAATTTTTTAACGGTGTCTCGTAGAGCCAAGGAGTCACAATGAGAAAGTGTTTTTTAATCTTTTTGTATCTGTTCAAATAACATCACAAAAAATTAAAAACAAAATCGGCATATTTCGGTTTTTCTGACATGTCTTCGGAAGTAAAAGAAATAGAAAAACATTAAGTTGCCCCCCCCCCCTCCTACTTTCTGAAAATTTGTCATAGCTTCACCGTGATGGCGCTAGCTCTAATTGAAGTGGTGGTGCAAATGGGCTCATAACTAGATCAGGTGGCATAGATACCAGCGACAAAATAAGTAGTGGGAGGGGGGGGGGGCTATGTATACTGGACCCATCCCAAATGTATTTTCGGATTGCTAAAAAACGATAATGGCGTAAGAGGTATTATCGATGGCGCATGTGGGCGCATAACGAGCGCATTACTTTATAATAGTAGAGGGGTCAAGTTAACGGACCCTTGGCCCAATCGTTTGGCAGTTATCATGTTCATAGACAGACGGACACTATCGCCTTCCCTATAAAGCTTCCAGAGCTTTGCTCCACCAATTAATAATCTCTTCCACAAATTTAATACAACATTTTGAATTGCTGTTTTAAAAAAAATTGACGTCCGCCTGAAGATGACTGCTTATAGTTGAAACATGTCGCAAACCATCATTTACTTTATTAAATCTAAGGGGATCGGTTTTGTGCTTGAATTACCATGAACTACACACTACCCCATTTTGGGAACAACCATGGACATCATCCCTCAAAATTTCTTTGTGATACTAACAACAGAATAACTTTTTTCCTCGCGAACTAATTAATTAACACAACTATTTTCCTTAATTTAAGTGTTTCCCTTAAATTTATGTTTTTATACAAAAAAGTGTATTCTTTTAGAATATGTAATGAAAAGTAGTAGGTGTCATTAAAAAATAAGCTCCCCTTCACCATGCAGAAGTACGCCACTGACCACACATTTAAATTGCAAATATAAAGTTTAAAGATATTCCATATTCCCTAGCCCGCTGCTACGTCCTCCCGCAAAACGTTCAGCCCCATGAACTCTCATGTTAATGTTTCTAATCGATCATTGGGCATACCTTTCCCCATCGAGTGACCTCAAAGAAAAAAAATCAATGTTCTTTTCCCTACAAATAGGATTTCGTATACTCCATCTCCCTTTTTCTAAGAAAATTTCTTGAGTTTACCTAATCTGTAGAAAGGTGTTTAGCAAACTTGCTCGAAGGTTTTCAAAAAAATGCTATAAGACTTTTAACATTTGTTGAACAATTTCTATGAACATTTCCAAGAATTCCAAAAAAAAATGAACTTTCTACCATGAAAAACTTCGAAAATGTCTCGTGTTAATTTTTTATGAAGCACCATCTAAAATCCGTCGTACCCCTACGTCGTACTACGTTTTCTCTCAAAACGTTCAGCCCTAAGGATTTTCGTGACAATTTTTCATGATGGTCTATCGAAAAATTTTAAACCGGCGGCGGCGGGTCTGGGGGTAGGATCCCTGAAACTATCATAACATTTTCGTATAATTGGTGTACCTGGGGGTATTCCGGTGCTACGTCCTCGTGATAATGTTTTTAACGGACCATTGAACCTTTCTTTCCTCCGAAAAAAGATTCAATGTTCTTTTCCCTACAACTAGGGTTTCACTTACTCCATATCTTATTTCTAAGAAAGTTTCTTGAATTTACCTCATTTTTTGCCATGAAATATTTCAAAAAATGTTTAAAAAAAATGGTAATGTTTCTCAAAGCCCAAAAAAGTTCCTCAGACGTTTTCAAAAATAATGTCTACGGTTCCGGAAAAATTTTTAAAAATATCTAGCAAGACTGCAAAAGGCCTTGCTATAATCTCTTAGAAAATGTTCAGGAATCACGTGATAATTTTTTACAAGAGACCATCTAATCCTTTTTTCCATTAAATTAAATTAAATAAAGATAGAATCTTCCTTTTCTTATATCGTCACATCATGCTATCAGTGTACTACGTGTGTGGGGCGCTTAATCTATATCCTATAGCCCCCCCCCCCTCTAACCCTCTAAAAACGCTCGGCCGACTCTCGTGATACATTTTCATAAATGACCATCGAATCTTCTTTTTATGCCGCGTATTTCATACTCCACAACCTTCTGGTTTTACGTTCGACAGTCCCCTTTATGGTGTACGTGCGAAGTGCACTCGGGGAAAAATATTGATTCGGGGGGTTTGAGGAATATAGGAAATTTTACTTATCTCACGTTAGAACGGTGAATTAAAAAAAAACGAAACTTTGTTTGATTTTAAACAAATTCTACGGGGCTAGATTGTGTTGAAGCGAAGAAAGAAGCCATCAGCCATCGTAAGGTATATTCAACTATTCTCTATCCAAGATTTTGAAGATAAAGAGATAAAGAATACACAAGTGAAGACTCTTGATCGTCAAGTTTAAGGACAAACTAATCATGGTGTAATCGAACGGATCTTTTTGGGAGGAAGAAAGAGATGAATTTATATTCAAGCTCAACTTTCACAAGAAAAAAAGGCATCTTGAACGGAATGCGCTTACGGACTAAAAGAGAAGCTATACTGGGTATAATGATTTGAGAAGCCCAGTAATATGATCTTAAGAAAATTACGGGGACACTTTGTAACAAGGTTTCTACGAAGGGCCTTCAGATATCTCTAAGCTGATTCCTAGACAGACGGCCATTAAAGAACTATTGCTAAAAGTATCTCCAAAGACATTAGTTGTAGTCCGGATAATAAACAGCATACTTTTCTACGGCGGTTTCTAAGATTATTTTTTAAGACCAGAATGTTTCATATATTCTTAAGAAAATAAGCCAAACATTGTTTTCACATAAGATCATATATACTTCCTGCAAGGGTACGACAGATCACATATGAGTGATAATTCCGTGAAATGTTTGGAAAACCTTAGCCAGTCGTTCATAACGTTACAGTTGTAGAGGCTGGAGAACCCTTAAGGGCCATGAAGTCGGCACTCTGGTGCTACAGTAGGAAACATACTGGGCCCACTGCCCTTTCGTTCCTCTTAAATTTGCAGAAAAAACTTTTCAGCAGTTTTTCCCCATTTTCCACGCACAATTTTACGCTCGAAACTTTTGCGAGGAAACTTTAAACGTATACACGTAACAAATCGATTGCCTTCAGTTCCGCTATAATCACAGATACTCGCGTGTATAAAGTACCAATTGGCTACTATAATTACTATTAAAACTATTGTTTATAGGATGACGCCACTAACGCCATTATTTTAATTTAAAAGTTTTTATCATAATTGGAGTTTAGTTTAACGTAACATTTCGGCATTGAAATTGCAATTACTATTTCATGATCATTGCGTCTACAAATTGAAAATGTCGTACGCCCATTGTCGTAATTGAATTTTTGCGGAATTATTTCTTGCTGTTTGTTACAGATTAACTGGAGCGAGGCTTTTGTTTGAACTTCTGAAGGAATTCTGATTTGCCCTTTTAATGTACCCAGTGTTTTACACGAAAGCGAAAGCCCTCTGGTACCTATACCATCTCCTAAAGGGTGAACACCACCACAAAGCTTATTTTAATGATTACTCTATTTAAATTACCTCTCCCAATCGAACAACGTAATACCCGTAGGAAAGATAATTTTTCAGGTGAAGTAGACACTCCTAAAGGTCACTAAAGGACGAAGTAATCATTTTTTTCGGAATTCGGCAAGGTTCGGTTTACAAAAAAATGTAGCTATAGTAAAATTGGTCAACTTTCCAAACAGCTAATGTCCCTTTACCCTTTCAAAAACATTAGAGGATTGGGCAGTTCAAGAATCTATCAGACACCTAAAAGAGATACACATCCCAACCAAAATAGAACACATTAGACATAAAGGATGTCAAACTGTCAAATATTTTTTAAAATTATATTATATGAGTTTTTACTGCCGTATTAGAACTTTTTTTCAAATAGTAACCCACATTCTTTTTAAGGAGCTATGTTTTTGAGTGTTTGCCCATTCAAATACGACACAAAGAATTATTAGTTTAATGAAGGCTAAATTTCGTTTTTGACCGAGTATTAAATAGCGGGTTATATACGATACTTTTGAAGCAAGAATTTTCGCCTAGGGATGATTTATTAAGGTTTAACTGTGCCTGGAAAAGTTAGAAAAATTGGGGTGTAGCGGTTATTTCTTTTGCGAGTTGCGGTAAAATCTGCGACTACCAATTTCGTAATCTTATATTTGAATGTCACTTCATTAATTTACATACAGGGTGGCCCATGTATCTTGAGACAGTCAATTCTTGCAGAAACTAGCGGTGATATCAAAAAATGAGTTATATAAAATATTCTTCATATGGATGCTATGCAGATTTTCACATAAATGTCCCTTAAGGGTCAAGTGTAGGGTAAACTAATATTATTATTCTACATCGAAAAATAATATAACGTTGGAAACGTTTTTTTCCTACACTGACTATTTTTTGTAGACTACGTGGGGTACACTCCCCGGAATAAGATACCCAACCATCAGTGTACTTTTGCCCTCCTCAAAATGTCATTTTGGATCCGCCCCTGGTCCGAAGACCAGCTCAGCGAGGACAGAAACTTCAAGTAAAGGGCACATCCTGGGTTGCTCCCAATGCTCAGTAAGCCTAGGGACCGCTTTCGGCTTTTAGGAGTTTTAAGCAAAAGTGTCAGAAAAGTTACCGCAGGGCCAAGCGTTCATAGCTTTTTGTTCCTTCGATGTCGGCTCTTCCTATCATTGGCCCAATTTTCATTCGATTTTTTTTAATTTACGCAAAATTTAAACTAAATTTGATATAACGTGACTGTCACACAAAAAAAAGTTAATTTAATTTAATTTATTTGATGAACTCCGGGCGTCACCAGAAGAAACATTCCAAAATGTACAAAGGCGGTCCTTTATAATTTTAAATTATCTAAAAAGAATTCGTATGTGCGTCAGAAAAAAGATCTACACTTTAAACAGCATAACTAGATAACATATACAGCGTGTTGCATTTAAAAATAGCAACTTTGGGTCAAATCTCAGAAACGATGGTTCAAAAATTTTTTTGACTACATCACTGGATTCTACGTAAAAATATCTAAAATAAATAGTGTTTACCTTTTTCTATCCCACATGGGTAGCAGAATATAAGGTCTCAAAAGTCATACTTTTCGTTTTCACCCTGTACCTTTAAAACAAACGTGGATAGATTGATTCTGTTCGTCATATTAAAAGTTTCAGAATAAAGTGGCACAGGGGGTCGACAAAACCGCAACTCTCTGTCTTTAAAAGCAGCTGAAATACACGGCAGTCTCAATTAGAATAGGACACACGGTATAAATGGTATAGTATGTTCAAGCTTAAATAAATTCAATACCAAGTACGTAATATTGACACACAAAACGAAACATACAGTTTTTGAATTCTTCATCTCCTTTCTAGATTTGAATCAGAAGTAAAGAACCAAGGGTGGAAATTGACAACTCCCATTTTGATATCCTTGTGTTCACCAGAAACTCCCTCCAGAAATCTTGAGTGACCCTCGGTGGGTGCTGGTTAGACTTATCCCCTGATAGTCCATGGTTTTTGCTTACAATGCTTATTGTTTTAGGGCAGGGGCGCGTAAACCAATTAGGCGGAGTATTCATCAACGGGCGACCTCTTCCAAACCACATCCGATTGAGGATAGTCGAACTGGCCGCTTCCGGCGTACGTCCCTGCGTGATATCGCGGCAGCTTCGCGTGTCCCACGGGTGCGTTTCCAAAATTCTGAATCGCTACCAGGAAACGGGCAGCATACGTCCCGGCGTGATCGGCGGCTCGAAGCCGAGAGTGGCGACCGTCGAAGTCGAGACCAGGATAGAGCAATTGAAACGCGAAAATCCCGGCATATTTTCGTGGGAAATTCGCGATAAACTCATAAAGGTTGGTAATTTCAGGCGAGAATTAGAAATTGACACGCTTCTTTTTCAGGAAGGTATTTGTGATAAAAACAACGCGCCTTCTGTAAGCTCAATCAGCCGACTTCTTCGCGGTGGTCGGAAGGATGAGGTCGATCGAAAGAACCACTCCATCGACGGAATATTAGGTAATGTAGCCCCTTTTTTTCTCGACAAACAGAAGCGTGAGAATTTGAGAAACGTGATTCCGAAACCATTCTAAATTGTAACGTTATACCTGCGGCGGTGGCGATAAAAACGTTTAACACCTGTATAGTGGCTATAAAAATCAATATAAATTTAAAAATTAATTTTAGTATAATTTTCAGATAATAACGGAGGTCGGGTCTGTTATTTCATATAACGCGTTAATGAGCTTATCCACCTCTTCCCGAAAATCGGCCCGAAATACGCAAACGTGTTAATTGAATTATGAAAGCGTCCGTAGAGTTTTGATCAAAAGACACGTGGTTGATTTTTTGGACCTCACAAGTCGAGAGAATGACGCAACAGAAATTTCGCCTTCATTGAAGAGGTTTACATAATTATACCTCATTTGATTATTACTTTCCTATTCAGGATGATGATCGATTTTTCGTGATTGATTTTTGGGGTGTACCCCAAGCTCTGTTTGTGCAAGTCCTTTATGAAGCGAGTAATTGAGCCCGCAGGGGCGCAGTGGTGCATTCGTACACCGTGGCCAAGTGAAATAAATCTGAAATGTCCCATATTATTGGCTGAAAAACGCTTATGGTGCGCCCGACAAAGGTATTGCAAAATTTAACGGCAATACGCCAATTTACTCAAACGCAAATTGCAGCTGCAGTTACATGTTCGGTTGCAACTTACTGTGAAAATTACCGATAAATTACTTATTGATTTTTTTTATTAATTAAATAAGATTAATTGATTACTCGCCAACGCGTATCGTGCTCGCTATCGACAAAGTTAATAGCGGTCGAAGTGCTCGATTGAAAATTTAAAAAGTTTTTCATATTTAAAAGCACAGAAACAGTAATTTCTAATTCATCTTGAATTTTTAAGAAATGTTAGCGGATGTTAACTCATCTCAGAAGCTAATATCAGGTTGGGGAACCGATTCGGTCAAAAATAGCGAATTTTCTGAATTTCTTAATTTAAAGTTTCTCAGTTCCTTCTTGGAATATGGCGTTAAAAATCATTCAAAATGTTTCGATAGTCCTTCAGTACTTTTAATAAAAATTTTAAAGAACCTTTTATCCCCTTGCATTGCAAGGGTATCTAAGTGAATTTAATGATTTTAAAAGCCCAAGAGACGGATAGGTTATTAGGCGCTCCTAAACGCTTCCCAAGGCCTTTAAAATCTTTCAGTAATCACATGATCCCCACAGAAAGCCTTTCCAAAATATGAAAGTTTGAGAAATTTAACAACGCCTCAAAGACATGGATATATAAAGAAATCTTTACGTACTTAAAACTATGCTTAGCAATCTTGACTTGAGACTTCGAAAATTTAGCCGCAAAGTATTAAGGTTTTTAGAGGTTTCTAAGGATTTGCAAGTATAGCCGACGATCTCGAGGAATTTTCAAATATTCCCGAGGGTTTGGGAAACAGAGGATCTCTCTTTTCACAAGAATAATTCCATCGGTTGACACCTCACATAGAAAACATGCAATTTTCATTTTTTTCTAACTGAAAAAAGCACAAAGCTTAACGTTAATTCAAAGTTATTTGAAAAGGGGGATATCGAGTGCATTTTTGTAGGATTGGGGTAAAAAACAACTCAACTATATAATGACGGTTTCCTAAAGGGATGTGGGATCCTCTAAAACAATTTCTTATTATTCCAACACCTCGATTGTTGCGAAGATGTCTTTTGCTGATATTCTCCACTTGTGGGGTGCTTCTTCTCTGTCCATGTGCCCTGAGCAGTTTTCAGGGTAGTTTATATACTCGGGGCATCACACTTTAAGAAAGCCAAATTGGTACTAGCCTATCAATGTCCCAACTTTAAACCTTTAAAAAAATTACAGTCAATATTTTAGGTATACAGGGTGTCGTTTTTCGCGGTTCAGCATCTCGATTTTACCCGATATTAATTAAATTGTGACAAGGTGGTAACATTTGATTTTTTTCTAATTATTTATATTACAATAAAACTAGGCTAGACAACTCCCTTCTAAGGAGAACGTAAATACGGTATTCTAAGCGAGGTTGTGGAAATGACATTCTATTTAATATTTCTGGCATTTTGCCTATTCACATAAAATTTTAAAAAAACGATTTGAGGATAAGGAGGGTAACAAAATAAGTTTAATGCTGTTCTGTAGTCAATATGGCCACTAAATATATTTCACTAGAATAGGGTTAATAATGACTATAATTTTTACTTATGTGGACAGTTTTTTTTTTGTTAAATGAAATGAATTGTTAGATAAGTTTAAATGATACAAAGGAACCCAGCTCTCACAGAGTTAACCCAAAAGTGCTTTCATTTTATGATATTCTCATTAAAATGAAGAGGTTTGTCTCAAATGACCAACATCTCTAAATCTCTAATTCAAATTCGGTTTCAAGTTTGAAGTACTAAAACACTGGAATTTTGAAACATTGGAAAAAGAGATCGACATTTTTAGGTGAGGACGATTGGCAATTGTAGAAATTCAAAAATCGCGGAATATTAAAATTGAAATTTTCACAATTTTGTTTATTCTTGAAATTAAATAAATTCATTTTATGATGTGGATATACCGAAAGTTCGGGGTATCTAGAGGTCTCGGGGGATTGGTGTATTAAGAGAGCGGTTCGTAAATCAATTTTTTCTGGGCAAAGATCAAACCCAAATTATTGATCGCTTTTTCATGGTAAAATTTTCTGAAAATCAACTGAATGAAAAGCAATTTCGACTTGGCACCACAGATTAAAATAGTCTGTGATTATACTTTAATGAAAACCATAGTGAATCCTTAAAGGAGAAGCAAACAATTCATGAAATGTATCCAATCAGCCTCAGTTTAGTTAAACGTAAAATAGAAAGATTGGAAAAAATCAAGATTGGTTTTTATCTCGGGTTTTATTCATCTTTTTATAAAAACCATGGGTTTTAAGAGATATTCCAATACGGATGTTAGTGTTTTTCATGAGCTGTCAAATTCACTGAAGAATAGCAAAAATCTTATTTAATTATGGTTCCCAGATCGTATTAAGAGGTTTATCATTTAAAATTTGTTTGAGAATAAGAAACAAACTTGACCGAAATAAGGACAAGTTAAATAGTATATTAAGATACAAGTGTATAATCAAGTCTTTAAAGCACGCGCAACGAGTTTAAGGGCACGACGCAAAGCGGAGTGCCTTTAACGTTGCAAGTGCTTTAAAGACCAATTATACACGTGTATCTTATAGTATTTTTTATTATACCTGCAGTATGATTTAAAAATAGGAAATACAATGAAGTCATATTGACGTTATATTCGAATACATGTCTAATTAAGTGGGCTGGGTGTTCGTAATTTCACGATTGCCATGGAAATGTCACTTGACGTTTACTTATAAAAATCATCGTCTTTGTGAATTATAGTATTTTCCGTTGAAAAAGATAATACACCGTCCATTAAATCGATTGTTGTAAAATCTAAACAAACGTTGGTAGGTGTAAAATTCAACTCCAGTAAAGCCTATTATAAAGAATATGAAAAGTTGTTTCCATGGATGAATAGGAAGTTACTTACGAATACAGTCTTAAATGCATCCATAATGCTGGCATATATGAAGGAAATGTCAAAGGTATTTAAATCTTCTATATTTTGGTGCATTCATTCAAAATTTTAAAGCAATGCTGCGATTAAAAAGTGGAACAGATTTGGAAGCATACCCTAAATTACGCGCGTTTGTGAAAGCTTCAACCAAAGGATAGGTACAAAAGCCAAATAAATGTTCTGCATTTACAGAAAGCGAGCTAAGAGGATTTTTTATTTCATTCAGATGACAGTTTCAAAAGTCATACTTGAAGTATCGTTACTTAGCAACTTTAAAGCACGTGTGTTTTAAAGGCCCTTTTTCGCACGCATATGAGTGTTTAAAACGGAGATTGTGATTCAGGTATAATAAAAAAGTAATTGTAAACGATTTCCACAAAGCGCATTTCCACATTAACAATGGGCTTACAGTTTACTTTTATAAGAAACACAAATCACCTCAAAATAAGACATATACATATATAAATTTTTGGATATGCATTTTCAATTTACTCATTAAATAATAAATAATAATAATAATAATAAGAGTGCCTTCCTCTGAAATTTCAGAAGAATTGGTTCACAAATAAGCAATGTAGGCCTGTGGATGCATAATAATTTTATTGTGTCTTTTAGTGTGCGTATCCGCAGTATATTTTTTTGGTGTACGTTTAATTTATATTTTTAGGAACCACTTTCCTTTAAAATTTCAGAAAAATCTGCGCATAAAAAAAGTTGGGTATGTGCAATCTATTTTTTTCAAAAAGTTGCATTATGATAAATAATGACCCAAACGGTTAACCGTGGTTTCCAATAGAGCGAATTATATATTTCTCTATCAATGCATTTCACCGCTTCCCGAATCAAACTTTGGGTTTATTTGATCCAAAATTATTGCAAAAATAGAGAAAGTTTTATGTTTAAGTTTTGCCCAACCAAAAATAAAAATGCAACAAACGTATAAAATTTCTAAGCACAATAAACGGCAAAAGTGTAAAATTATGAGAAGCAAAAATATAGGTTTTTTTTCTATAACTGTCTGTCTTGTAAGAGACACAGAAAGAATTGCTTCCTTGGTGAAAGCCTCGACACCATAACGATCCAAATACAAAGGAGTAGCTCTTAAGATACGCGACACAGTCATAGAGACCGGACGGTCAGAAGGGCGAACGAACCCACAGACGGGCACACAAAGTGCACATTTTTTATTTTTGTGGAAATGCGCTATGACATAGCTTCTGAATACACGCAATCCACTTTCTGGCATACATTTACAGTTTCCTTTTATACCAAAAATAAAAAAAGTTGAATTTGCGCATACGCAATCTATTTTTAATATTTGCGCTCAATTTAGTTTTATAAGTACCACCTTCTGTAAAAAAAATTTCAATTCGTTTTATGAAAAATATCGCCAGTTAAAATTTCGAAAAACAGTGGATACACTAGTAAAAAAATTTGATCTGAGCCTAATTAATTTATTTTTTGACATGCGTATTCATTTTCCATGTAACTTCTGCAACTTCTGTTAAAATTTTCTAAAAATTCGATCACAAATAAGAAAGTTAGCGTTGCACAATGCACATGTGCAACCAGTTTTGTCATGATACTTCAATTTCATTTTACAAGAAAAATCCTACCTTAAAATTTCAGAAGAAATAAAGAATGTGGGTCTGGGCATGCGGAATAATTGTTGTATGTGTTTTTAGTCTGCGTATGTGCAATTTATTTTTTAATGTGCATTTAATTCATTCTTTGCTTTTTTTTTAATTTCAGAAAATCCGTCCACAGTTAAGAAAGTTAGTACTGCGCATGCACAACCTATTCTTTGACAAGTCATTTCAATTTGATTTTACAAGAAGCATCTTCAGGTATTGAATGAAGCACAATATACGGCAAAAGTGGAAAATTATGGTATTTGAAAAGATAATTGTTTTTAATAAACGCAGAAAAAAATCCTCCCTTAATGCAAGCATCGATACCATAAGGAACCAAATAGCGAAAAAAGTAAAACAATGTCTCTTAAGATAAAGATCTAGTAGCGGCACGACCGTAGGGAGGGACACGGGCGAACAGACGGACGGACATAATCAATAGCGCATTTTTTTTTATTTTTGTGGAAGAGCGCTAAAAAATGTAAACTTTCCATGCTTAAAATCACTGCCACGTTTAACGTGTTATTCGAAAATCTCTAAACGTTTAAAAAAGCTTTGTGTGTCTAACTTTTAAATTTTAATTTTTCAAAATTTCTGTATTTCAAGCACGCATATTTGCCTTAGAATTGCATGCGGCCCCAAGTTTACGGAACCTAGCCACGACTGCGTGAGTCACAAAATTCATAAACAGGAATTCTACGCAAAATAAACTTCTGACACGTATGACCATGGCTATAAGCTTAATACATACCCCACCTCACGAAATCTCGCAAACGTACAGGCATACGCAAATACCCAGAAGGAGGCCATCAGTGTTGCTGAGCCAAATCTCATAACGACCTAAAAATTGCAAATAGATCACTTTTTTTAGAGTAATCTGTACCTGTTACCTTAAAATTTCCATACTTTTGTCGTTGAATCGTTGAACATGGTATCAAAATAATGTAATAGTGTTGATCACTTTCCCAGCACAAATTCACTAAAATGGTTAATAAATTAATATTGCAAAAATTAGTGAGATCAAACTGTACGATATCGATATAATCCACCCCGAAACACGATCACAACCAAACTGGTAAGAAATACTGTTTAATCGTTATCAATTGAAACTTGTTTCTTAAATTTAATAAATTTGACGGCCTGATTACTCATCGTTGTATTAGCTGACCAATAATTGTGCAGGTAAATCGCGATCGCTAAACGTAAACCCCTTCCTTCCTATTTACTTTACTAGAAATTTTCTGGACGATCTGGGAATCTTCTTGAATTTCTAAGAAAACAGAGTTCGAAGTAATCGAGAATAACTTTTTAAAGTTGATGGTGATTTCTCCGAAAGGAAACGTTGCATTGAATGAGAAAGTATTTTTAATTTTTTTGTATCTATGCAAGTAACATAAAAAAATCAAAACGAAATTGACAAATTTCGGTTTGTCTGGCATCTCTTCGGAAGTAATCGAAATTTTCTAGTTTTATTTAAAGCATATTGCATAATTGCACATCTTTTCTCTAATTTGACCAGCTTCGTATCTTTTATTGTTTCGAAGACCCCCATGATGGACATCCTTATTTTGCACACAGTGTATAGTGAAGATTTTTACTGTATTCTGTAATGTATTGCATTTTATACGCGCAACTATCTAAGAAAGACTGCGTTGCAAAGAGAAGCAAAACAAATATTTTTTCCACAAAATTCGTACTCCTATTGCCAAATTAGCAGTAAACAAGGGAATTTTTGACTTTTTTAGTTACAGAATAATGAAATAAATATATCATCTTTAAATTTCGACTGCGGTAATAAAGGTCTCTAGTTAGAATCCAGGTTCAGGCGTGGATATTTGTAAATTTATGGTGGGTTCGGTTGGTAGAGTAACCTTGGCTGAAACCGCGCCCGCTGAAAAATAAAGACCAACAATAAAATAAAATAAAATACAAAATTCGACAAACTTGACCACCTATTGCCATTTGAGCTGTAGACAAGTGTAAATTTTGAATTATTTAGAACCAAGAACTACGAGAGTACCATGAGAAAGGGATGATAGTTATGGGAAAGGGTTACGAGTCCTTTAATACTTTTCATATAATTTTGCGGAAATTGTCATTAAATCTTCCTTTGCTGAGGACCACCCGGTGGTACGTTCTCTACAATACTTCTTAGAAGAAGATCTGATGATGTTTTCTCAAAAAAGAGCATAGGGTTACTAAAGGGAAAATCACCCCGGGGGTACCATGTGAAAGGGATGAGGGTTATGGGCGAAGCCCTTCTTTGCTTTAATATGATTTTTCGGAAATGGTAATTGAATTTTTCTTTTTTTGCTAAGGAAATTCCAGCACTGGAAATGAAATTTCTATTAACCAAATTGCTCTCTACTTTATTTTGAACGATAGAATAAAATACAAAAGAAGGGTAAAAGGAAATGTATTATGCACCAGAATAGTGAAATGTCATAAAAAAAAAGGCTGTTTATGCACTACATCAATGAGAGAGAACTGTTCAAATGATATACAAGTTATAGTGCTCTTTAAGGCAGTCAGTAATCCAAGCGTTTATAAAATATACGAGTAATACATAAACCTAAACGGCGCGGTGAAATTTTTTATCAAATTTGCATAGCTCGTTTATAGTTCTGCAGGTATTATTAGTAAGTAATAAAGAGCGATTTAATATTATCGTAATTAAAGCGTAGATACTATATAACGACCTGCGATTTTATTATTTACAGTTGTCAGTTATTTAAATTAGGTTTATAACGCAAACTAGTAGTTAAAGTGCCATGCGTTAGCCAACAGATTACGAAAAAAATTGCGAAGAAGGTGAGATACCTCAAACATACCGTATGGGTTCGATTATTTCCTTCCTTTATGGAAGGTAATCCGGTCCTCTTAAAATAATCTTTGTGGGTTAACACAAAAAAATTCTTCGGTGGTCAGAAAACACCTTCTCACATCCTGCGCACAGATTCATTCCCTGTCTTCATATTTACGGCAAAAAAAACCTCAAATGACTAAATCTAGATAACGAACCATAATCAGTATGAAGTTGTTCCGACGCATTCCTCTCAAACAACATATCAGACTGGGCACCCTAAACCTCCTTAAAAATCTATCGTGGGCCAACCCACAGTTGGTTAGTCGCCTCTTACGACATGCAGTGTCTCTGCAGTAGGGTTATTCTTTCCCGACCCTACACGGGTAAAATCCAAACAGACCATACGATGAAGAGAAAAGAACTAAGACGAAAAAAGAGCACAAACTCTAAGTGAAGCCGAACAAGTTTGCCCGTGCTTATCCACTGGGAAAATAAGAATTCACAGTTTTCGGTCCGTCAACAACTGTTTCGGTGGATTTCTAACGAAGATGCGAGGTTTTTTTTTTTTTTGTGTTTTTGTTCGAGAGGATTTTCTTAGAGAGATGTCAAGATTTGAGGAAAGTCTAAAAAGAAATAAAAAAACTTCAAGATGAATCTCAAAATAATGGGATGCCAACGTGAGGGAAGAAGATCCAAAGGGAACACGAAGATAAATGGAAGAGAGCCTGAGAAAGATTTCATATAAATTTAAAGAGACTTTACGGGGAT
Source organism: Photinus pyralis (assembly GCF_008802855.1). Classification (NCBI taxonomy): domain Eukaryota; kingdom Metazoa; phylum Arthropoda; class Insecta; order Coleoptera; family Lampyridae; genus Photinus; species Photinus pyralis. Next base: position 4,313,583 of record NW_022170819.1, read on the forward strand.
GATCAAAGGTGCATGAGGGGGGACTCAAATAAAATTTAAAAGGGAATTTAGTGAGCGGTATTTGATGGGAAAGATGAAATATATATTTAGGGAAGCTTGATAACAGATTATAACAGACAATGGCTTATGGGGAAATTAACCTGGGAGGCTTATAAAGAGCTTTTCTAAAAGCTCATGGAGTCTTAGGAAGACCTGATGGAACTTGAAATGAACTTACGAAGGATTGTATGGGACTTTGAGGAAAATAAATGGAGACCGAGATCTTGATTGAAAGAGAAATTGAAAAAGAAATTAAGAATTGAACGTGAATTTAAGCGCTTCTTCGCAAAACTGACATTTTTTCTGGTTTCTTCCACTATTGTTCTGTAAAACCTTCTAAGGCATTTCAAAATCATTGTATGCATCTTTGCGTGTTCTTCCAGAACTTTTTTGATCTTTCTTGATTCATCTAGGTTAGAAAGTCCCTAGGGATTTATGAAATAAGACAGCTCCAGAAAAATCAAAAGTGTCTCTGGTGGAAAACACTACAAAATTTCAAAGCAGAGTTCTGAGCAGGTTTTCACAGCATAACTGAAAAAGATCCATGGTTGTAAATATGTGGCTCGATAATGAACTTCAAAATTACCCGTAATCTGTGCCAAGATTACGAGTAACTTTGAACTTTTTTACAGAGCAATTGAGAACTTTCTAGGTGCTTTCCAGAACACCCCACTACCCTCACAGAGACCTTTGAGAACTTATGCAGAGCTTTTAAACTTAGTAGCTTGCTACTCTGAAGCGCTACTATTTTGAACACCGATAAGTACCTTCCCAAACTTCTTATTACCTTTACAGAACACACTACTTCTCTCCCAGATATTTTCCGACTCATTACAGACTCTTGAAAGCTCATGCAACGATTTCTAGCTCATCTTCAAGGGTTACTAAATCCCAGAGATTTCTGATCTGCGAGTTCGAACGTACATTCCCTGTCCCTTTGTCCTTTTTAAACTTCTCTTCATGCAACTCTCGCTGGGTCGGTATTCTTGAATTTCTGGGAGGGGAAATTCTCCGGAAAGTGGACGTGGTTCACCTTAAAATGTCGTATTCTTGAAAACGTGACTTGGTACGTGGCCGTTCGCCGCCTTTTACATAAGAGAAAACGAACTTTCCGCCAGCAGCGTTTCTAACCTGAATTGCTCTCGAAAATTCCAGAAGATCCAAAGAATCCAAAATCTGTGGTAAGGCTTAGAAAACAGTTTAGAGGGTGCTAAATGCTTTCCGAAGTGTATCAATGCCTTGTAGTGCAACGAATTGGCTTTCGAGACAATAAAAAGGTTTCCAAAGTGAAATACCGCCTAGGTCCTTAGCGGTTTTTTTTTGTATGCCCAGATTTCATTCTTCAGCTCAGAGAAATGGGCCAAAAAAGGCGTGAAAAGGCGATGAAAATGCGTTTTAAAGGTATGTAAGCGAAGAAACATTTTATTACGAATATAAAAATCGTTAAATAAGCAATGAGAAATTCTGGAGGACTTCCAATCCTTAAAGATACGCCAGAAAATGTCAGAATGCTCTCGAGAAACCTGAGGTTTCCTAGTCCTTTAAAATCTCTTTTCAGAAATATTTAAAGTCTTTCTAGAGTCATCTGGCGTATTTCCCAAATTGTATTGGCCCTTTCCAAATCTCCTCTCCAAAGATTTTTAAATATTTTTTCAAAGCCCTGTCTAAAGCATTATCTATGTTTCAAGGCAGTAAGCTCTTTCCAAATCGCTCTTCGTATGTAGTTTCTAAAACTGGCTACACACGTGTAATGAATGAGTCTACAAAGCTCTAAAAGGTCTAAAGCACCTACTACAGCATTTGCCTTCCCGAGCGTTTACTCTTCTGGTACTTCTTCGAGTTCTATATTTTTAGCTTCTAGACCGCGGGTTGATTTTTGGTTATTGAAGGGAGGGGGAGGGGGACATTGATATGGTTTAATATATTATATATGAAGGGCGCCCTGAAGTATGAAAGTTTGATAACTGCCACTATAATCTATACGACTAATTACTAATCCCAAGAAGGATTACTGTCTCAATATAACATTTTCTAATTTTTCTAGGTCCAAACTGTTCCGGAGACGAAAGCGACACCGAATCTGAACCAGGAATCCCGCTAAAAAGAAAACAACGCCGCTCCAGGACAACGTTCACCGGTGAACAATTGGAAGCCCTCGAAAGGGCTTTCGGCAGGACTCAATACCCGGACGTGTACACGCGCGAGGAGCTCGCACAGAAAACCAAGCTGACCGAGGCGCGCGTTCAGGTTTGGTTTTCGAATCGAAGGGCGCGATTACGTAAACAATTAAATTCGCAACAATTAAACGCGTTTAACACGATGTCCCTCCAATCCGCCTTTCCCGTTCAGCATCAGTACTCCGACCCCGCGTTTAATCAGGCGTCGTGGCCGCAGCAGTCGTACGCCCTCGGCGCGTCAACCCTTACGCCGCCGAGCACCCTTTCGCATTCTTCGACTACCACCAACACGACCGCGACAAGCACCCCCTCGTACACCACCTACAATTCCACATCGATCGAGCCCAACGTGCTGAACCCCACAAATCAGCTCGGATACATGTCGCAAATATCACCCAACCAACACGGGGTAGGAACCCAACAGTCCGCGGTGTGGAATCGACACTCATCCAACAACAAAATGGCCGAAAATTTAAGCAGTTGGCATGAGAATTACAGGTACGTTTTTTTTTCAAGTAGAAAAGTGCTCGAGAGTAACGTTACCATTCAGAATTATCGCGTACGTTTCATTTAAAACGTTATTTGTTGCTTTGTGTTCGAGTTTGTACGTGACTTTGAACTTTATAGGTGGGTACCGTGTGCTCACATTAAAATATGTAGTTCGTAAAGGAAGCATGACTACGTAATACTTATAGAAATGCCTTTTTTGTGCGTACATGTATACCGCTATTCTAATGAAATAGTTGTAGTAATTTTGGTTTTTTCAATGAATAACTCTGCCAATTAATTTCGGGTTGAAAAGCCTGCTAGATTACTGCAAAGTCAATAAGTAGCACAAATCATGACTGGCCTCAGTCCTTTTTCGTAGAACTGCTTTCATATATTTTAAACATCACGTACCCCCGATTGAAAATTTTATTGGAAAACTGCTTATTTGTAAGGAGGGTGGCTATTGTTTAAATAATATGTTCATAAAACTTGGGCTTTTGTTTAATCAAAGAAAGAGCATTTAGCAAATTGATTATTTTGATAAAATATCAAAAATCACTTCCATTCATTCCGGCACCTCCACCTACCGTAAATTATAATATGCACCCCTTATCAAGTGACACGTTTATTTTATTAAATCCTCGAACTAGTACATTATGCCTTCAAGTCTTCAGATCACTCAAATTCTTGGGATCCAGAGTGTTAGATTCTTCTTATTATTGAAATCAGCCAAGATGTTCAATCTGAAGCTTGAGATTCGTCCATTTTTTAATCTTTCAAATCCTTTAGATCCAACAGATTTTTAAATTTCTTAGATTGAACTACTTGAATTCTTCGTACGCTCCATACTCTTCAATGTCCCATTACATATTTTTCCATTTCGCCCTTCGGCTTCCTTTACTCTTGAGAGTATTCGAGTCTTTTTAAATCTTTCTGTTCCCTCACCTTCTTCTTATTCACCTGTTTCGATTATTTGGATTCGTCTCATTCTTCGAATTATTCTTGATCGTTTTTAGTTTCTTAAGATTTTTTAGGCCATTTTAATTCTACTTTTTAATATGCTTCCCATTCAGTTTCATATTCTTTAAATCCCTTAAGTTTTTCGTGGTATTTAAATTACCTGTTTAGTTCTCTTAGTATTTCCCATCTTTAGGTCCATCAGATACTTTATTTACTTAAAATTGATCGAATTCTTCTCTTTCTTCGATTCCTTGAGAGTTCAGGTTATTTGGACTTGTCGGATGCTTCGGATACTTCGAACCACCTGTACCCTGTACTTTTTTAGAAATCTTCAGGTTCGTCTAATTCTTTACTTTCGTAGTTGTCGCATTCTCTCCATTGTTCGGATTCTTTCATTTGCCACAATTATCTGGACCCAGGTCTGGACCCTTCTGATTTTTGCGATCCTTCAGATGTTTCGGATATTTTCTATTTCAGTTCTTTCGTCTTCTTTGAATTCTTCAAACTACATTTCTTCGTATTGCTCAAATTTCTCAAGTTTTCACAACCTCAATTAATAATTAAGATTCTACCAATCCTCGAATATCTTAAAATTAAAGCACGGATTTGAAGAATTAAATTTATGTAATCGTATTTCACGATCACGGAATCTAAAGTGAGTTCGGAAGATTTGCATTTTTCCAATTCGTCCATTTCTTCAAGTTTTTCAAAATCTCTTAAAACACCACCTTCACTTCTTTCGCATTCTTCCACATCTCTGCTAGAGTTTTCAAAATATGATTAAGAGTAAGTTTAAGATTCTTCTACCCCTACTTGGATCCTTCACAGGGCGCGTATTCGGTATATGGTCTTACATCGCTCTGGATTCTTTGATTTATCAAATTCCTTTGACTTTCAAGTTTTTTTAGTTATTAAGATTGCTCGAAATCCTTAAATGCATTTTTCATATTCACTTTCTTCCAATTTCCTCAGATGGTAATTCCTATTCCTACATTCCTTCATCGATTTCAGCAGATTCGATCCCTTCATGTTGGTCCAGTTCTTCACATGTTCAAATTTGATTTTTGATATTCCGTATTCTTCAATTACTAAAATTCTTTGGAATTCTACGTATCCTTCAAAACGTTAGAGACGGAACAATTCTAATTAACAAAAGGAGGTTTTTTATCAACTACCGCCCCTCATTCTAGCCCCTTATCAAAAGAGGGGGTTGGGGGGAGCGGGCTTTATCCTTCATGCTACTCTAATGAAAAGTCTCAACGAAAGTAATTAATTTCTACCAACAATAAATAGTCGTCCTCTTCGACTCCTTATCGAGATCGTATATAATGCCTTATATCTCAAGAACAGACTGTCGGAGGAAGGTACTCACAAAGGGCGATGGAAGACATATATCCTAGCATATATCTATTGGTGATGTCAAAACTTTCACAGCGAATATCACGAAAACGCTTTGTCGGGGGAAAGTAGTCCTAAAGACAAAATAAACCGTCGTCTTTATATTACTTTTAACGTAAGTAATTAATTTTATTATATGAATGGCCTATGATTACAATGCTGATACGAAATTTTCAAAACGGGTAAGAGTTGAATTCTTATCTTCATGTCTACAGCTTGGCCAGTAATCCACAGGAATTAACAATTTTGAAGAAACAACCCTTGCAGTTGATAAGTGCTAGACAGGATTTTAATAAAAATATAATATTTGTCTCTGTTTTCTGGACTAATGCGTAATTTCTTAACGGCTAGGGGTTGAATTTTTATGTTCATGACTACAAATTGTGGTTGAATTGGTACGGCGTTATCTACAGGGTTGCTAGTGAACCCCTTAAACTTAATAAATAATAAATAAATCCAAGAAATAAAAATTTTAATACGTTGACACCCCTAGTGCCTGCTAAGAAGGAATTTTTACTACTAATAAACTTACCTAATTTAAAAAGGGCTAGGGATTGCCTTTTTATGTTCATTTCTTATTTATTTATCAAACAAAAAAATAAAAACACCAAATGCATGGTATAACTGCACCCCTTGATAGTGACATCTGCAAGAGAAATGTCACTGAAATATACCTAATTTCTGGGGTTGAATTTTTATGTTCACTCACAATGAATAAAAAAATTGATGCGTGGCTAAATAAACACCCATTGTACGGATAAGTGCGTGAGTTTAAAAAAAATTTCGTAATATCAAAACGTCTAGTGGTGCAAGGTTGTAAGAGAACCCCTTAAGCATAATCAATTAAAAAAACAAAAATTTTGATGCTCTGTAAATGAAACGCCCCTTGCAGAGTATAAGTGCTAATTTAGAGGATACATTTTTTTAAAATTAGGTACCTAATATTAAAACGGCTAGGGGTTAAATGTTCATATCTACAGGGTTGTGAGTGAACCTTTTATGCACAATTAATCAAAGAGATAAAATGCACCTTGCACCTCTTGCAGTAGATCGGTGCCACACAAGAAAGCAATTTCCTTGAAATTTTCAATTTAGCTAAGGGTGAAATTTTTTTGTTCATGTCTGCATGGTTGCCCCTGAACGCTGTAATCATACTCAATTTATGATATAAAAATACTAGATGACAGATAAGAATGACACCCTGTACGGTGCCGACCAAGAGATTATTTTTCATTAAAATAATCCGTCTTGTAGTTGAATTTGGTTGTGATATATTTACAGGGTGTCCAGTGATAAGTGTAACTAATCAAACAATTAAAAAGTTTTAATGCGCTGCAAAACACCCCTTGCAATGTGTAACTGTTGAGTTAGAGGGAATTTTTGGTGGTGGTTAATATCGGTTTTTTTTAAGTTGGTTTGTAGGACTGTGAATACCGACTGCACGTTAGTAAGGGAAGTATTGCATTGGGGTAATAAGTGACCCCCCACCCACTATTTTGACGTTTTAGAGCTCTCCTCTCCAACGCACACGCTTGTCCCAACGGTGGTTCCATTTGTAAAAAATAGCATTGATAGGTTTTTTGCAATGTCTCTGAGCTCCTTCGTGGCATTTGCGTAAATTTTTAGATCTGATTTCTCTCTCTACCTCATGAGGTTCGGATATAATCCTTTGTTGTAGTACAAGTTTCCGTTTGAGCACCTTGTCTACGTATAGCCAGCATAACGACCTGCAAAAAACAAAGCGGATTCTCTCTGTCCCCAAAAGTGGGACGAGAAAAAGATTATCGCAGGTCAAGAAACATTTTCTTCTGGCCTGTAGTATTCCAAAAAATTATAAACGCAAAACTATGCTCACAGAAGAGATATCAAAACGTTCTCCTCCTTTCATATACTCCCACACACAAAAAAACTCTTTAATCTCTCAAATATAAGCCTAATCATTTTACTATAAAGATGTGACGTCGTAAAAAATGTTTATCAATTAAAAAAAGCACACTTGACTCAACCAAAGCACAACTTTTCATAGATCCACCAAGAAGTGGTACAATCTGATAGAATTTGAACTATGGAATCAAAAAAAAATCGAAAAATCAAATTTAACACGCTTCAAAAATCGATTTCAAGAAATCTGTCAGTTAAATTAATTTAATCAACATCCTACAACATGTACTTCGTATGACGTACTTTTGCACACAGTTCCCCCGTCTCCTTGTCGGTTATCCTACACTCCAAAAACGCGAGGTTTTGTCCGCACTTAACCGTTTTGGCTTCAATCTGTATTACTTTCCCCAAAGGAATATCCCTCACGAAGCTAAAAACGAAAACTAGATCAGCACAGAGATTTTCGCTTACCTCACGTGAATATCCGCGGTAACATTCGCCTGAAAGCAGCAGTTGCTGTGCGTTAAGTGCGCCAAAGAGGTGAACGTATCGACGAGACCTGTCAGGAAACCACCCTCTGCTGTATTTCGACGACCGACGTGGTCTTTGGAAATTGTAAGTTCCGCAAGACCGTCGCCATTTTGCAGTTCAATTACATTCATCTAGAAGTTGTCCGTTGAGAACCCAGATTTTTAATGTCCACGTACCGTTTGCAGAATTTTGTCGTAACCAGATTTTAGGTTCCTAAAGTACTGATTGCCCTCCAGGGTGCCGAATCTGCGGATTCCATTCCAGATCGGATTCATTTCTCGTCAACCAAAACATTATTTCGTAGTTGTTTCGAATTTCATAAACCGATTTCGGTGGCATGACGAAATTACTGATACGTAGCACAAACAGTAAGTTTCTGATAAATCCCTAGATAGTAATGGGGACAAGGCTAAGTTTATTTCAAATGTTTACGCGCAAATTTTACGTTTATAGCTGCTCTCCAAACAATTCCTCCTTTCCTTTCTTGTTTTCCAAAAATATTTACTTTTTTTTGTAATAGACGGCTTTGCAACTTTGCAAGTATTGACTGCTTGGAAGGTATTATGTTATCAAAAATCTCTAAACCTTCCCCATATAGTTTTATTCGTTGAAGTTTTTAAAAATATCAGCGACTATAGTTTCGGCGTACTGCCATCATCAGGCGATGTGAAAGTTAACAGGAAAACGGTAAATTACAAACGTTGAAGACGAATAAGACGAACATGTTGTTTTTTTAATTATTAACTTGCCGAAGCCAAGTGAAAAAACCTGAAGGGTGGTTAAAACGGAAAGGTTGTCCTAAGTTTCAAGACGAATTATTATCAATCCTTGTTAAGACAACCAACCGGAGGGTTGAATTTTTTTTTTTTTTTTTTTTTTTTTTTTTCAAATTCAACCCTCCGGTTGGTTGTCTTAACAAGGCTAATTCATCTTGAAACTTAGGACAACCTTTCCGTTTTAACCACCCTTCAGGTTTTTTCACTTGGCTTCGGCCAGTTAATAATTAATAAAAAAACAACATGTTCGTCTTATTCGTCTTCAACGTTTGTAATTTACCGTTTTCCTGTTAACTTTCACATCGCCTGATGATGGCAGTACGCCGAAACTATAGTCGCTGTTATTTTTAAAAAACTTCAACGAATAAAACTATATGGGGAAGGTTTAGAGATTTTTGATAACATAATATATTTCAACCCCCATTTCGAGGAACGATGGATCAAAAAAAAAAAAAAAAAAATGCTTGGAAGGATTAACCATTGAAAATTTGCAACGAAATTTCATTACTCAAATATAAAATACCCCAAAGATTCATTTTTTGAATCTCTTTGCTTGTAACTGGAAGCAGAGCTGGGCAGAATACTTTCAAAAAGTATTTGAATACTAAATACTTTTACGTCCAGCACAAGCGAATACTAGATACAGATACATTGAAAAGTACTCAAATACTTTAAAAAATAAGTATTCAAATACTTTTGAATGTATTCGAATACTTTCAAACGTATTCGAATACTTTAAAAAGTATTCTAATACTATCAAAGGTATTCGAATACTATAAAAAGTATTCGAATACTTGTCACTCAAATACATTAAAAATTTAAAATGGTATTATACTAGATAAAAGTGTTAATACTACTTAAAAAATCAAGTTATACTTTGTATGGGGTTAACTTTTTTTATATTTCTATTGTTATATACAAATTTAAGGGGAGTAAAAGCGTATTATTATTATTATATTATTATATAGGAGGTACCTACCAGGACCTTTCTTATACCAGTTATATCCTTAAGAATACGTGTACCAGTTTTCAAAGCGATCGTACGTCGTGCACATGATACGTACGCCTTTCTGAAATGAATCCTAGCGATTTTGGAACAGATCCATTTTTGACCATCCGTTTGTCCGTGTGCATGATAACTTGTTTAGAAACGTGCGATCGCTTTGAAAATTGGTACACATGGTCTTAAGGATATAAGAAAGGCCCCTATTGTTTTTAAGTTACGTAGACTATCGAGTTCGGTATTCAGATGTATCGGATTTTTATATTTGATTTTGTGACAATGGAAACTTTCCCTAAACATTTCTAAATTGTTCTCAAATATTTGAATAACTTAAAAGTACTGCCTTTTTTTGTGGCTCGAAAAAAAATTCTCAGATCGACCCGGAAAAAAAATTTCCTTATAGAGTGTGGCCTGTAGAATCCATAATTTCAAACAGTTTCAAGATTGGGCTACTAGTTCAAAAGTTACAGCCCTTTGAATTTTTTTTCGAAATTGGTTTCTAGTCTATAACTTTTGATTGAGAAATCTGATCGAAAAAGTACGAATTGTTTTGGATTCTACGCACCAAAATTAATAAGAAAAAGTGTTTTCCCGAGAAATTTTTGTGTAGTCGATTTTTGGTAAAAAAGGAAGGTTATACACTGCCTTTTTTTGAGCCCCGAAAAAAAAATTGTCTCAGATCGACCCGAAAAAAAAATTTTCTTATAGAATGTGGCCTGTAGAATCCATAATTTCAAACAGTTCCAAGATTGGGCTACTAGTTCAAAAGTTACAACCCTTTGAATTTTCTTTCGAAATTGGTTTCTAGTCTATAACTTTTGATTGAGAAGTCTGATCGAAAAAGTACAAATTGATTTGGATTCTACGCACCCAAATTAATAAGAAAAAGTGTTTTCCCGAGAAATTTTGGTGTAGTCGATTTTTGGTAAAAAAGGAAGGTTATACACTGCCTTTTTTTGAGGCCGGAAAAAAAATTGTCTGAGATCGACCGGAAAAAAACATTGTCTTATAGAATTTGGCCTGTAGAATCCATAATTTCAAACAGTTTGAAGATTGGGCTACTAGATCAAAAGTTACAGCCCTTTGAATTTTTTTTCGAAATTGGTTTTTTGTCCATAACTTTTTATTGAGAGGTCTAATCGAAAAAGTACGAATTGATTTGGATTCTACGCACCAAAATTAATAAGAAAAAATTGTATTCCCGAGAAATTTTGGAGTAGTCGATTTTTGGTAAAAAAGGAAGGTTAAATATTCAAATACTATGCGAAGTATTCGAATACTTCTCAAAGTATTCAAATACCTTGCGAAATATTCGAATACTTACTTTACGAAGTATCCAAATACTTTGCGAAGTATTCGAATACGAAATATTTGTGAAAGTATTTGAGTTACAAATACAAATACTGCTTCCATAAAAGTATTTAACTACAAAGTATTTGCATACTTTAAAGGATTTGAATACTAAAAAGTATTTACAAAATCTAATACTGCCCAGCTCTGACTGGAAGACTGCTTGACTGACCTCTCTATTAAAAATGCAAGTCCAGGCGTTCTCCAACGCTGGGGAAGAAGCATTCGCCACCCATCATCCATTAGAGGAAGAAGAGGAGGACCTTAGCAGCCAATTTATGGAAGAGATGAAAGATGATGGGATACAGCACAATGAGACTCCAACCACGTCAAAGAGGCCGAGAAAGTTTTAACATTTATTAGGATATTTCAAAACTCTTTTTGGAATTTTCCAACTAATGTTTTGATATGACTAGTACTTTGAATGCTACAGACGACAGAAAGTTGTCAAATAGTACAATTTAGCGAATATGGGAAAAATTATCCGTCGATTACTAGGTACCTTATAAATTGGTCCAGTTTTAAAGTTGGGGGTGTCAATCGACGCAAATTTAGTGCTCTTCAATTTGGCTCTTTGTAGGGCTTTCGCTAGGATACGTTGTTTAGGAGTTACTAGTGGAAAACTAAAGAAAGTACGAAAATGTCGAAGATTTTTGAGCACCGAAAGTTACGCTCAACCCTTGGAGGTGTACAAACTCAGATTACTTGTGAAGACTATATTACGGTTTTTAAATGATTTCCAGTCACTTCGTGCGAGCGTCCTTTCAGGTCTAATTTTACTGGCTTTGCAAATGCTTTCGATTTTTTTTCTACGGTACTTCTTGTGTTTCACAGAATTTTTCAAATTCTTCATGTTTCTCAGCTTATTCTTATTCCAGAGGAAATTAGTCTGAGATTCCCAGATATTCTTCACGAATCCCTAAGACATTTTTTAGATACTCTTCAAAGATCCCCTCGAAATTATAGGAAACTTATAAACTAGGGGATTCCTACAAAGACAAACCGCAGCATTTGCAGAATTATTGGAAAAGAAACTTAATAACACATGGACATAGAAGAACACAGAAGACAATGTATCACCGGTAAAAAATAACTTACTAGATAATTAAAAAATAAAGAAATGGAATGAAAAAATAAATGAAAGGTTTAATTCAACTTTTCGGAGATGTCATTAAAACGATATGCCAGACGGTGTATTAAGAAAATTATAAATTTCGTAAAAGAAAGAACACTTTTAAGTGTATAATTAAAAATTGAGCAACCTGTAATAACGCATACATTCACAGACACACACAAAACAGATCAATAATTTAAGTAAATAAATTGCAAACACTTAATTGCACCTTCTCAATGTTTAATTATATCTGATACTTTTGAAGCGAAACTAGGATGGTGAATTAGAAGCGTCGTTGCCCAATCTTAATTGTTAAAAACGCGTAGATATTCGGGACCGGCCGATTGGCAAATAAAATTTACCAAAACGCAAACACCCAGAAGTGGCAATTAAATCGAATTACTGCTCAAATTAATTACATCTCTTAATAAATAACCTCAAACCATATTTAAGTCAAGTAAAATGAGGTAAGCTTTCATTAAGCTGACCGACTCGAATTAATTGCACCTACTACCGTATTATTTTGAGTGCTGCTGCAACTGCCAATTATACAGTCGAGCAGACACGTCCTCCTCGTCCTTGCAATACGAAAATGATATCATTTCGTACGGGACGGCCGGTAAGGGGCAGGTCATAGGCAGATTTAAATTTTTTTATAAAATTTCTACTACCAAAGTACGCAATCATTGAATGCTATATGAAGATCGTGCAACGACTAAATAATACGGTATTAGGCTTTTTATTATAACTTTGTGTATGGACCGATGCCGCTTTTACATGGAAAAATGATGTAACGGCTATGTAGGGGTACCTGCATCATCAATCATACAATCGAGGCGACTTTAAACGTTGCAATTGCTCCGAATTTTGTTTCCTAAATGTAGGCAGCTTTGGTTCGTTTAAATTTGGATGCGGAACACGAATAAATGTATAATTTCGACATTTGAGGTATAAACTGATTCAGTACTCTTTTTGGAAAGAATCAGTCGCTAATATGAATAGTTTTCTGCAGAACTTGTGTACAGGTTTATATGGATTGAACATTTTATTTCAAAAAGATAAGAAAGAGGAACAGGAAGAGGAGGTGCAAAATATTTTTTAAAGGAATTAGAATTGCAAGCCCATTTCCATTTGGGCCTATAGTATGAATGTTGAACAGAAGAACAAAAATGTATAAAGAAATGGAGCAATGCAAGAGCAGAACTCTGTACTTCTAAAAGTCAAGGGGAGAAAAAATGGGTGGGAGATTTTTGGACGGATTAGATTTGCCTTCTGCAATCCATCTTTCTACGTTTCCCAGTAACTCTAGTAAATTCACTCAGTTTATGTCGTGCCAGAGGTATTCCGCAGGGCTCTCTATTACGACCGTTACTGTTCAGTACAACTGACACTGCGTTTTGAAATTCGCGCAACTAACATATGAGCACTTTGTAATTCACAAATATTAATAAGCTCCTTTCTGTTTTCAGTTTCTTCGCCGGAAGCCACTACGGTGCCCACTCGCCGGGCGAAGCGAAATCCGGCTACCCCTACTTCGGTACGATGGAAATGTGTGCAAGTCGTGTTCATTAAAAAAAATAAATTGTAAATACCTTTTCTCGATGATTAGAAAAAAAAACCTTTTACATATTTAAGCCAATGTAAGTTTAAGTATATTTATCTTGTAAATAATAGACATCGAAGCTGCGTTGTAATTTTAATTCGAAAACCATTAGTAAGCAGATAATTTTTTTCAGCTTTTTATAAATTAATAAGTGCAAGACGAGACGAGGCGATTGGAAAAAAGAGGCAATTACGCTGGGATTACCATCAAAGTTAATATTAAACCGCTGTCTTTAATAAACACTTAATAACTGCTGTTTATCGACTTTTAACTTGGTAGTTAATCATTCGAGGTGGTCCCTAAGCCTAAGAGCTTTATTATGGCAACAAGAAAAAAGGAAATTTAATGTAGGTATATATTTGAATTATACGTAAGCGAAGTTCAAACTGAAATGGATGGACGCGAACAGGTAAGTACTTAGATTGGATGCATTGCGGAGGATTAAAAGTGCTTAATCCAGTAAATAATTGCGGCAGGAATAATTAGGTTTCCCGACGTTTTGCAGGTGAAATGTGAAAACGAGCTGAAAATAGGTCGAAACGTATAAAACGTTGCGAAGTGCATACCAAAATTATTTCTATCCACATTTTGAATGCGTATTCTTTTCATGCAACATTATCAGGAAAGTGTTTCACCACATTTTTTTTTCACCAAATTGTGGGGCTTGATATCATGGAACACCTAATGCTTCCAAGCGAATATTCATGATTAGAAGACAATAAGACAGTAAGTAAATCATTGACCTTTACACGGTAAGCTCGAAACTACAATAATAGATGCTTTTTAGCGCATTTCCACAAAAATAAAAAAAATGCGCTATTGTGGCCACTTTGTCCGTCCGTCCGTCCGTCCGTCCGCTACATTTGCGACGCTACTACTATAGTTCTTTATCTTAAGAGCTATCGTTCTACTTTTTTCGCTATTTGGTTTGTTATGGTGTCGAGGCTTGCACCAAGGAAGGAATTTTTTCTGCGTTTATCGCTAAAAAAGTTGTTGTAAAAAAACCAACAAACCGTTTTTTACATGTTCCATAATTTTACACTTTTGCCGTTTATTAACCATCCTAGAGATCATTTATAATTTTGTATTGTTGTCTGTCGTCTGTCTGTTGGTCTGTCCGTCTGTTCCTGTGCCTGTCTGTCCCTCTATCTGTCCGTGTGCACGATAATTTTGTTTGCTTTTGCTTTGCTTTTACATCTCCGTTAGTTACGAACTGAATTGCATGAAATTCAATATGGGCATAGTCTTAGCCATATAATACGCAATGCCAAAAGTTGAGTCGAATCGATTCAAAATTCACAGTGCCCTTTTCGCATCTCGGCCATTTATAAACCGAATTGCAAACTTTTTTTAGTATTTGAATGAAATTTGATACATAGGCACTTGGAATAAAGGAAAATCTAACGCCAGTTTCAAAATTTGGTTTTGCGCATGCGCAGTGCGAACTTTTTTATTTATGGAAGAATTTAAACGAAATTTGATACATAGGCGCTTGGAATGAAGGAAAATCTAGCGCCAGTTTAAAAATTTTATTTTGCCCATGCGCAGTGCCAACTTTTTTTATCTATGGAAGCATTTAAGTGAAATTTGATACTTTGGCGCTTGGAACAAAAGAAAATCTAACATTAGTTTCAAAATTTAGGTTTGCGCATGCGCAGTTCCAACTTTCTTATTTAGAAAAGCATTGAAATGAAATTCTTCTTATAAACTGAAATTGAAGTAGCACGTCAAAAATGGATTGCCCATGTGCAACGCTATCTTTCATATTTGTGGCCGGATTTTGACGATTTTCAGAAGTTGCATCTTACAAATGGGAAATGAATGCAAGTGGAAATGCGCTTTATGTAAATCGTTTACGATTACTTTTTAACTTGTTAACTGTTTGCCCAATGCTCCAATTTTTGAAAACATTTCTCAGTCATTATCCAATAAGCAAAACGAAGCACCAAAAGCATTAAGTGAAAATGTTTTTATAGAAGAAATTTTGTGGGTTGGGTGGTTGACCTTCCCTCCCGCAACCAATTGAATTTCTCAATGTCTCCACAATTTCATAGTTTTCTTGAATCCCTCTTTGTCTTTAATTTTAATAATAATAATAGTGTAATGCCCAACAGAAAACAACTTCCAATTACGGGACATTTAACACAGATAATAGAGGCGATCAAGTAAACATCACTAAAACCAGAAAAATTACTATAAAAACTAAAATAATGAACAAAAACAACTATAGTAAAAATAGTAATTAAAGATAAAATTAACCAAACTCAAAATTTAATATATCTCTGATTGTTTTCTGGAAAACTGTTTTGAAGTCTTTTTTACACCTATGCAATTTTTCTCATTTATTTTATTTTATATCAAACCGCTTTTGAATATACCCCCTTTCAAAAAAAGTTTTACCTAGGTGAATTCTAATATGCGCTCGTATTAAAAAGTGGTCGTTTATGCGTTTAGGCCTTCCCGAAATGGCGTAATATTTTATGAAAATTTCTACAATGCGATAAAGAAATCTGGAATTCCGTATAAGGCCCTGGAGCACTATGGAAAGCATCCTGGAGCTTTTTGGATGCTGCTCAAAGCGTCCTCCCAAAATATTTTTACCCTCTTCCGCACTTTTAGCAGTTTTAGCGGTTCTCCAGATCAGCGTTAAAAAAGAAATGAAGATTATACTTATACCTTTGGGCTTAATCAAAGAAAATTTCCACATTTAATGTAAAGAAAGACATGTAAATCACTGAATAGGTCGGAAAATAGTTTTTCCAGAGACCGAGAGAACGAAAAAATTCAGAGGTGTAGGTAGTTTTCGCAGGTATTTCTAGATTATTCTCACATTTCACCGAAAGGGAAAAGTTGGAAAGAAGCAGATACCTCTCATTACAATAATAATAATCTTTATTACCCTGAAAAAACGTAACAGATGTAGTTAAAAAAAATTATAAATGGTAATTTTAGTACATATTTCTTTTATGTATTCTTAAATCCATATGCCTAGGCACTTCGTGGCTTCAGGCCCTGAATTCAGATCATCTCGCAAATTATATGATGTGGCTCGGTAAAATTGCAGTTAGATTTTCTTTTTGATTTTTGAAAAACTAATTTTTGATTAATTTCGATTCGTATCATCGTTTAAAACCATTATCTGTCAACAAAAAAACCTGTTTACAATCGAAAACATAGATATTCTATCCGCTTTGGTTGCCAAGAAGAAATCAAAAAAAGAAGTGCTTGTTTTTCGATATTTGGGGATGGACGATGGAACTCTCAAAGAAATCAATTCGATATATAGGAAAATTTTAAGGTATTCCACAAAATACCTTCCAGCTAGGTCAAACAAATCAAAATTGAGACTTCTAGACTTGGAACTACACTTCCGGCATCTGTTGTAAAGAAAAACCCTATTGTTTAAATTTAAAAAAAAATTGAGACTCAGTGGCTTCATTCAATTTCCGAAAATGTTTGCATAGTACCCCGCAGCAGACGGTCGATAGTGAAAAAATTTAAAACATCTTAAATTACTGAGAGTTTTTTTCCAAATGTTTGCCATAAAACTCCTTCTACTTAACTTGACTAATTTTTTCCGAATACGGATAACACGCTTTAAAATTCCCACAACTTTTGTTAACTTGCTTAATAATAAATACAAGCTACGTCTTCAACTAATCAAATCGGCAACACGGAACGCCCGAATAAAAATAGCAGAAACGTACCCTTTCTAACCGTCGCGAACTAACAACAGCAGCCCCCTTTTTACCTTGTCTCAAGTATTTAAAGGGACACCATTTCCATAATAAAATAATCTCCTTCCTCCGGTATTTTCAAAAAAATGCAGCAATTTCAATTAAATTAGATATCGCCAGCTACGAAGGAACGTGGCTCTCTTGTTATCAGCACCAAAACACGAGCGTTAATTAACTTACGTTCGATAACAAAACGTTTTACCACACACAACCAGATGTCCCTGACGCAATTTCCCGTTTTACAATTGAACACAACAAATCTACGTAAATAAAGAAGACTGCTCGTACCAAAATAAAATCCCAAATGAAATAAACAATTATGTGCTTATTCCTAAATAACCGCCACCCCCCAGATTTACTCCATCATTATTCTTGGCGTTTAAACCGAAATAACGGTGTCGCCGCCGCTGCTACAATTAGATGGACAGCAGGATAGAAGCTGCGTTACGTGGAGACACGTAGGACGTTTTGCGTACGAGTCCTGAACACCAGGAACAAGATTTTGAGCAAATTGTATCACGGTTAGAAACTTGATATAGAAATAAGTCTTTTCAGCAAGTGAATTACGCCCAATTATCCGCTAGAACCGTCGTCCGTGTTGCGAGACACAACAGTTTTAAGAGGGGGCACTGTAACGAATATTCCAGAAATCCCGAAAAACATCGAGGCGCCAATGAAAGATTAATCATCGGAGATAAAGAGTAAAGAGCAATCTTACCAGGAAAAATTCTTTATTCTAGAACGTTCCGAATGTTTCTAAGAACATTCTAGAACAATTGTCGTTTACTATATAGGTATGTAATTAAATTCAGTTCAGGTTCAACATCGATGCACTCTTTTTACGTTATAAATTGTGAATGATAAATGTTATTTACTGTTATAAATTAATCCAATTTACGATTGTTGTAAATTTATTGTTGATTATTTGTAAATAAACAAACAAAATTACGTTAACAGCTCCTTTCCCGTAGCCAATGCTCAGTCCTCAGTCGATCTAGGTCATTAAACCCTCACTTTTCTGAAAGGTTGACGTAAAGAATAAAGATTCTGAATGTAGATGTGAGTATCTAAACAATTTATCAAAGAAGTAATTAGCTAGGAGATGAGGCTAAAGCGGAGGGGCAGAATTTCGGCTTCAAAGTTTGAATTTAGATAACCTGAATTCAGAGTTTATGCTCTTATCTAAATTCAGGACTAGAATTTAAACGTGCATAAGTACAAAATAAATTCTACACATTGCCTTTCTACGTCTTCGTATTTTGAAGAGATCTCCACTGTAATCTGATCTACAATCGGCACTTAAGGTTTCATCCCCCGCAGTTTAAGTTTTATCTGTTACGAATTTCGTACTTGGACTAATCCCCGCAGATTTAATGCAGTGATTGATTTCACCACTGAGGATATAGAGACGAACGGTATTCTATCACCTACAAGAATAGCCGTCTGTCACATACCTACCTCATCTATAAAACTCGCGTGCGTTTATTGTTTAAAAAGAAATATATCTTAACTTTTCAACAACCAAATATAGAAGCGTAGACAGTGGTGTAGTTGACAAACTTTAACAATGGTGACAACATAAAAAGGACAATGAGGTGGAACCTGTGAACGACAATAAAAATGCTGTAGGTCTCCCGGGGAATACCTCGATGGGAGGCCTCACGAACGGTGCAGCGTACAGGTACAATCCTCGAAAGTAAAAGAACTCGATGCCATTGTTGAACGTCTCTGGGTACCGGAAGTTTAAAATGCAATTAAAAATCGTAGAACTTCTAGAAGCAAAAAGATTGTGAGGCAATTAGAAACCGTGTAATTGATTAAATATTAGGCGAGCTTAAAGCGAATTGTCATTAAATTTCTATTATCTACGGTACCTCGCTAATTTGAGAAATTAAACGGTTGGTTATGGATAAGTGATAAAAACGTGAGAGATGGACTCCTTCTTCATTCAATAACGAGGTTGCCATTAGATACGTGATTTACTTACCACGCCGCAAAGAGATCTTAACCACAACTTAATAAACTATAGCTTTTCGCAAAAAAATCAGTTTAGATATAGGCTGTTCCATTAAAAGTGTCTTTTTGTTTATTTTTCTGAATGACTATTTTTCCAAATTTCGGGTTACCTACACCTTTGTCACAGAGCCCTATATTGGACGGAAATGTGAACGTTCTGGTTGGTTGGAAAACATTGGTAAAGTAAATTTATTAAAGGATTTGGTCAAGGAAGTCGTGCGATTTTAATAACAGGGCTGCAGGAAAATTCAGCCCTGCAAGAAAACTCTGCCTAAGGGGAAGTTCACCGAAGCAAAATTCGTTTTCGAAATATGTACGTTGGGAAAACTCCGGAGTATTTATCCCAAAAGTTCGCCCACGGAAGTACAAAGAGAAAATATCTTGAAAGAGAAGTAGTTACGGGACGGAAGAGTTGGAATTTAAAAATCTGGTAATTTTTGAGAATCAAAAAGTTCCATTTTAGAGTTGCAGTTCAAAAAATGGGAAATTTCAGAACATTTCGGTTATAGCGTCATATCACACATGTCACAAATCGCAAACATAAGTGATGCAATGTACGTTCATCTTTTCTAAACTAGTTCTGCAGTTTTCAAAATGTTTAGTTTTTGTTTGGCACCAATACAAATTCTAAGCAATCGTACCCTTGAGGCGTTTCAAAAACCTTTATTTGTAAGAAGCTTCAACAACGTTTTAAAAATATTTAATAGTGTGTTCGGATCCTAAGTATTTTGATATTTCTAGAACATTTACAGTAACGTAAGCCTGAAATAGAAATAGGCACTCACAACTGCGCTTTTCGTGAAATGACGCACGGACAAACGCAAAAACCAACTGGGGGAGGGGGGAGACCTCACTTCTTTGATTGAATGAATCTCGATTTAGAAGACACTGGGTCGTTGTAATTTCAGATGTAAAGTTGGCTCTTTGATGGTTAAAAAACTCCCCTTAATGTGTACTGGAAACTTCTGCCTACACTTCACTTCTTTAATCTGACTTAAACATTCACTTTGAATGGCGCAATAAATATCTCGTAAAGCTCTGACTAACTTTCGTTTACAAAAATTACAATCTGGCAAGACGAACTGCGTTCAATCTTGATATGAGAATGAGTGAATTTGGGGTAGAATGTAAGGCGGTAAACCGTCTCTTTTACCAAAGTATGTGGGGTGCTAAACAGCTAAACCGATTGGGGCTATACATTCCTCCTCAAAACATTCAGTCCTAAGGACTCTTTCATAAAGGACCATCGAATAGCCTCAGCGGTGTACCTTTCCATACAACTATTATAGAATCCTTGCTACGGTCTCCCACAAAAAGTCACTCTCGTGGTAGTGGACGATCGAATGGTAGTTTTCCCATCGCATGCCCCCAAGGAAAAAAGAGTCAACGTTCCTTTCTCTACAACTATTGCAAGATCATCGCATACTGGTGGGTGTACCCAAACCTCGCGGTGCCCACGTTCAGCATTAAGGATTCCCCTGATACTGTTTCTTAAAATCCCATTAAATTTTCCTAAAGACCATCAAATCTTCCCTTAATGAGGAGTATTCATACCCCCAAATGCTCTTGGTTTTACCATGGATATACCTTTTCAAAAAATTGTAGGATAAAGATCTTTGTATTTACAATCTAGCCATCTCTGCACCCTCTACTAAATCAATTTCCCTTCAATGTGCTAAAAAAAAATGCTTGAAGTGTCGATTGATAGGATTCTCAAGTTTTATATCACCCCCTTAGCCGGGAAAGCATACCCCATTAAAACTTAACTTCAGTAACTTGAGGTGAACCTGAAAGAAAGGATCCCGAGAATATCTTGGTTGGAGAAATTGAACGGAGCTTGAGAGATACCTAAAAAGAAATTGAGGGAGGTTTGAGGGGAAGAATTTGACGTGAAGATAAAAGTTGAAAAGGAAATTACGGTTAGACGAGCATGACAGAAGTACTTGAAAGGAAATTGTTAAGGGAAGCTTATAGTGAACATAAAAGTAATTTGAGTTAATATTGAGCGGTACTTGAATGGACATTGAAAAAAGCTTCAGAATTAGTTAAGGTTAAATTGCGTGGAAAGTGGCAGTATAGAGGATATAGAAGGTAACGCTCTAGTTTCCCGACGTCTGAAAAACCTGTAACTAGTTTTTCCCGGACATAATTAATTTTATTAATTAAGTAGGTGAGAGCTGAAGCAGTCGTAATCGTACAGCAACAAATCGTAATGAAATAACGCGTCGCTACAGGTAGCAAAAAACTTGCAAAAATTGAGGTCTAAAGGGACATAGCAATTACGTGTAAAATATGTGATTATTTAACCCACTAAAAAGGCAGAACAAATACAATTGCTACACTTAAGACAAGGTATAATCCTGTTTCAGGAAAAAATCGTCAATATCCGAAAGACGTCGCCCTAATCAACCCCCCATATCTCGTACTGCAGCTACGAAAAGTAGGTCGTAACTTAACTACAGGTTTTCTAAAGAAACCGTAGCCAGAACGTATGATAATTTTCATCCACATTTTGTACGCAAACTTAACGGAAAAAGGCAAACTATTAGTCTCCATTATTTAAATAGCCTCGTCCTTGTCGCGCACGATGCCCATGTAAGGAGAGACGAAATTTCTCATGCCCTTCGTACAATTACTATGACGCGAACAAATATAATGTTAGAGAAATAGTCGTATTTGCTTCTATTAATGATGAAAAAAGAAAGATGGTATATTTAGTGTTCAGCTGCCGGTCTGCACGCTTCACGCTTAATTTTGATCGGAAATTTTGTATTCGGATATTCTTTTCAATGTTGATTAACACGGATGTCAGGGGCCACCCTGTATGAGCTTTGTGCTTTATGAAAAATAGGTAGCACCCTCGTTACTGATACCATTATTGTGTCCCCAGTATCGTCTTGTTTTTAATACTTTCGTGTTGAACTGCGATCGGTGCGATCGAGAAATCCTTTTGACTTTATGAACCATTCAAATTTTTAATTGACATCGGGGATATTAATTATAGAGTCCTAAGTGGTCTTTATGCTACGGTAACCAAAAGGTGAAGTAAATTTCGCGCATTTAGTTGGATCCTTTCTGTTAAGGATTAATTCATCAGGTTGAACAGAATGTTGCCTTGAGGCAAAATAAACGTCCAAAGCGAAATAGATTTCAAAGAACCCTTTGAAGGAAAGCTAAATTATGCGTGTTTTAATTTAAAAATTATCGACTTAGATGTTTCATTTACGTAGGAACAGATACCAAATCGGAGGTTTTCATTATGAGCATCAAAAGATTCTTGAAATTGCAAGGAAGTTATTTCAAAGCGCCAGTAAAGACGTCACGAATTTCTTATTCATTTTGCCCCAGTTCTAAGGCAAGCAGTTTTTTAGTGTAATGAAAGCGTATCAACAAGATCTCAAAATGTATAAATTTGTAAACGAATTGGTAGAAAATATGAATTTTAGTCAATAGCTCGCTAAACTCCATTATCGGTTAAGAACGGCAGGAGGTTTAGAGTAAGTTAAGGGTTTGAGACGTATTTCATACTACCTTATATCTCTTAAAATTTTGATTTTCCACGACTGTCATGAAAATTGAGTATTAAAGTCTGCGGATTCTAAATCTAAATAAGAGACTGGAAGATTTTCAATAACAATCTTTAAATTGCGATATTTCAGAATCTTAACATTAGAAATTTTGAAATTCATGAACAATTGGAAACTGGAAGACCCTAAGACACTTCTTCCTCTGTTGGATGATTTTTAATTGCCGCCAAATTCGTAAGTTTTATATTCTAAGATACAATACTTTTTCAGTACGAGCGATGATCTCTTCGATTACCTCTTTAATACCAAATACCCATACAGTTTTAGAATAGCTACCAATCACACCAGAAATCAGCAAGCCTAAAAATGTAAACATGTACACATATGTGGAGGGAGGGGGATAATTTTTCTTTGAATTTTACAATTTTTTCTTTTGGCGGAAATTATTATGTTCAACTAAACTTACGTAATTCTGCTATTAGAATCTCTGAGCAAGTTGAGACCCAAGAAACCAAATGTTTGACCCGATACCAAATGTCGATTTGGGCCTAGATATTTTCAATTTATTATTTAATTTAAAATTTCACGTATCAAGATTATGGATTTGGTTCTAAAACTGACAAGAAATTTCATTTTATACAATTTATAAAATCTGGAGATTTAAAACCACTATTTTTGTGATCCTTAAGGACTAAAAACTTCAAAATTTCGATACACTGCGTTAAAAATTGTCAACGTGGTTTTTGTTCGGCTAATCTTAATTTCTTTTGGATAGTTGCAATTTTTTTTGCAAGTTGCAAAATTGGGGAAAAATAATCAAAACATCTGAATTTTTCCGCGGGTGAAATCGCGGGGGTTGAAAGGGGTGGAAAGTGGTATTTTGCAATTTGTGGCAAAACTATTAATTTTAGACGACAATGTTCAATGTAAAAGTTAGGTTTGAAATTTGAAGGAAACAGCTGTTTTATGATAAAAAAGGACACAATTTTTTTGGGCCTGTAAAGTTGAACCGTTTCCGAGTTGAACGATTTCTGAAAAAAACACCTCGTTTTCAAGGGGATAAAAAATCTATTTTTTCTCATCGTACAGAGGTGCGCGGGGTAGCAAAATTTTCGGGAAGACTTATATTTTAATAAACAAAAACAAAAAGTCTTATTCCAATAGGAAAACTTCGAGAAAATCTCAAAAAACTGGAAACACATTTTTCAGATATACACGGTTTTTGACATCTGTCTTTTTGGTTCTTTTTAATGTTGCTAAAATATTCTCTTTTGTTTCATTTTGCTCAACCGATTTTAGTTTTAATTGTTGTTTTGATTGAAATTTTGCGTTCAAAATTTATTATGCTACCTCAAACGCTTTGAATAAAAAAACTCGAATTCTGTTAGGGGTTCTCATTTTCTTGAGAGCCTGTCCGTTTGTATAAACGTTGAGTTAGCAAGCCACGAGATTCTCCTCGAGGTTTCGGGATTTCTTTTGGATCCAATGGAGAAAATTAGACAAGATCTCAACTCTCAAGTTTAGATTTATTCTACCGCCAATAACCAACTATTGACGTTAACATGTAAATCAAATTAATTTTCAAGCGCAAGGTGTGAAGAAGTTACTGTGGGCACACTGTTCGTCAACATTTGATCACTAGGAACCACAATGTTAGAATATCTTTCGGTTTACGTAAAGGATCATTATTCTACCATACAATTTAACAACGGAACGACTCTTGAGACCTGTTTGATTTTTAACACCTATCGATTATCATTAAATTGAGTACTTTATGTTCCACCATCAAAATGAAATACAACACTGTATATTTTATACTTATGCTCGAGCTAAAACGTAATAAAGTTTTATTAGTGTAGCGTGCACTATTATAATTCAATCAATAGAACAATTTCTTAAATTCCTTTCCTAACACTTCCTACGTCTCCATTGTTAGAGTCGAGCAATTGAAAATATAAATTTCGCTCAGGACAATAACAGGTTGATTAAACTATTACGTTTTTGTTAGTAATAGATATAAATTTATCCGCCATGCTGTTTAAAATATAATCGTACCAACAATGGGACGTAAACGACCCCGATTTTAATTCGGAAATCCCATTGGCAAGTAGCGTTTCGCAGGGACAATTCTGACACCATTGTAACTGATTTCACAACGGCAGCTGCGATTTTTTCCCTTTCCATTTCCATCGTTTGATTTTAAACGGGCTAAGAATAAATGTAAATTTGGCGTAACGCAAGGAAGTGATTTCGTTTTATGTTCTTTGAGATTTACCGCGACGGACATGTGGTCCCGGGTTTGAAAAGGGCGAATTTGGTAGAAAATTTAGCGGAACTAAACCTGGCCTGTTTACTTTTTGCTCACTTTTTCGGTAAATTGCTCCACGCTCCCCCGCTCTTGAAGTGCACGCAATAAAAGGCAATAATTTCAACAAATTTATACTTGCTATGCGCTGCATTGTTAGGTTTTGTGCGGAACGATGGACTAAACTAAAGCGGCTTTATGTTCTCAAAAGTTTCTAACTTGTTACGCTAAATTAAATCCTTTAGGTCCCATTCATAGACTGCTATATTTAGTATAGTGCCTGGGACTGTAATATGCGGCCATCTGAGCCGAAGCAAAGGATTATAATATCGGTCGATAAAGCAATAAATATCCTTCGAATTACTTTCGAATTGTTCAAGTTAAAAGACTGAAAACAAACCTCTAACCAACAAATTCAAGATTTTTTTGAGTCTATGAAGGTGTTAAAATCCAAAAAATTCTCACTTACTGGCTTTTTTTTAATTTTAACAACTCCAAGTCCTTTAAATTATGAATTCCCGAAGTTGGAGAATTCTTTAAGCTTGTATAAAATCCCGACAGTGTTGTCTCAAGAACATTACACAGTTAAAATGACTTTTCCAATAATGCCAGGATTCGTGAAATCGCTCAGAGCTAAGTTTTAGTAATCTACAAACCATACAGGAAATAAACGATTCTGAACGACTGAACGACTGTATGGTTCATCACCCCATTAGGGCATGGATCAACCACGAGTTTTTCCTGACTACAAACCATACATAAGTTTTATATTTGATCAAATACCATGAAACTTCCATCTTCGAAACTAGGAGTATTTTTTTATAGTATAGGAGTAAATCCCATAGAAATGTAAAGCTCGTCAGCATTAGCCGAGTTCTAATTTTAGGGCTACTACGAGCTACAAGCTCTAATATTTTGGAATCTTAAAATTTTCGAGTTCCTATGCAATGTTGGAAAACGTTCAAAAATTGCAAAATATTATTATCCAACGTGGACCAAGAGAACTGCGACTGTGATCGCTTTAGATTTTTGTCATATGAGATCGGTTGGAGTGGTAATTGTCTTTCGGATTGTTCGAGATCACGAAAAGGTTTCGCAGATCGGTTGTAACTTTCGAATTAGTAAATTTCAGAATTTTTTTTAAATTTGGGTCAGTTTTGAAATTATTTAAAGAAACCTAGTAATATCGACACTTTAGGATGTTACACCACGTAATTTCTATAGTTTTACGAAAACTGCAATCTTCAACTTCATCAACTTACAATCCTATAGCGTATGAAATATTGGAGTTATCTTACAATTTTGAACTTCCTTTGGAAAACCCAAGAGTAAAACATGCAAAATTATCCAATTTGGATCAGGGGGCTATACAGGGTGTAGCATCTAAGACCCTTCGAATCATACCATAAAAGATATCGAATAAAGAAAATTGTACGCAATTGCCGTCATCATGTTTCTAAAATATTTTTGATTTTGTATTTCAGTGGCGTAACCAACTTTCATTTTATTTGAATTTATGTGGAAATTTTTTATGTAACCCCTATATACCCAAAACTTTAACGATTTGACAGCTTTTTGAATTTTTTTTTAGAGAAACAAAATCGCGGACGGACGGAGAGCTCAACAGACGTATGATATACGTTTACAGGCCAGTTCTAGCATATGCAAAGAGAAAATTGCGGTGACAGACGTTGAAAAATCATCGCACAAAATCTATCGTTATCTCTCGGTCTTATTTTGGAACAAAAACATTGACTTATTAAATAAGTCAATGGATAAATATGAATCTAGAGGACTGAATCTCCACATCCCACTCAATCGCGTATCGATTACCAGCAAATCCAGTTCAAGAACAGGTATTTGAACACTAAATAGTAAATACTTTACACAAATCAAAGGTATTTGAATACTAAATACTTTTACGTCCAGCACAAGCGAATACTAGATACAGATACATTGAAAAGTATTCNTTTCATCCACGACTCCTTTTTAAGATGATGGGGAGAGGGGGTTAGACATTTATTTTATCTTTCATGGTATTCTAATGAAATGTCTCAACGAAAGGAATCCTCGATCCCTTAACGTGATTGGTTCTAATATCTCTAGAGCCAAGTGTCGGAGGAGGGTACTCACAAGGAGCGATTGGTACGTTTGTAAGAAATATATCCATTAGTGATGTCAAATCTTTAAAAGCGAATATCTCGAGAAGTGTGAGAAGAGGTTACTAATAAAGGGCAAAGGGAACGTCTGGCCGAGACACATCTAATAGTGATGTTAGAACATTCACTGCCAATATCTGCAGAACGAAGTGTCGGGGGACGTTACTTAGTGTGAATATCTTGAAAATGGGGCATCGACGGGAGGTACCTACAAAAGGAAAATGGCAAGATTTACCTTTTTTTGGAAAAAAATAATGTATAAATTCTTTAAACAATGAAAATCTAATGTGGGTACAAATTAGTCTTGAATTCACACTTTTTGATGCAACTAATAAAATTTCAATCGAGAAAAGTGGGGACGCTAACTTGAGCACCCCTACTTTAAAAATCGGTTTTCCGACAGAACTAAGTTGGTACAGATTCTAATTTGTGGCTAAAAATTAGTCTATAATTCGTCCTAAATTATAAGCATATTTGTACTTGATTTGTCCAAAGTGAGGGTGCTAACTTTATCGACCTCAAATAATGCCCGGATTCTAAGAGTGAATCTTCGACATAGAATCGTAGACGGGTGCCAGAAAATTCGGAACACAACAGGAATTTTTGAGCCTGTCACGAGTCACTTTAGGAGATGTTTTTTTAAAAACTTTTCTTCTTATTTATAGCCGGTTTCATATTAGTCAACCCGCATTTTTTGCAATATCCTGCATACGTTCCAAAAATTTGATTTCGGGAAGAAGTTCAACCCCTTGTTATGTAAACCCGTTGCTATTTTCACTAATTGTCACGTACAGGGCGACTATCTGTTTTGGAACGCATATTGCGCTTCCTAACCGATATCTTAGGGGACCAAAAATACTTCTCCTGATTTTCTCAAAAGCCCATCTATTTCAAAAGATTATATCGGAAAGCTCTACATCTGCCGTTCGAATGTGATCACACAAGTTTTAGTGTTCAGTAAAATTTTCTTATAGAATGTGGCCTGTAGAATCCATAATTTCAAACAGTTCCAAGATTGGGCTAATAGTTCAAAAGTTACAGCCCTTTGAATTTTCTTTCGAAATTGGTTTCTAGTCTATAACTTTGATTGAGAAGTCTGATCGAAAAAGTACGAATTGTTTTGGATTCTACGCACCAAAATTAATAAGAAAAAGTGTTTTCCCGAGAAATTTTGGTGTAGTCGATTTTTTGTAAAAAAGGAAGGTTATACACTGCCTTTTTTTGACGCCCGAAAAAAAAATTGTCTCAGATCGACCCGGAAAAAAAATTTTCTTATACAATGTGACCTGTAGAATCCATAATTTCAAACAGTTCCAAGATTGGGCTAATAGTTCAAAAGTTATAGCCCTTTTGTTGTGAGTGATAACTATGACTTAAGACTGTTATACATGTATTGTTTGCATCCGCGAGGAAATTGTAACTCATCGAAAGGAATTGGTTTCTACACACTAAAACTTTCATCCACGACTCCTTTTTAAGATGATGGGGAGAGGGGGTTAGACATTTATTTTATCTTTCATGGTATTCTAATGAAATGTCTCAACGAAAGGAATCCTCGATCCCTTAACGTGATTGGTTCTAATATCTCTAGAGCCAAGTGTCGGAGGAGGGTACTCACAAGGAGCGATTGGTACGTTTGTAAGAAATATATCCATTAGTGATGTCAAATCTTTAAAAGCGAATATCTCGAGAAGTGTGAGAAGAGGTTACTAATAAAGGGCAAAGGGAACGTCTGGCCGAGACACATCTAATAGTGATGTTAGAACATTCACTGCCAATATCTGCAGAACGAAGTGTCGGGGGACGTTACTTAGTGTGAATATCTTGAAAATGGGGCATCGACGGGAGGTACCTACAAAAGGAAAATGGCAAGATTTACCTTTTTTTGGAAAAAAATAATGTATAAATTCTTTAAACAATGAAAATCTAATGTGGGTACAAATTAGTCTTGAATTCACACTTTTTGATGCAACTAATAAAATTTCAATCGAGAAAAGTGGGGACGCTAACTTGAGCACCCCTACTTTAAAAATCGGTTTTCCGACAGAACTAAGTTGGTACAGATTCTAATTTGTGGCTAAAAATTAGTCTATAATTCGTCCTAAATTATAAGCATATTTGTACTTGATTTGTCCAAAGTGAGGGTGCTAACTTTATCGACCTCAAATAATGCCCGGATTCTAAGAGTGAATCTTCGACATAGAATCGTAGACGGGTGCCAGAAAATTCGGAACACAACAGGAATTTTTGAGCCTGTCACGAGTCACTTTAGGAGATGTTTTTTTAAAAATTTTTCTTCTTATTTATAGCCGGTTTCATATTAGTCAACCCGCATTTTTTATAATACCCTGCATACGTTCCAAAAATTTGATTTCGGGAAGAAGTTCAACCCCTTGTTATGTAAACCCGTTGCTATTTTCACTAATTGTCACGTACAGGGCGACTATCTGTTTTGGAACGCATATTGCGCTTCCTAACCGATATCTTAGGGGACCAAAAATACTTCTCCTGATTTTCTCAAAAGCCCATCTATTTCAAAAGATTATATCGGAAAGCTCTACATCTGCCGTTCGAATGTGATCACACAAGTTTTAGTGTTCAGTATAATAATTGACCCAGCTTCTTGTCGGACGCCCTTTATAATCTACCACTTTAATTTTTAGAAAATATTACAGAAATTTAAAAGCAATTTTGTTGTAATCATAGGCAAAATTTCGCACAACTGGAACAGTAAAAAAAACTCAAAATTTGGAAAAGATTGAGCGTTCTTAGTAAAGGTATGTATGCTTTCGTTAAGATGGATATTACCCTGAAAGGGGTTGCTCGTAGGCCAATATGCTAGAAAGATTGGACCTAACGCCATTAGCATTGAGAATAAAACAATGTGCCGTAAAATTCTTGCATGACCTTTTACACAATAAAAAAGATTGCAATACGTTACATAACAATATTACATTTAATATTAGTCGTTCTTCATTTAGAAACAAATCTACTTTTCATTTGCCATTGTGTCGCACAAATGTTCCATAGATTGTAACAGTACCTCTTCTGAGTAGTGTCGACATCTTTGATACAAAGTTAGCGGTTAGTTAATTGTGGTAATTGTGGATTAAATTAAGATGGTTAAGGCAATAATAGTATTTTTGGGAAAATTTAAATTTGAATCATTTTCATCCATTTCCTTGTTGTTAATTTTCATTTAATAAGTGGAGTAATACTAACTTATGTACAGCATTGTATGATCTGTGTCTCTATACTCGTTTCTAAATTTTGTGCTTGGTTAGAAAAAAGATTATTATTATTATTAAAAAGCACAATCCTTTCGTAGTAAATTTTAAATGTAAAACTGTTAAAATAATTTCAAACATGTGGCTAGAATCTATAAAATTGCATTTGGAAACGCCTCAGTGTTATATTCCTGCATAATTCCACGGTCATACTAGATGTGCGTATCGAATTCGCGAGCGCAAATAATTGTCAAAGAATGTGATATTACTACATACAGGTGTCTCTTATATCGGAATCGTGCCCGTCTCGTACCACAATTTTTACTTCCAAGTCCGCCACGAATATTGTCGTCCAACAGTCACGGTAGCAAAAAAGTTAGGGAAGGTTGTAAAACAATTACGAAAGCTCCTCGTACTGTGCTGCGAGCTGTAAATCTGCCTTTCGTCATTTTGATGTTTTTATGTTACCCTAAATCTTGCAAAATATAAGGCATTTACGAGACGTCCTGACGAAATTATTACCCAGTAGTAAAATGATCACTTACTTACGGGATACTGGGTTGTAAAATGTAGAAGCTTTAACAAGAGAAAGCCATTCTGCTAAAATGAGGCATGACAGTTTCGATTATATTATCATCTTCTTGCCCTTTGCTAGCGTGCAAACCATTTTAAAGTGTGTATGAATGAAGGTAATTTACTTGTCGTAACAAATTCCACTGAAGACTTTTGAATTTGTCTATGGAGTAAATTCTGACTACATAATTCTGTAGGGTTACGAAAGATCAGTCTGTAACAACCATTAGAAGTGATAGGAAGTTTGGATTTGGTAGAACTTCCTTGTTTTGTTTTAAGACGTTTCCCCCACTGCTGATTCATAACTTTTCTTCACCTTTGGGAGTGATTTAGAAGGTCTTGGGTTGTTAGAAATTTGGAATTACCTATATTTTTTCAATTTCGCATTCTGACGTTGAATTATGCAATTCTCGAATTCAAAGATCGCAATGCCCTTACAAACAATTCATTTGTAATATTCTTTCAAAAAAATTGGCCGATTCGAAGTTTTGGGTTGTTAAAATTTTAAATTCTAGTTGATTTTTCCATTTCCTATTCTAAGAACTAGAAATTATGTATTGTGAGTCTTTTACAAAATATAACCGTAAAATCGCAAAAATGCCCTTTTTGTTGGTACATTTTTACCCCTCTTCCCCACCATCACCACTTAAGCACAACTCCGCCGGGGGCAACAAATGAAGCCATTAAAATAATAAAAGATGAATCCGATTTAGATGTTAATCCTACTGGCCTAAGACACGTACGATTCTTCTGATGGTCGTAAAGAATAATTCATCACTTGGTATAAGGACGGGTAAAAGGAGCTGCCAGAAGGTGGCATTTAAACTGCTGGTTGGCGTTGAAACAATTGGTAACAGGAGCAGCATTTACCAGTGGTCTGGCATTCAGGGCATCTATAGTTTCTGAATCGAAAGTATTCAAAGAAATGAAAGAAACTGAAAAGTTCAAAGAAGAAATCTGAAGAATCCGCTTTTGAGGTACCATACATCAGAATTAAAAAAAAAAAAAACAGAAACGTGAGTATTCTGAAGAACCTACAAAGTCTGAAGCAACAGAAGCGTTCGAAGGACCCGGATCTAGAATAATAATAATAATAATCTTTAATTCTAAAAATTGTAAATAACAATTACAGAAACGTCAAATCACAAACAAAACATGTATGGACAACCGTAAATTTGTGGACTAACAATTCAGGTGCATCCAGTCATTAGGTTTTTATTAGAGATATATATTCACGCTCGCGAGCAGTACCCAGCTCTGCTGAAACCATTACACAGGGTGTCAATTTTAAAACGTGCAGTCGGCCATATTTTCCAAACTAAAGAAGATATTGAAAATCGCGAAAAACCGTTTCGGGGGTATCGAGGATGAACCAAAATGACGTTATGAGTGACAACACCCCACCCCCCTCATCCCCCAGCCTCCCCTCTTCAAAAATCCTAAATGGCAACCCCATATTTGTGACACATCGCTGGAAAGCTACTGAAAAATGCTTTCCAGTGGTACCAATAAAGACAATTTAACAAAAATATAAATTTAAAAATTAAGCCATGCCTATGTTCAAGATTTGGGCGCTAGATTCGAAGAAACGGGATCTGTTATCAATAAAAAAAGAAAGCAACCAAGATTGCTTAATGAAGCAGCTCAGGTTGAAGTTCTTGGCCAATTTGACATAAAGCCCTCAATGTCAACATTTAGTTTTTTTTGTTCATTATTAAATTTTTGTTAAATTGTCTTTAATGAATATTGACATTATTGGTACCACTGGAAAGCATTTTTCAGAGCTTCCCAACGATGTGTCACAAGTATGGGGTTGCCATTTAGGATTTTTTGAAGAGGTGGGGCTGGGAGCTTAAGGGGGGTAGGCGGTGTCACTCATAACGTCATTCTGGTTCCCCTTCGATACCCCCGAAACGGTTTTTCGCGATTTTCAATATCTTCTTTCGTTTGGAAAATATGGCCGAACTGTAAAATAAATATACAGGGTGGTTCATAGGCTTCATACCACCCGTCTACCAGTTTCATAAGTTTCATAACTCAGGGACTTACAAATTTTTAACAAACAGGCCTTAGGATTTTACTAATATTATTGTTCTCTATTGAATGATATGAAAATTAAATCCCCCGCTCGGGAGGGGGGAGGGCAACTTATATCTCGATTCTACAAAAAACAATATGAAGATTTTATTTCAAATATTTTTTGTCCTGGTAACAGGTGGCGCTGTAATCGCAGAAACTGGTTTTGCTAATATGTGGTTTATAAAAAACATTTTACGTAACTGCAATTTTAAAAAAATCATAGAAAAAAAATTGTAAACACTAATCTACTCAGCTCATGGCTATAAATAATATTTATAATTATACAAATTTAATTGACAAAGTTACAAATTTGCTGCAATTAGTTTCTGTGATTACAACCCCACCTGTTACCACGACAAAAACGTGAGTCGTAGGATTTTTCGAAATTTTATGATTTTATGATTCAGGTTTCTTCGGTTCTTTAATTGTTGTAGATTTTTCTGAACTTTTGAATTGTTCTAAAGCTTCACGATATTTGCGCCCCACTGTTTTTTTGAATTCTTCAGATGCCAATATTGTTTGTAATTGGCAGATACTACGATAGGTATTTTTTTAAATTTCGCAATTGTAGGTCGTTAACTCTTTCTGTTTAAGATTTATGTAGGTTATTCGGACCTTTCGAACCGTTTCTTCTCTTTTATTTTAATTCTTAACATTCTCCAACTTCTTGAGCTTCTTCGGCTTCCTTGGACTTTTTCGGATTCTTTGAATCCTTTTAAATCGCCATATTACCTGAGTTCTATATATATCCTTCGGGCTTGATCTTGGCGCGAAAAATGTGTAACTTTGGAGATCCTTTGAAGATGGTAATGCGTTTACTAGTATTAGAAATCACCATGGTACCAGTTTTCACTTTAAAAAATTTCAGTTTCCACACAATCGGGGAACGAGCAACTTGCAGTTTGTTTAGTCGCCTCGTACGACACGCAGTGTCTTCTGCGGTAGGGGTATTCTTTCCCGCCCCTACACGGGTAGAAATGTCTGTGATCTTACAATTGGAACTCGATGTATCTAACCTAATAAGAAAAATATGTAGAAACGGATAAAAAAATAAATCTTGCTTGTAATCTGACAATTATCTAATAATGGAGGAGTATCGGCCCAATTACGTTACATTTTTATGTAATAGATCTATAAATTACATAAAATGACCCTTAATTTGGTAGGTACTAGCCATGAAAAAATACAATACCTAATCTTTAACTGTCGAACAGTATCAGTGGGTATTTCAATTTGTAAGTGTACTGGAAATCCAGTAGGTGGGTGATAACATGACTGGAATAGGAAGAGGAATAGACATGGATGTTGTCTATTACCTACTTTATTTAATCTATACGGAGGATAATGTGAGGAAGTGCTGGGAAGGGAATAATAATGGAGTAAAAATAGGTGGCAGAAATGTAAGGTCAGATGATGTGTTTATAATTGCTATCTGTAAGTGGATTACATTCAAATGCCCCCTTGTAAAACAGTGTTTGAGTTCAAAGTCAGAAACAAGCACAAACTTTAGCGACAGATACATTGATAAAATAAGCTGTAAATATTGCAATCAAGCGTATACCTATTGGTCAATGAAAAAGATCACTGAAAAGTCGTTTTAGAGTGAGTGGCTCACCCTGGACCAATAAATGCTAATGTGTGCATGTTACATGACTGTATTCCCAACACAATTTCGAAGGCGCCCAAACTGAATTACATTTTGCGCTTTTTTCTCGGAATAACACCTAAGTTTTTAAGTGGTAGGCATTTAAAGAATGTCTCGAACTGTCAATCCTCGAAACACGCGTCTATTGTGACATACCCACTCATTTAACTCTACCGATAATAATTTATTCCTTTTATCCGAAAACTTCAGTTTGGTTATTTTTTGACGGCTCAATTTCGGTCGAGGGACTCCGAAAGGGTTTTTTTGTTGTTTCTTTTTGCACGTTAAATTGGATTTTGCGGTCAAAATTCTTAGCTCTCCCAAAACAAACAAAGGGATCTAATAGTGTTAATGGGGTTGTACGTTAGAGGAAAAAAAAAGATTTTCGTCGAACATGGTTTCCGTTCTACAAATGGCGTTAATTCGACACACACGGTTAACATTTGCGATATCGCCATCGTGAGTGATTTATATTAAATTCGCCCCATTGAAGGGGAACACGTACGAAGGGGTGGTTATTAATATTGTGAGTATCGTTGCGAAATGCCTTTTTAAATAGTACTGATATATGAAATTTATTATTTACACGTGGTTGCGTTTATGTTTATGTCAAATCGATAGATACTTATCAAGCTCGTTTGAAGTTGTTAATTACCTGGCAGTTGGTCTACAGGCTGAAAAACAGATTTTGCATATTACAATAAATTGTAAAATTTCAAACAGGGACCGAAAATGCACTGTCTACAATAAAATAATTGAGGAGCTTCCATTTTTTAGTTTTATTTTGAGTTCAGACCGGTT
Source organism: Photinus pyralis (assembly GCF_008802855.1). Lineage (NCBI taxonomy): Eukaryota > Metazoa > Arthropoda > Insecta > Coleoptera > Lampyridae > Photinus > Photinus pyralis. Next base: position 4,348,973 of record NW_022170819.1, read on the forward strand.
GAGGAATTTTTCTACAATTGTTGTGACTAAGACGACGACGACTAAGAAAAATCATTCTTTATTAAATTTCTTAGAAAGCAAAAGAAGAGGAAAAGACAGATTCTCCTCAAGAGGAGGAAGTTTGGAAGAATGCTAAGAAGACGATTCGAGGCATATTTAATTCATTCGCAGTGGATTGGAGAAATCAGTTAAGCCACTTCCAGCGAATTTACTCGAACTGTCCGGAACTTCTTCAGGTATCCATGGATTTCCTTCCTTTTGATACGGAAATCCCCTCCGACTATCTCCAGCGACAAGTAAATTTGTTAATTTGAATTAGCGTATTTATAGTGCAGGTTACAGAATGCAGCCGTTTTATGCACTCGCAGTCCTTTGTTCTCAGTTTTGGATGATCTTTTGTCGTTTTCCGAAACGCCTACGGTCCTCTTGGCCATAGGCGTACCACTTACGCGGCATTTTTGAAGTTGAGCGAAGAAAGCTAATTACGTACGTAGTAAATCTGCATTTCACAAACGAATTTAATCAAGGCGGAAGATAAAGAGAAGTATAATTACTAATTAGTTATTTAAGTATTTTATAGTAGACGTAATTTTCGCTATCGATTAAGTTCAAAGGAACTAGTAAAACGTTAAGAGCAACACAGAACAGGCGATTAATATTTTATTTTGTCGGCAAAGCAAAGCTACCGCTGATCACCGTGAAGTCCATAAGCTCACGCGTCGATTCCAAAAATGATTGCATTTACAACAAGACTTGCACAATTCTTTTCTTATTCTTTAAAACGTATTTTCATTTACGATTCATTGCAGATAAATGTCAAGTGGGTTTAGAAGGGTAATTGAATTTGCTACAAATTCGAGATGTCCACGAATTGTCGACGTTTTCGAAAAGTAAGCCATCATACATCAAACGCGAAAACGTTTCTTATTAGCGATTTCTTGAAAGGCTCTCGTAAAGTAGATATGTTGATTGCCGACTTGAGCTTATTCAATATAATATAAATCAATCAACGCGCGTAGTTTTTTGTGCGAATTTACTGCGGAGGTGGTTTCGTTAAATGTAAATTATTATGTAACGTACCGCAATTTTAAAATAAATCTACTGATACTTTGAAGCAAAAGGTTTCGGGTTTGCAATTTCACGCGGACAAAATTAGGAAAAAATATGTTATTTGCAAACTTTTAACGTGTGAATCTTGTATTTACGACCGTTCTTACCAATGATGTATTACCTTTGGTATTTTAGATAGAATGAAAAGGTAATTTTTCTTTCTTATGAAACATTTAGTTTAAGACACATTTATTACCTTCATCAATTCGCAGCGAGCTTAAGAAATTTTCTTTCTACTGGTTTCTTCCCTATTTCAATTATTATCAGTCAGTCTAGGGGAGATCACTACTCTGGCCATCATTTAATAACTGCAGTAGACTTAATTAAGGTTGCAAAAACATTTACGATCACTACATTCTACAACATTCCAAAGATTATCATTTCAATTAAACTTCTATTCAAATGCATTTCTAATCTATTATTTGATTCATTAAAACCTTTTTTGCTATATGAATATGATCTTGGAAAATTTTAGCTGTGTTGGCAATACTTCGTAAAATAAGGAATCGGTCACAGCATCTGATTTATGTAAAACAGACGTTCTAAGACTTAAAAGCAACGAAAAGGTATATTTCCAAATTAAGAACACTTAATGGTAAGAAATATATAACCGGGAGAGACCTGATTTCCAGAAAAAGACCCCCCGGTCCTATGTTCTCGTCAAAGCGTTCGCCACAAAAGAATCTTGTGATTCATAACGCATCATAGAGTGTTCCTTTTTCATGAAATACTGCTCCTAATGAACGATTCGTCTATTCTTTCTCTCTTCCATTTCCATTGTATGCTGCTTTTCTTTCAACCCCTTTCCCAAATCTTATCATGTTCGCTTTTAGCTCTATACCTTTCCTTTACCAATACTTTTCCATTCTTGCCATCAGTTCCTTCATCTGTTCTACCTCTGTTGCCATGATCACTCCGTAGTCCGCGTATGCCAAGCACCACCTTTTTCATCTTCGAGCTACTATCCCTCTACCTTGGCACTGTATGAATACATTTTGATGTCTCTTAAGTATGGATTAAATAAGGGTGGACCAAGTGGACATGTCCACAACACTCCAGACTCCTTCTCGTCTATTCTTATCCTCAATTTTGTCTCTCCATATAGTTCTTTGATTCTGTCCTTTAACTTTTTGTCGATTTTCCAATCTTTCATACTTTTCCCTTTCCACTCTTTCAAACGCTGCCATGAAAAACGTCCTTTCCGCCATTTTCCCAATTCCTCTTCCAACAATATGTGTGATACATATATGCAGTCAATCGATGTCTTCCTTTTTCTGAAGCCCATTAATTTTGTGTTTCCTCCAATATCCTCTTTTCTTCCATTTCTCTTTCTAGTCTTTCGTTCAGTAGCATCGATTCTATACGCCGTGCCGTAGTAATTCCCCTATAATTTCCCACACAATCTTTGTTCTCTCTTTTAAAGATCGGTACAAATTACCCCTTCTTTCCATTCTCCGAGTAACCCCTCATCCTTTCCTTGACCCAATCTGTGGCGGAAATTCAATCCTCATTACCTATCTCGTCTCTCCCTATCGCTGTCCCTTTCTTCAGTGTTTTTAATTGCTGCTCGATCTCATCTCCTTCAACCTCCTCTCTTCCTACTTCTTCCATAGCTTTCTCTTGTTCCTGCTTTCCTTGTAGTAACTTGACAAAATGTTATTTCCGTTCCTCTAATTGTATTTCCCAGTTTTCCTTTGTTGATCACCTTCCAAAAATTCTTTTCTGTTTTTATTTCCTTGATTTGCTCGACGTATTTTTTCTGTTCCTACATATTTTTTTAAATATTTTCTTTTGTACGTTTTTCTGCTCTCTCACCTCTTTCTCCATCTTTTTTAATTCATATTGTCTTAAATTTATCTATTTCTTCCACTCTTCTTACTGACCAATTACCGACCTCCCTCTTCTTCCGATGTATGTGAATTGACTGTCCCTATCTTTCTCCACATTTTCGTTTAAAATTCTCCAATTTCTCTTTTCTGATGCTTCCAGTAACACTTCTTCCTCTTTGTTGCACTCTTTATCTTGTGACTTTCTATTTTGAGTCTTGGTTCAAATGTTGACTCCTAAAATATCTTGTGATTTATAACTAATTTATACGTTTGCCTGAAGAACCATCGAATCTTCTACTCTTTCTATACAGCTGTCATCTTTGTATACCGATATCCCCCCCTCCGGTTCTAGGTTTTCCCTCAAAATTTTTAATTCGCGTGGTAGTACTCGTATTTCATGAAGAGGTCTGGGACATCAAATCTGACAGTAGCGAGAAAAAGGCAGTACCGTAAAATTGGAGGGGGGGGGGTGTATGTAATAATACGCCCAAACCCAGAAAAGAAAAACTTAGTGTTCCTTTCCTTACAACTGTCATAAAATATGAGTATATATCTTGGAGGACATTCCATACCTCCCAGACCCTTGCCACGCCCCCTCAGGTGTCTTGTCCGAAACGTACAACTCTAAAGCTTCTTGAGGTAGCGCTTCATGAAAGACCATCGAATCTTCCTTCCCCATGGAATACTCCCCTGAAAGAAAGGTTCAGTGTTTCTTTTTCTACAACTCTAATTTTTGTACACCGAGGCTATCCCATACCCCCTCACACTCATCGGTTGCAAATTTTCGCTCAAAAAGTTTCACCCTAATTCTCGCAGTAGAATGACATGAAATCTAGCTTTCCTCTTTTGGTGTTACGTTCACAGTCTCTTTCTAGAAACCATGATAACGTGGGAGGCAGGGCTGGGTCGAGCATTCCAAAAAACCACTCGAGCGACGAGAGCTCTAATTGTCCCAAAAATGCTCACGAGCATCGAGCTGTTTTGCAAAGCGAACCCCCTTGCAAGTTTCGAGCACTTCTAAAAGTGCTCTAGCGGAAGAATCGCTCAAGAGCAGAAAAAGCGCTCGGGGGCGTAAAAAACGCTCGCGTTAATGCCTAATCCCTCAGCGCTTGGCGACGGTTAAAACCGCGAGCGAACGAAAAAAAACAATCAGGAGCGGAAAATGCGCGAGCGACGAAGAAAAGAGCTCGCGAGCGAAAAAAGAGCTTGCTAGCGAAAAAAACGCTCGCAGAAAAAAGAGCTCTAGTGATAGTGAGAAGGCTGTGAAAGCCTTTGCAAACTCTTAGAGACTATCTAACCTTAAAAGATACCTTAAACTTTCTTAAAGATCACGCTCTTAAGTGCCTTTAAATATTAATAAGGGATTTTAATTGTACTTAAAGGCACTTAAATCTTGAATGCATAGGTAACGGTATTTAAATGCTATAAAAGGCGCTATAAATCGTCATCAAAAGTTTTGAAAAACCATCAAAGAGCCTTGCACAAACTTAGAGGATAATGAATGGGCCTCTAAAAAGTTTCTAGAGATCGAAACTCTTACAAATTCTTGAATACTGTTAAAGGAAGTTTATTTTTCAATAGCTCTTGAACCGTGTAGAAAATTCTGGAAAACTGTTTGAACAGATTCTAGAAAACGATTAAGCTCTGATAAATGCTTTGAACACCCCTTAACTCTTCAAGACTTGTGTATTTTAGGATCAAGTGCCAGAGCGTAAACGTAAAGGGTGGACCAGGTAAGTATGTTCAAACGTACTTTACGACGGACCGACGGGCAGAGAAAAGAGGTTGTATCCACCCGCGCATCCACCGTTGATGGAAAATTCTTTAAGATGATTATAAACTCTTTCTTTGCAAAGATTTTGTGTCGCTATAATGAAATCATTGTTTCGAAAGTTTTTATGCGGCAAAAAAATTCCTAGAGTGACTTTCCGCTCTAGATACAAAGATCTAGAAACAAATAAAAATTTATCCGAATTGAAAAAATTGTAAACTGATTATTTTTGGGTCCATTCAGCCTTTGTGTAAATGCGAATTGTGAATATAAGCGAAATTTTTGAAATTACCGCAAAGAAAAGCATGCAAAAAGTGACAAAACAGAGCAGTCGAGCAGAGCATAATTTTGCCGTCGATCAATTGCTGACGAAGAATGTTCCTGTTTGGAACCTTGCGCTCTTAAAACATTTTTAAACGGACCCCATTATTTCTGTATTCATAGAAATGTGACCAACACCAATAAAGTTAACTACTTCTACGCGGTTACTTTTGCATGAACCCTTCGGGCCTCTAAATTAGTTAACGTCACAAACGCGTCTCAGACTTTGCTTTCGTAATTAATTCAGTTCCCATATAAAACGAAATACAAGATCTCGGCGGCCTCCTCCGAAGTCCTCTTCCAACTTGAAAACCTAAAAAATCGACAACAATTTATAATTCGTATAATACCTGGCCATTAACACACTGTTTTCGGGCGTGTCATAAACTATTTAACTCTTTTTTTTTGTTAAAAGGCCACTTATCTAAGTTTAACAGTGTAGAGACGCGCGTAGGTAATTTATGGATGGCAACAATAAAAACTGTTACAATTTACAAATTGGGCGTCATTTTTTAAAACGTTGAAGAAAATTGAATTTCGACCGAGCTGAAGTTGACAAATGGGGTGTTTTGTAATTTTTTGGTTCACACATTTGACTTTTAAATTAATTTTTATGGGGGCTTAGTGTCGGTTATAGTTAATGTGGCTAATTTAAATATTTCTTCTCTGATACTTTATGCAACATTGTATAGTTTGGGTTTCAGGTACAATTTCTGTAAAACTTCCCATTTTAAATATAACATTCACTTGAACTGAAATATTGGGTAGCTGCGACATCTATCCAAGAGGAAGTGTAAATTCAAGCAGGAGATGCTGATGCTGTGTAAATTCTTCTATAGCACACATTTTAGCTTTGTAGGTGTAGGTCGCTGTAACAAGGAGAAGTTGAAAAAATTCCTTTCGTCAATAAACTACCCTTGTACTGCAACCCCTTTTCTGAAATAATTTAATAAATTTACCTACTACGCTCACAATACTTGACCTCCTATATACGCCGATAGAGGGCACATACTTAAGCTTCGGAAAATTAAAAGTGAAATTATTATGCTAGATCATTATTTGTACTTATCAAAAGGATTAGGTACTTGTGGTGTAAGCATGATTATGTGCCTCATCAAAAGCAATTAGAGGTGACAACTTTTATTATTGTAACAGAAGAAACCTAACAAAATGCCAACAACCACTCACTATTCCATGTAACGTCTTTATTCTGTCAGATTTTGCTTTAAGATAGGGCTGTTTTGGAATGTGGCTGAAGTAGCTTGAGATTCGGATTCTGACTCTCAAATATTACAGTTGACCAGCTCAATTATTCCAAATTATGAATTTATCCACAAAAAAAGGGTGTAAAACGCATATAAGCGTAATGAAAACTACGAACGCATGCAAAAATCTTACAAAATCACAAAAATTATATCAAAGTACCTACCCCTTACTATAATTCCTTTATAATTACTTTAGTAACAGGGCACACATTCTAAATATAACGACCATTTTTGCAAAGAGACCGTTTACAAATCCGGATCTTATGGGACGAACCTACCCTTCAACGATAGGGTACAATTATGACTCCTGCAATTAAATTTGTAACATGCTGGAAAAACTTTTATATAATCATGCAAAAAATAACAGACACTTCTGACAAGACTGCTATTACAGATTCAGAGGCTAAAGGGACCAATCTACCCTCCGAAGATAGGAGTAAAATTATAACTTCTACAGTTATGCTTGAAACAGGCGGAAACAACTTTGATAAAATCAAGCAATATATAAGACCCACTTCTGCTCAGACAGATATTGCAGATTCAAAGGCTAAAAGGACTAATCTACCCTCTAAAGGTAGGGGTAAAATTGTAACTTTTACAATTATGTTTGTAACTTGTAACAGGCTGGACCAGCTTTTAGAAAATCAAGAAATCTATAAAACACACTTCTGCCAAGACAGATATTTCAGATTCAGAGATACGAATCTACCCTCCAAAGATAGGGGTAAAATTATAACTACAATTATGCTTGTAACAGGCACGAACAACTTTTATAAAATCAAGCAATGTATAAGAAACGCTTCTGCTAAGACAAAAATTGCAGATTCAGAGGTTAAAGGGGACCAATCTACCCTCCAGAGGAAAAATGTTTTCCCACCCGATAATTAGTTCTATGACATGATATGGATTGGAAAATGTCTAAAATTTACTTGCATTAAGGCAAGGAAAATGTCTAAAATATGCGATATCTTTGCCTTGGCAAATGGCGAACATGGTAGGAAGATTACGATTGATACACAACGTATAATAACATACAAATTTAATTATGAAATGAAAGCGACAATGTAATAAATAATTAGTGACAATGGGCGCATTTTGGTTTAAAATTTCATGAAACGTTTTCTTGGAAAACATGAGTTGTAACAAGCCCACTTGGTTCGAGTGTTTGCTTCAACACCGATGCATTTACAAGAACGACACTTTTCCGTTTTCACCTCGCCTTTTTTACACTCTCCTGTTGAACGATCGCCATCATGACAATCTGCTTGTGTGCAAAACCAGTCGACGATTCCATTTTGGAAGGCCATACATTCGCATAGTGCACAGTTTTCGTGCTTGGTATCGCCTACTTTGCACTTGGCATCTAGAAAAAGGATATTTTGTGAGCATTTTTGGAGAGAAAATTGCTAAGTTGTAAATGACAACACTACCATCATCAATAAATATGGTGTAGGAAGTGGTAAAAGTTGGAGTACCTACCTTTCCTTAAGAGCTCATCGTGAGGATTGTTACAATCATACTGAGTGCAATACCAGTCAATGCTTCCATCTTGTAAACGTAAACAATCGCAAATGGCACATTCTTCTCGCTTTGTCTCGCCTATTTTGCATGTGGACTTATCTAAAAGGAATGCATTTTTGTTAGTTCAGGTATTTTTCAAGGTAGAAAATACACTTACCAGCAACTACCACGGCAAGCAACCCCAAACACAACAAGGCAACAGTCTTCATCTTTCTTTAAGGTATAGAAACGTTAATGATCTCATGAGCTCTCTAGCTGGCGATTTATACGGTCTGCAAGGGTGGCAGAGTGGGGGATCGTTTTTCAACTGTACGTAATTCGCAATTATGGTTGTTCACCTCTGTCCGCACTTGAATTTTGTACATCGGTGACGAGCCTATCGGCTAGCAGTAAAGTATTTTGTTTATTACTTAATGAGTAAACGTCATTGACATTATATTACGTTAGTTACAGTATGATAACAGCATCAATTGTGCCCACTTCAAACTGTACTTGTTCCAATATTTTGGACTAGGACTTCGTTGAGATTTTTACAAAACGCACGCCAACGATTAGTGATCACTTGTATCCACTCTGAATGCCCTTCGGAACAAGCTTTCGTAACTGAACCTTCCTTAAAAGCGAATTGGCATTTCGAGTAAGGTTCTTAGATGCGAACATTCCAAAACGAACTTTTCGGAGAGAAATCTTCGTTCTGGGCTTGTGATGTGTATGGGAAAATATAATTAATAATTTTTTTGGGGAGCTCTCCTTGGTTTTATAGAAGAAAGACAATCTCTACCGAGCGAAATCTTTGGATGTCCTTGTGGAGGAATTTACCGAGGCGAATTTGCTTACAACTCTTATTCTACACTTCAAAATAGTATCAGGTTGTTGGGGAATCAGAACGAATGGTCTCAAGGGAGGGGATAAAAGGTAACTCACCGACATGGATGAAGGCAATGCTTGATAAACACTCTTTAATTGCAAAAGATGCTAATTGCTGCCGACCAGTTGTAACCAGTAACAATTTGCGTAATATATGAGTATTGTTTTCAGATAATCGGCCATGGCAAGTACTTCAAATTAATCGGGTTACCTACCGATAACTTGGGTTTTTTTCCCGTTGATTGCGAAGCATAGGATAAACGTAGTCCATGTAACCCTTGAACAAAGATGAAGATGAAGAATACTTCGAGACTATATAATAGTTATTTATGCATCAAGGGCATTAAGGCGATATTTATGCCGAGGGCGACAGACCCCGAGGGCCTCTGGCCCGAGGAATCGTAAGCCGCCCTAGGGTTAAATATAGAGTACTTCCTGAGGTGCATACAAACTTTTATTTTTCATCCCGCACAAAGTACAGCCTAATAACAAATGGAAATAGCAGTGCTTGCTCTTTGTTATTCAATGTTATACAAACTTCTCCAGTGTAGGGGCTATTCACGTGGACTTCAGGGAATTAAAAGTACGAGAGGACCGTGCTTCAAATGGATGCAAATGTTTTCTTACTCATTTTAAGTTATTCTTCATTATTTCAATTAGGACACCTGGGCCTACGTTACAAATTCTGATCTCGGATCCTTTGGATCATTATCATTATTCGAATTCAATCATCAAGATTTTTCCAAACCGTAGGTCACAGATCTCTGCACCAATAGATTACCAAGACAAAATTATTTTCCCTATACGAAAGCTGCGTGAAGAAAATTAAACCTTATCATCTAATCCCAAAGCATAATACTTTTCAAGAAACCGTCTGTAGTGGGTACACTTGATATGCACTACCAACGGGAATGTACATAGATAGTATTGCTATCTTTTATCGATAGCAGTTGTAACTAACGTAGTAAAATGTTAACGACCATAAAAATCACATAAACAAAGTGCTTGACTTTTTGTAGTCTCGTCATAGATGTACAAAATCCAAGTGTAGGGAGACATTACAGCCAAATAACAGAAATGGGACAGTGATACCCTCCCTCCAAAGGCAAACTAACCAGGTATAAATGGAAGATTAACAGCCATAACGATATCATTCCAGTTCTAAACTTCAAAGCAAAATGAAGACTATTGCTATAGTTTGTTTGGCTTTATTTGCCGTGGTACTTGCTGGTAAGTGTCGAAACGTTGCACCAATTTGGTGACATTTCCTTTAACACGTACAATATAGTTCCTCATAGTATTGCACTAAAAAACAACTTATGAGCACTTTCCTGTAGTTATTTGTCATTAGTCAATAGTTTAGAAATGATAAATATTAATAATAATTTCTTCTAGATAAGCCCACTTGTAAAATAGGCGAGACTAAACGAGAAGACTGTGCTATTTGCGATTGCTTACGTTTGCAGGATGGAAGCATTGACTGGTATTGCACCCAGTATGATTGTACCCATGATGAGTTCTTAAGGAAAGGTAGGTACCCATTCTAACTCATACTATGCCAGTCATATGCAATTTTTGATAATGAACTTTGTCATTATTTGTAAATTCACAGAAGGCACTACACCTTTTCCACTTTTATTCGAGAAGTTGTAAATTGTATTTGAGAATTGTTACTTGTATTTGAGAAAACATCAAAGTAGATGAGAATAGTCAGTTGGATTTGAGAAAACAACAAATGTAGTTGAGAATAGTCAATTGTATTTGAGAAAGTATCATTTAATTTTAAGAAGTCGTTAATTGTATTTCAGAATTCAGATTGTAATATTAAGAATCAAATTTTTATAATTCCGCTACTGTATGTAGTCCCGCAACAGGCTGTTGCGGGACTACATACAGTAGTAGTAGTAGTACATACTGCCAACAGCAGCAGCAGCATCAGGCTATGTTATACATGGGATTTTGTTTTTCTCATTTTCAATTGATATCTTTTCAAATACATTTTACCATTTCTTGAATACAATTTACTACTCTCAAATTCATTTGATGCCTTCTCAAATACAAATCACTATTCTGAACTACATTTGTTGTTTTCTCAAATACATTTTACTATTCTCAAATACAATTGATACTTTCTCAAATTAACTTTATAGTTTCTCGAATAAAAGTGGAAAAGGTGTAATTATCCCAAAAAATTTACTAAATATTCCTTTTTTAGAACCCACGTGCAAAATTGGCGAGACCAAGCATGAAAACTGTGCTTTATGCGAGTGCATGGTTTTCCAAAATGGAATCATCGACTGGTTTTGCACACAAGCTGATTGTCATTTTGATGATCGTTCGAAGACTGATACAGCTAGCAAAGACACGAACCATGTGGACTTGTTGCAACGTATGTTTTCCATAAAGACGGCTCACACAATTCTCAAGAAATGATCTGAATATCACAATTATTTATTACATTGTCACCTTCATCTCATAATAATAAGATTTGTATTTTTCTATTGTAGAAAATGAATAAAAATTGACCTTATTCGTCTTTCGTAATACATATTAAGTTCTTTGGAACAGTTACCCGTAAAATAAAAAGTTAGAGCAATTGTAAGACTAAGCCCTCACATTACTTAAAATGGTTAAAACCATGGATGAGTTGGTGCGTTTGAAAATTCAGAAGACTAGCTGTTTTATGGCGCCTTTAGAAGAACACTTGGACACCATAGCACAACTATTAAGGGATAATTCCTACAAAAACTCTAAAAAGCTACTAAGAAAATTTTGTAAACTGAAGGCTCTGAAAGTTGGGTTAATATGGGTTGTAAAGCATCTTTAGAAATTTTTAAAAACATTTCAAAAGCGTTCTAATGGGGTTCTAAAAAGATACTCAGAAAATACTAACAAATTCCAAGAGGATATTTAGATGATCCAAAGGTCCTAAGAAAATTCACGGAAAAAAGTCTTATAAGATCCTATGGAGTCAAAAATGCAACGTGGGGTGCCTTATTATTATTACTAATTTGCTATATTGACATCTTATGTAATTATTTTAAAGTTCGTTACGGTCACTTAGGGAAGAAAAATATTGGCACACTTATTTGTGCAAGTCAGCACCGTTCCGTTGATTAGTCGCATCTTACGACATGTAATGTCTCTGCAGTAGGAGTATTCTTTCCCGCCCCTGTACGGGTACGTAATGAATTTAAAACGAAAGACAAATCATATTGGGACAACTGTTTCTTTCCTACCTTCCGAAAGTGCTTGGCCCTTGGAATATGAAAATCTTAAAGTTTTTATTGTAAAGCATGTAAGTGGTAAAAATGAAAGCACACGCCGTACCATTTTTTGAAAAAAGTTTCCAGCTTTCAATCAACTTACCATAAACGTAGTGAGAGCGTAAAATGCTTCGTAGAAGTTTGCTGATACTAATCCCATAAAATATTTTGATTAAATCAGGTCGAAACGCATCACAGGTTAAGTAAAGTGGAAAAAAATGAAGAAAGCACACTGCAATGTCTTGCTTTAACATAAACGCTGTAAGGGCGGAAAATCGCTCTTAGGGGAGTGTTACTGCTCAACATCCTAAATATTTCGTATCAAAAGTTTAATAAATTAAACAAAATTGTAAGCACACGTCCTGCTACTCAAGCGCTTTTTGGAGTGTTTGATGCTCGTATTATAAAATAGTCTTATTGATATCAAAGTTTAAATAAAGTGAAGACCATTGGAAGACCATACACTACAATTCTCAAAAAAAGGTTCGAGCCTTCATCCGCCATGGTTATAGTAAAGGGGGAAAGTCCTACTGTTGATGGTTATTTTACCGATGGCTTCATAAATGGGCAATTGGTGGTTTTTTTTTTAAATTTTTTTAAAAAACATTTGAAAGCATTTCTTTTACCTTAAACTTAACATGTAAAACCGAAAAATCCTACTTAGCACTAAATTATCAAAGAAATCACATTTTCCTTCCCACCTTTGGTTACATAGATTGATGCTGCTTCTTTTTTTTAAGGTGACAAGTTAATAAGGTAAGAGCACGAAATTACTGCATACTTTCCATCTATTGTACTATATTGGGCATATAAAGTAATATAAGTAGCAGGCCAATACGACAATATTGAAGAAATCGCAAGATAATCACATAAACTAGGCAAAGCGCAAACACGGATGAAACATTTGGATACAATAGTCGAAAAGGGTACAAAAGCAAAAGAAGAAGTACCTACAAGTAGCGGGTATTTTAAAAAAAAAACAGAAAAGAGGAAAGAATGGTTTAGACGCTCCCTAAAACCAAGCAGATTCTGGAACGACAATGTCGTACAAACACTGCAGCTGGGTGTAATGAAGAGCAGTGAGCAGGAAGCAATTGGGAAATGGGCAATATTGTGGAAAGGTTCTGATTAATATTATAGTGTACAATAAATACAAATTTTATTATGATGAAATGAAGACGAAAATGTAATAAATAATTGTTATGATATTGAGATCACTTCTTCAGAATTCCGTCAGCCGTCTTCATGGAAAACATGTGTTATAACAAGTCCACGTCGATCCTGCCTTTGTTACCTATATCAGTTGGGGAGCCCCTCTTGGAACGATCATCAAAATGACAATCTGCTTGTGCGCAAAACCAATCGGTGATTCCATTTTGGAAGGTCATGCATTCGCATAAAGCACAGTTTTCATGCTTGGTGTCGCCTATTTTGCACGCGGCATCTAAAAAAAGAAAATTTAGTAATATTTTCATCTTCTACCAATACATTTTGGGATAATTGATGCATTTGTTTTGTTAATTTACAAAGAAGCTACTTATGATATAAAGTGGAAAGTGAAAATAAAAACTAAGAATTTTTTCCTGCCAAAGTAAAAGTTAAGAGGACCTACCTTTCCTTAAGAGCTCTTCGTGAGGATTGGTACAATCATATTGTGTGCAATACCAGTCGATGCTTCCATCTTGCAAACGTAAACAATCGCAAATAGCACATTCTTCTCGCTTCGTCTCGCCTAATTTGCATGTGGACTTATCTAAAAGGAATGCATTCTTTTAATATGTTTCACTTCGGTTATTTTCTGAAGTAAAGATTGGAAAACTGCCACAACACATTCATCATTGATATTTGCTTATACTGCGACAGTATCCCACCAGGAAGTAAGATTCCTGTACTACATGCAACTTACCAGCAAGCACCACGGCAAACAGCGCCAAACAGAATACAACAGTAGTCTTCATCTTACTTAAAAGCTTGGAACGGTAATGATATTGTTTAAACTATCAACGGTTAATTTATACAATTTGGCGGTGGTGAGTTCGTTTCCAAGGGAAATGTTCTAATGCCTACCTATACTTGAATTTTGCACATCGATGACGGGATTGTCCCTTGGACAAATAGTCAAGTATTTTGTTTGCGTGATAGTTGTATTATTCGAATACGTCATCGACATTTTACTACGTTAGTTACAATTGTTATCAAAATGTGATAGCAATCTCGACAATGGGAATATACCTTTATTCAAGTGTACCTACAATGTACTTGACTAATAACAAGGCGAACTCGTTGAAATGTTTTGCAAAGCGCACGTCGTTTATTAACGATCACTGCTACTCCAAAGATGTCAGAGTAGAGATACTAACGAGAAACCTTCCGGGTTCGCCTGGTGACGTAGAAGCAAAATATTATCACTCTTTGGCCGAATATACGTATTTTTCTTTTCTTAGGAGGAAAAATTCCAGGGGTAAGTTATGATTAATGCTTGCACCGGACGAACCAACCTGCACTGCATTTCCTTCATTCTTTTGTGACAAATCTGAGGGAAATCTTTAGAAGCCGAAATTTCTTGTGTCCGAGTTTCCTTGTGGAACCAAGTTTCTGGAGGAGAAATTGTCTACAACTGTAGGGATCATCTTTGCAAGCTGTATTGGAAATGTGGTAATCCTTATTCTCCAATTTAAAGTATCACCATGGATGAACGCACTGCCAGAGAAGAACCCTTTGGTGGCACTATACAAGAAAAAATTCTTAAAAAGCCAGTATAGTGTGTATAAGAAATTGCTATTAAACCATTCCAGAATGCGTGACTAGTTATTGCTAGTGACTTGTAACCAATTTATAAGACAATTTGTGTAATATATTAGTATTGTCTTTAGCTTTAAATTGTTCACCGTAGGAAGTGTAGTCCACGTAACCCTTGAATAAATATTTCCAAAAAGGTACCTACTGAAGACGTGATTCAAGTCCACGACTATTTAAAATTATGGAAATGCAGAGGCTTAATTGTAGTTTAAGTAAAATGCACAAGTGTGTTTTGTTTTCATGGAACAGTTACGTGATGGTTGATACAATTTTAAGTGGTTACCACTCCAAACGTTTATGTCACGATTATACAAGGTAGATGTGCGCACTTAGACGACAATTGTGTGAATGTTGGGACCGTAATAGTGGGACTAAACACAAATCCTAATCCTGACCTCGGATCCTTTTGAATATTAAGGTGAATTGCATTCGATCATTAGGCTCGACTTTTGATCGTAGGTTCACAGAAAGTTGTACTGTATGCACTGTGCCAAAGCAGAATCGATTTGCGTACATGAGAGCTTCTTGAAGCAAAAATAAATTGTTTCACATGAAACCTTCATCTAATCCAAAAACATAATACTTGTCAAGAAACCGTTGTGGTAATACATAAGTGGGTACACTTGATATGCACTACAGGGATGCCTACCAACATAGATACTATTGTTATCTTATGTCGATATCGGTTGTAACTAACGTAGTACATGTCAACGACCATAAAAAAATCACATAAACAAAGTGCTCGACTTTCTCTAGCCGACAGCCTCGTCATCGATGTATAAAATTCAAGTGTAGGGAGACACTAGGGTCAAATATCACAAACGGGAAGTGATACCCTCTCTCCAATGGCAAACTCACCAGGTATAAATGGAAGATTAACAGCCATACCGATATCATTACAGTTCTAAACTTCAAAACAAAATGAAGACTATTACTATAGTTTGTTTGGGTTTATTTGCCGTGATACTTGCTGGTAAGTTTAGTGTCGAAACGTTGCACCAATTTGGTGACATTACCTTTAACACATATAGATCCTCATAGTATTGCACTAAAAAACAAGTAGTGAGCAATCTCCTGTAGTAATTATTTCTATTTGTCATTATTCAATAGTTTAGAAATGATAAATATTAATAATACTATTCTTTCTAGATAAGCCCACTTGTAAAATAGGCGAGACGAAACGAGAAGACTGTGCTATTTGCGATTGCCTACGTTTGCAGGATGGAAGCATTGACTGGTATTGCACCCAGTATGATTGTACCCATGATGAGTTCTTAAGGAAAGGTAGGCACCCACTCTAACTCATAGATACTATGCCAGTCATAAGCAGTTTTTGATAATGAACTTTGTCATTATTTGTAAATTCACTAAGTGAAGGCACCAATTATCGCAAAAAAATGTACTCTTTACTAAGTGTTCCTTTTTTTAGAACCCACGTGCAAAATTGGCGAGACCAAGCATGAAAACTGCGCTTTATGCGAGTGCATGGTCTTCCAAAATGGAATCATCGACTGGTTTTGCACACAAGGCGATTGTCATTTTGATGATCGTTCTAAGACTGATACGGCTAGCAAAGACACGAACCATGTGGATTTGTTGCAACGCATGTTTTCCATGAAGACGGCTCACGGAATTCTGAAGAAGTGATCTCAATATCATAACAATTATTTATTACATTGTTACCTTCATCTCATAATAATAAGATTTGTATTTTTATACTGGAGTAAATAAAAAATTGACTTCATTCGTCTCTCGTAATATTAAGTTCTTTGGAACAGCTACCCTTAAAAGAAGAGGTTAGAGCAATTGTAAGACTAAAGGCTCACATGGCTTAAAATGGTTAAAATCATGGATGAGTTCCAGATTTTCAAACTCTGCGATACTATTGCAACATATGAAAAGTAGGAACCTTTAAAGCTTCCCAGCCCTCAAAAGATATCCAATTTTAATTACTCTTTAATGTTTGCTTTGATAAAACCGTGCAATGGGGGCAACAAACATTTTACAAGAGGTAAGTGCATTTGAAAATTAAGAAGACGAGATGCTTTACGGAGGCTGTAAAAAAAACCCTTCAACAGTACAAAACTTCTTCACTGCTCTCAGAACCTGACAAATTTTCACTGGCATAGTTGGGTCATACAACCTCTCACCATACCCTGTTTGATTGTTTATTGCAACTAGATTTGTAACTTATTACCGTTACCGATTAACAAGGATAGTGATGTTATTAGAGAGGCGAAACCTTGTGCTAGTAAAGTTTAATTCAATTGTTTTTGAGCGAGTTGAGCTTGGGACAGTATTTTTCAGGTAATATGGGAGCCTTTAATAATAATTAGGGGATTATAAGAGGTTCCTACAAAAACTCTGAAAAGCGCGTAAGAAAATTTTGCAAACTTAAGGTTCCTATGTAAAGCATCTTTACAAACTTTAAAAAACATTAGAAAAGCATTCTCACAGGAACCCATCAAAAGGATATTGAGGTGATCCAAAGGTCCTAAGAAAATTTTAGGAAAAATATCTGATCCTAAGGAATCAAAAATAAAATACAATGAGGTGTGCCTTATTACTAACTCCCTATATTGAGATCTTATGTAATTATTTTAAATTTCATTACAGCCACTTAGGGAAGAAACAATAACCGGAAGATTTATGTAACTCGAATCTTATTGGCACACTTATTTGTGCAAGTCAAGTGACTCAACACGCCATAGATTAGTCGCCTCTTACGACATGCAGTGTCTCTGCAGTAGGGGTATTCTTTCCCGCCCCTACACGGGCACCGAACTTATTGCTTAACGGAGCAAATCTTTCTTCCCTATCTTCTGAAAATGCCTGACATTTGAAATATGAACATCTTGACGTTTCTAGTCAGTAACTTTGGATTGAGAAGTCTGATCGAAACACTACAAATTGTTTTGGATTCTACGCACCAAAATTAATAAGAAAAAGTGTTTTCCCGAGAAATTTTGGTGTAGTCGATTTTTGGTAAAAAAGGAAGGTTAATCACTGCCTTTTTTTGAGGCCTCCAAAAAAAATTGTCTCAGATCGACCCGGAAAAAATTTTTTTTATAGAATGTGGCCTGTAGAATCCATAATTTCAAACAGTTCCAAGATTGGGCTACTAGTTCAAAAGTTACAGCCTTTTGAATTTTCTTTCGAAATTGGTTTTTGGTCCATAACTTTTTATTGAGAAGTCTGATCAAAAAGTACGAATTGTTTTGGATTCTACGCACCAAAATTAATAAGAAAAAGTGTTTCTCGAGAAATTTTGGTGTAGTCGATTTTTGGTAAAAAAGGAAGGTTATACACTGCATTTTTTTAAGGCCCGAAAAAAAAATTGTCTCAGATCGACTCGGAAAAAAATGTTCTTATAGAATGTGGCCTGTAGAATCCATAATTTCAAACAGTTCCAAGTTCAAAAGTTACAGCCCTTTGAATTTTGGAGTAAAGTATTTACAAAATCAAATACTGCCCAGCTCTGGTAATATGTGAGTATTGTCTTCAGCTAATCAACTTGTGGCATAATAGTTTTCTCGCTTATTGCAAAACGTTGAAAGGAAAAAGAAAAAAGGTAATCGTCTTTCATTCCTCCGACATCCCTGACTACATAGACGCCAGGCGGCCTGTTCAGGATTGTTTGACCCTCTTCAGTCTTCAGTCAGAGAACGGGAATTTAAGGGTAGGTAAAGTTGCGGATTGGAGCGGAAGGAAGGGAAAAATGTAGTCCATGTGACCCCCCTACTCAAGACGCGATTCAAAATTTGAAAGAGTGTTCAAATCCACGGCTATGTAAAGCTATTGACAGGCAACGTACTTAAAATTGTAGTGTATGTAAAATGCACAACAAGAATATTTTTTTCACGAAACAATTACGTGATAGATGATATCATTTTAAGTTGTTACCACTCCAAATGCACTTAAACGATAATTGCATGAATGTTACGAACGTAATTCGCTCATCTCACACAACATTTCACCATTGAATTTGATAGTTATAAATTCAATGATTTCACATAAAAGCCCATGGAAATATCCAAACCCGCCACGTGATATAGGTACCTACGCAGTTTGTTCTTCTACCTATACTATACCATACCAACTTCTATTAAGCTAACATGATTTGTCCACACCCCCCCCCCCCGAGAAATCAAGCAGAACGACAAGTGATCTCTTTATGAGGAGCAATGTTCTTGAAAATTAGTTTGCGGAGAGGCAATTTTTTGTGTATAGAAAGTGAAGGTGGGACAAATCACATATCATGACACTGAACTCGGATCCTATTGAACCTAATGATGATTTCAATTCGATCATTACGCTCGATTTTTTGGATTTCGGTTAGACAAAGCTGTACCTACCTACTGTATGCACTGTGACAAAAAAAACAATTTGCGTACATGAAAGCTTCTTGATGCAAAATTAAATTGTTTCACATGAAACCTTCATCTAATCCAAAAACATAATACTTGTCAAGAAACCGTTGTAGTAATATAGTGGGTACACTTAATATGCACTTCAGGGATGACTACCAACGGGAATTTACAAAGATAATATGGTTATCTTGTATCGATGTCGGTTGTAACTAACGTAGTACAATGTCAACGACCATAAAAAATCACATAAACAAAGTGCTCGACTTTTTCTAGCCGACAGCCTCGTCATCGATGTACAAAATTCAAGTGTAGGGAGACACTAGAGCCAAATATCACAAATGGGAAGTGATATCCTCTCTCCAAAGGCAAACTCACCAGGTATAAATGGAAGATTAACAGCCATAACGATATCATTCCAGTTCTAAATTTCAAAGCAAAATGAAGACTATTGCTATAGTTTGTTTGGGTTTATTTGCCGTGGTGCTTGCTGGTAAGTGTCGTAACGTTGCACCAATTTGGTGACATTACCTTTAACACGTACAATATAGTTCCTCATAGTATTGCACTAAAAAACAACTAGTGAGCACTTTCCTGTAGTTTTTTGTCATTAGTCAATAGTTTAGAAATGATAAATATTAATAATAATTCCTTCTAGATAAGCCCACTTGTAAAATAGGCGAGACGAAACGAGAAGACTGTGCTATTTGCGATTGCTTACGTTTGCAGGATGGAAGCATTGACTGGTATTGCACCCAGTATGATTGTACCCATGATGAGTTCTTAAGGAAAGGTAGGCACCCACTCTAACTCATACTATTCCAGTCATAAGCAGTGTTTGATAATGAACTTTGTCATTATTTGTAAATTCACTAAAAGAAGGCACCAATTATCCCAACAAATTTACTCTTTACTAAGTGTTCCTTTTTTAGAACCCACGTGCAAAATTGGCGAGGCCAAGCATGAAAACTGTACTTTATGCGAGTGTATGGTCTTCCAAAATGGAATCATCGACTGGTTTTGCACACAAGCCGATTGTCATTTTGATGATCGTTCTAAGACTGATACGGCTACCAAAGACACGAACCATGTGGATTTGTTGCAACGCATGTTTTCCATGAAGACGGCTCACGGAATTCTGAAGAAGTGATCTCAATATCATAACAATTATTTATTACATTGTCACCTTCATCTCATAATAATAAGATTTGTATTTTTCTATTAAAGAAAATAAAGAATTGACCTCATCTTTCGTAATATTAAGTTCTTTGGAACAGTTATACATAAAAGAAGAAGTTAAACCTACCACTTGATATAGAAAACATGTCAATGAGAGTAATAAAGATTCTATAAGAGTCAGTTGCATTTGAAAATTAAGAAGGCGAGTTGCTTTATGGCGGCTTTAGAACAACACTTGGACACCATAAAACTTCTTCTTCGCTGCTCAAAAGGCTTTGTGGTAGTAAAGCGTAATTCAATTGTTTTTCACCATTTTCGGGCTCCCATAAAAATGTTTAGAGGATTATAAGAAGTTTCTACAAAAACTCTAAAAAGCGCCTAAGAAAATTTTGAAAACTGAAGGTTCTGAAAATTGTGGCTATAACATTTTTTGTATAGCAATAGCTTTAAGTTTAGAGTACAAATCTTATTAGTAATTACTTACATTTAAATTGTAGTGAAGTTGAATAAATTTACAATAATTTTTGGAAGCATGCTGTAAAAGTGAAGCTAATTACCTATGTAATGTAAGTTTCAAAATAATGTACTTACAGGAAAAAAGATTTTAAGAGTTTTACACAATGACAAACTAATAATATAAAATCTAAAAGCACCAAAATTTAAACAAAAAAATGGGAACACACGTCCTACTATTTTTTTAAAGAAGTTTCAAGCTTTCAATCAACTTACCGTAAACGTAGTAAGGGAAGAAATTGTATTTAGAAGTGTACTGATTCTAGTGCTATAAAATATTTTGATTAAATTCAATCAAACACAGAAAATTGCTACAGTATCAAACCTAAATGTATCAAAAATGTTTAATAAATT
Source organism: Photinus pyralis (assembly GCF_008802855.1). Lineage (NCBI taxonomy): Eukaryota > Metazoa > Arthropoda > Insecta > Coleoptera > Lampyridae > Photinus > Photinus pyralis. The sequence goes on from NW_022170819.1 coordinate 4,370,135, forward strand.
TAAAAAAATATGTAATCACATAAGTTGCTGCTCTTGGAAAAAAATGTCCAAGCCTTCAATAGCAGCAAGGGCAGAAAGTCCCATTTAAGGTTTCATGCTTGTCATAAAATATTTTGATTGATTGTCTAATATATCAAACGTTAACAAAGTGTAAAAAATTGAAGCACATTCACTGCAATTCTTTGAAACAGGGTTCAAGCCTTCATTCGATTCACCATGACTGTAGTAAGAGGGGACTTTATTTTGCTGATGGCTGCATACAAAGTGTTTAAATTGAAGAACACAGGCTGCATTTTTTGGCAATCATTTTAAATCTTCATTTACTTTACATTAACCTTAGTAAAAGCGAAAATTCAGCAGCACCAAACTATAAACAAAAATCACATCTTCTTCCCAGTTCAGGTTACATAGATGGGTGTTGGTTGTTTTTTTAAGGCGCGGTTCCCACTGGAGCGATACGATAAGCGATGCAACAGGCGATTCGATAAGCAACCCGATCCTGATTCGACACCGATCACTCATAATCGTGCAAACGTAATGGAAGCAACTTATCTGGTACACACTGGAGCGATCGCGATACTACACCGATAATTATCGGAGTCGCGTCGGGACGAGAGACATAGCTGCCGGGTCGCTTTGAGCGCATATCGTTCGACACGTCCGATTAATCATGCCGGGTCAGCAAGAAGACGTGCAATCCTCTATTTCCTTCGTGAAATTGGTGGAGCAGAAAGCGTGTTTATGGAACTATGCATTGAAAAGTTATAGCAGGACTGATTTGACAGGTGTTACGTGGAAACAAATAGCTGAAAAGCTTAAAGCCCCTTACGCGAATATGCTTTCCATCGATGGAGCCAATACAATTGGGCAGATTCCATAGTTCGCAGTAGCGCTCTGAGGAACTCATGACGACTGATCAAAACAACTGCTCTTTTGCTTATCCTAGAGGCTACATTATCGCTCCAGTGTGCACTGGAGTGTTGCGAAGATAAAAGTTGCATCGGGCGATAAAAGATTGCTCCTGTTGCATCGCTTAACGCATCGCTTCAGTGGGAACCGCGCCTAAGGCACATTGCATACTTGCCATTTATTGCGCTGAATTGACTATACAAAGTAACATAAGTAGCAAGCCAATACTTACATTTGAAAGAAATCGCAGGTTACTAACATACAAATCAAAGAACAAACATTGGGGAAACACTTGGCAACAATAGACGTAATGAAACAGCCAAAGCAGAATAGCAAGCAGCGAGTATTAAAAAAATATAAAACAGAAAAAAGAAAATATGGTTTGGATGCCCCCTAAAACCAAGATGATTCTGGAACGACACTATCAACAAACTTTGCTGCTGGGTATCATGGAAGAGGTATTGGGAAATGGGCAATATTGTGAAAAGGTTCTAATTAATATTATAGTGTATATAATAAAGACAAATTTTATTATGATATAAAATAAAGGCGAAAATGTAATAAATAATTGTGTAATGATGATGAAAGCAAGTTTTTAAATTACATGAAAAGTTTTCTTAGAAAACATGAGTTGTGACAAGTCCACATTGTTCGTGTCTTTGTTTCATTATTGATGCATTTGCAGGTACGGCACTTCGCCGTTTTCGTTTCGCCTGCACTACACTCTCCGTTAGCTGTATCAGTTGGGGAGCCTCTCTTCGAACGTTCATCAAAATGACAATCTGCTTGTGAGCAAAACCAATCGGTGATTCCATTTTGGAAGGTCATACATTCGCATAATGCACAGTTTTCATGCTTGGTCTCGCCTATTTTGCACGTGGGCTCTGTAAAAAATAAAATTTAATAATGTGTACATCCTCTATAAACACTATAATTGGGGCATTTTTTTTAGTTACTTTACAAATAAGCTACTTACTTAGGGTATAAAGTGAAAAGTGCAAATAAAATCTAGGAATTTTTTCCTGCCAAAGTAAATGTTAAGAGGACCCACCTTTCCTTAGGAGCTCTTCGTGAGGATTGGTACAATCATATTGGGTGCAATACCAATCGATGCTTCCATCTTGCAAACGTAAACAGTCGCAAATAGCACATTCTTCTCGCTTCGTCTCTCCTATTTTGCATGTGGACTTATCTAAAAGGAATGCATTCTATTACTATGTTTCACTTCGGATATTTTCTGAAGGTAAAGAATGGAAAACTGTCATTACAAATTCATCAGTGATAATTTCTTACACTGATACAGTATCCCACAGGGAAGCAAAATTACTTACCAGCAAGCACCACGGCAAACAGCGCCAAACAGAATAGAACAGTGGTCTTCATCTTACTTCAAAGCTTGGAATGGTAATGATATTGTTTAAAGTGTCAACGGTTAATTTATACAACTTGGATATGGTGGGTTCGTTTCCAAGGGAAACGCTATGTCGAACTATACTTGAATTTTGTACATCGATGACGCGATAGTTTGCTGGAAAAATAGTCAAGTATTTTATTTGCGCGATTTTAGTATTAGTCGAACACGTCATCATCATTCTACTACGTTAGTTACAATATTGTTATCAACAATGTGATAACAATGTCGACCATGGGTACACCCTTATGTATATCAAGTGTACGTACTCCAAGTTGTAGGTACTTGACTAATAACTAGACCAACTCGCACACGTCGTTAATTAATGATCACTCCTCCTGAGAGAGATTTTGGGACAACATTCGTCCCAAATGATCCTCAACACACATGAAGGACAGACATAATGCAATCCATTTGGACGCGAACCCTTGAACTTCAATTAAGCAGTCGTGGAAAGCCCAAGTGGAAATAATCATCAGAATCAAATGACTTTTATATTATCAAAAAATGAAGCTGCTGGCAATCGCATATGCCAATTAAATGTATGGAATATTTCAAAATTATGCTCGCGAAGAGACTACCCGAGGTGTTTGATAGAATCTGAAAGTCTGGCATATAGGAACCATACGTTTTTGTTCCCAGATACTCCACCGATGCCAAGAAAAGGAGTAACAGTGTTAACACTTGAGATATGTTTTTGTTTCACTTCTTATTATTTATATTTATCTTAAACGACTTTTCCTAGGGATATGTTGACCGGATGGGATTTACATGTGTGCATTAAATTTTTTTTGCAAGAATTTGGTATTTACACAATACAATTATGAGAGTGAAATAATAGAAGTAGTTTTCAGATGGCTACCTACTCCTTCACAGTTTAAGTATGAGAACATTTCATTTATTCATTGTTTTAGGGCCACATCACGAGCGATTTTTTGAGGAACACATTTTTAGAAAATAATTAATAATAAAGCGAATTCTCTTATAATTAAATCTAATCGCGGATCGAAATCCAGTAGTTTACACGGAACATTTTCAAGCTATTCAGATTCAATGATTTGGATCAATTCTTTGTAATAGTTTTTCGGATCTTGATTGTATGCACCAACATAGTGCCAAGGTAAAACCAATTTGTCTGCACGAAATTTCTTTCAAGAAAGTATAAGTGGTTATAAATGACCTCTTATCGTCTAAGCATAAACCATCATTTCAACTAGGGACAAATCGATACTTTTCAAGAAACATTTTCTACTGAGTAGGTACACTTCATCGAATTGTCGTTATCTATTGTAACTAATGTAGTAAAAATCAAGTAAACAATACACTCGGCTTTTTCTAGCCAACACCATCGTCATCGATGTACAAAATTCAAGTATCGGTAGACAAATAACACAAATGGGATAGTGATTCCCTCCCTCCAAAAGCGATTACGCCATGTATAAATCGAAGGTGAATACCCTAACGATGTCATTACAGTTCTAAACTTCAAATCAAAATGAAAACCGTAGCGATAGTGTGTTTATGCTTGTTTGCCGTGGTGCTTGCTGGTAAGTGTTGAAGGTTTGCACAAAATTGACGAACTCGATTTTCACATTCATGGAGTAGCTTGTAGAATACCTCAAAATGAAGCTTCTAACTTCTATTTTTTGCAGTGAAATTCTGTTTACATTTCTATTTCACCATTAATAAAACGATTACCACTGATGAGCGTTTTATTACTTAGTATTTAAGCACGATAAAAATTACTAATTCTCTTCTTTGTAGATAAGTCCCCATGTACAATAGGCGAGACCAAGCGAGAAGAATGTGCTATTTGCGATTGCTTACGCTTTCCAGATGGAAGCATCGATTGGTATTGCACTCACTGGGACTGCAATAATCCTCATGATGAGCTTTTAGGGAAAGGTAGGTTTAACTTTAAATGTAACACAAATGACGAACTTGTTCTGTGCCAGTAACAAGAGGCAAAATATTTACGGTCATTATACCAATGGCATGATTCATTTTTTAGAGGATACGTGCAAAGTAGGCGAGACCAAGCATGAAAACTGTGCTTTATGCGAATGCATGACCTTTCAAAATGGAATCACCGATTGGTTTTGCACGCAAGCAGATTGCGAGGAAAGGATCCGAAACTGATATAACGACAGGAGAGTGTAGAGAAGGAGAGACGAAAACAGAGGAGTGCCGTACTTGTAAATGCATCAATAATTAAACAAAGACACGAACCCTGTGCGGACTTGTTACGACTCATGTTTTCCATGAGGACGGCCCATGAAAGTTTAACGCCCATATTATCATAACTGTCACCTTCATTGCATCACAATAAATTTACTACTTTCGTTGTACTGTACTTTATACTGTATAGAAAGTTTGGCACTATTAGCTAGACAACATAGTATTACTCTGCTCTTTCATGTCAACAAAAAGGTTAAAAAAGGTAACGTATTGTTGATCTCTCCTTAGAGGTGTAGTGTACTTAACCCCCAGGTTCTACGCTAACTTCACACTATACAAGAACACGGAAATTAAATAAACCCGGCAACGATTAAAAATGGCCACCCGAATGACTATTCACTCTAAAACTAAACAAGATCCCGCTTAAATTTGAAAAGTGGCACGTGATAAAACATCTAAGGCAGGGCCCCCTTACGTTAGTTGAAGACAACGCTTTGACCTGAAGCACAGTAGGGAAGGAACGTTAAAGAAAACACTGAAATTGTGAAAAGTTTGTTTAATAATGATCGTAATTATTATGATTGTAAAAACCCGGAAAATTTTTGTTTTTTGTGAACAATTAATTGAAAAATGGATTTAAATCCTAGTTTAAATTGGTCGGTATTGGAAAAAATAGTTTAAGCAACACTGGAATAAACTAGTTTTTGTTCCCGTAAAAATATTAAAGCCCTCGGCAAACCTCTTTAAACCATCTCTCAGGAACAAAAACTCTTTTTAATCTCTTGCTACTTAATATACTATTAAATTATATTACTTTTAACTTTTAACCACATATGCTTGTGCTTCTAATAAAGGCAAACACATCGCCTATTGTAAACATTAAGTGTGCGCATGCGCAGACTGCGCAATGCTAACTTTCTATGCGTTAACATATTTCCTTTTGTACACATAAATAGTTTGTTGTATGACCTTTTGGGAAGTACTGATGATTGCATGGAAAATGCGCTAAAGTGACTCTCCTTCGGGCGAAAATTTTTTACTTTTTCATTTCAAAATGCATAAGTAAGAAGCAAAAAGTGATTGACAAATTTTGAGATATTCCTAATAGACAGAGTACATGTTCACTTTTTATATTCATACTTAATAAGAAGAGTGCAAAAATGGTCGACAAACTTTTGAGGAATTTATAAATTCAAGGGGAAGTTTCCCCATACAGGCCACTCCTTTAGTGTATATTTAATAGGAAATGGGAAAATATAGCCTACGAATTTTGCAAGATTTTTAGAAAACAAGGGATGGTTACGCGGCAAGTGAACCTCTTCATTTCATAATAAATATGTAAAAATCAAAAATTAGTGAGAATTTTGCAAAATTCGTAATCAACACAGTACATTTTTGCGTCCTGGGTACTTTCTACGATCATGGTCGACAAATTGGGGAATTCTTTAAAACCAGAGAATGTTTTCAGGTATGGGCCCTTTCTTTACTTCATATTTCATAGGAAAAACGCTACCAGTGTAGGTTAAATGGGGACAAAGTTGTCCCCTTTTGTGACTAAAAAAATGCATTTGAAATTTTTGAAAAATCTGATATCACGGAAAAACTGAAAATGTAAATTTCGTTTTTATTTTCCCTAGCTTAAACGGTCGAAAATGGACGGTTCCCGTTAGCACCTTCTATGGGTAGTCTTTTTTTCGCAGAATCTCAATCTCTTATACCCCCAAACCCCCCGGTTCTACCTTCTTTTCAATAATATTTAACGACCTTAGCATTACAATGTTTTTAAAAGGGTGCATGAAACATACTCTAACATACAAAGAGACATTGAATATTTCTTTTGCTGGGGAGTATACCACTTGCCTTTAATGAGATATAAGGGAATATATCCGATCACAATAAGAGGTCGAGCAGGAGAACTATGGTTGGTAGAAATTAATTCCTTTCGTTGAGACCAGGGTTGAGACCTTTCATTAGAGTACCATGAAGGGTAGATCGGATGTTTACCCACCCTCCTCCAATTTTCAAAAGTTTTACTTGACACCACTAGAGGCATGCATATGGGGGGGGGGCTTTAAGACAGTAAAGTTTAATGGCCGTCTGGCACACCTTCAAGGTATAGGCTCCCTAGTCCACAACATCCCAGGACTCTGGGACCATTCCCCTAGAAGTAGTTCAAAACGGCAGAATTGGGTCCGGACGGACGGACAAAACGCAAACAATATATAAAATACGCTAAAAATAAAGTTAGTTCCGATAGCTAAAAAAAGTGTCCATCATAAAAACATCACAAGACTGTGCACCGGGAGGTCTGAGGTACGGAGTATACGAAGAATACATTACCATTTTTAAAAGGGTCCATCAAGCATAACAAACAGGAGGCTCGGCACCTGGAGGTGTGTAGGGTACGGAGTGCCCTCCACTATACGAAAATCGTATGTTAGCAGAGGGCACTTTCAATCTCTATTTTTTCTTTCCTTGATCTTATTACTATTATTCGTAACAATCCAATAGGGCGTCCATAAGAAAGAAGTAAGTAGTAACTTCTACAGCGTGATATGGAAATTCAGCTTCTAAAAAAAAATTCGCCATAGAAGGGACTAACGGGAACTGCAATTTCCCACTCTTAAGCTGGGGAAAATGAAAACGAAATTCGACATTTTCCCTTTTTCGGTGATGATCTAAGCTATTTTCAAAGATTTTTCAATAATTTGAAATGTGGATTTTTAGTTACAAAAAGGAACAACTTCCCATTTAACTAACACTATCTCTCACCGTTACAGAGATCCCAATTGCGAGCCACGAATTTGAAGCACTCTGTACAGATGCATTAAGTAAATACCGGAGTAGCGGAGTTTTTGTCATTTATAAATAATTACAGCCATCAATTTTACTTGTTTTTATGTGTCGTAGAAAAGCCACCTTGGTATATAGCTAATCGATTCTTTTAATTGACCCTTAACAGAAGCAGAGCAGTGTGACCCTACGACGGGATCAGTGAATTTGATCCACTTTCAATAGGCTTGTTACATGTGACATATAGGTCAACTGTACAAAGTTTGAACCGAATCGGTCTAAGCGTTCGCCAAATATCGTGTTCACAGGCAGACAGACAGACATCATCGACTTCCCTAACAATTCCATCGCTTTGATCTTTGAATTTTGCGTAATAAAAAGTAGTTATTTATGAATAATATACCTACATTATAGGTATTCCTATAGCAAATTCCACTGGAAAACCTATTAGGCCTTCCTGAAGGCAAGTTGATTAATATACTTGAAATACTCTTTACGTGTCTGCCGATTCATTTTGGGATGTCTTTAACTCTTTTTGCAAATCATCCAACAAATGAGTACTTCCCAAAACTTAGGGTGCACTATACACCTGTATCTATTTGCAGATAATTGAAATCGGTACAAATAAGTGCTAATCAATGGCGTGCGTTTTGCAAAGCCTTTCACGACCCGCTTTCAAGCACAATTTGTAGTAGGCACACTTGATACTGGGCCATACCATGTCATCGACATTCTATGATAAGTACCCTTGTTATCGATAACGACTGTAACTAACGTAATAAAACTGTGTATATGTCGTGTACGCACCAATACGAAAATTTTTCCAGCCGAGTGTCTCGTCATCGATGTACAAAATTCAAGTGTAGATAGAAAATTGAGGTAAATAACAAATAGGTTAATGGAACGGTTGGAAACCAATTCCCCTTCCAATAACCCGCCACCACCACGTTGTATAAATAGCCAGTTAATAGTCTAACGGCATCATTATCATTCGACACCTTATACTAAGATGAATACTGTTGGTTTATTGTGTTTGGGGATGTTTGCTGTGGTGATTGCTGGTAAGTTGCACAATAGAGGAGGAATTTTGATAAACATATTATGGTTTTCTTTATCTTCACAAGTAGTAACTGAAGTGACAGTAAAAAATACATTATTTTTAGATAAGCCCAGATGCACCATAGGCGAGACCAAGCGAGATGAATGTGCGATTTGCGATTGTTTGCGTTTACAAGATGGAAGCATTGACTGGTATTGCACTCAGTATGATTGTTACAATCCTCACGATGAGCTCTTAAGGAAAGGTAGATACTCCAACTTTTACCAAGCGTAGATTTTATTTGCACTTTCCACCCTCTTGCACAGTTAATGATTGAAATTTGCGCCCATTATCTCAAAAAAGCTCCTAAAATAGGAACATATTATTAATGGTGCTTTGCTTCTAGCCACTACGTGCAAAATAGGCGAAACCAAGCATGAAAACTGTGCGTTATGCGAATGCATGACCTTCCAAAATGGAATCACCGACTGGTTTTGCACGCAAGCAGATTGTCATTTTGATGAACGTTCGAAGAGAAGCTCCCCAACTGATACAGCTAACGGAGAGTGTAGTGAAGGCGAAACGAAAACGGAGAAGTGCCGTACCTGTAAATGCATCAATAATG
>NW_022170819.1:4379189-4381271 GCF_008802855.1 Photinus pyralis
AACTCGAGTATATATAGAAGGTAAACATTGTAACAAAAAGTCAACAAAACACTGTGTACACAGAGAAATTAAGAAGTAAGCTTTTCTAGTTCGTTTCCTTCGTTCCCCAGTAGTGTGAAAATGAAACAAAAAATAAATAAAATCGGTACATTCGAGAGATTTAGTACAACTTAGAATTAAAATAACAGATCTAGTGGTATAATTCAATTGAATAATAAGTTTGTGTAAATAGAAACGTTTAAAACGAACTTTTGTATAACTTTTCCTGAAACTTAAAGGAAATTGGTCTTAAAGTTCATCTAACTTGAGCGGAAAATAAATTAGCCACTACGAAACTGCACGGTTGGTTTTCTTTGTTTGTAATTTTTTATACTCCTCTTAAGATTGATTATTATAAGGGAAATGAACGAAAAACCTTGCAATTTATCTTCTCGAAAGGTTATCTTTGATAGCGTTAAACGAATGGACAGTGAATACCAATGAAACTACGACAAATGATCGATGCAACATATTAATTCTGCTCCACAAAATATGCATAGAAGGTCCATTGCTTAAAATCATCAATATCACTTAATCATATCTCCCCACCGTTGCACTGTGGAAAACATCAAGAGGTATTATTCAACACACTAGCTTATTATTACAGTTGTGTACATGTAGCGATACTAATTATATTATATAGCTTGTTCATTTGCAACACAGGAACGAAGGTACCAATCTCGCGGCCACTTAGTTCCACCTCACTGGGGATTAGTTAAAGTTAACGGAGGTATAAAAAAATTATGAAACTTTTAGAATTTGCATAATTTAGTCTACGTGCCATACCAACATCGAGTATACAATTGGAAAGTTAACACGCCAGTTGGCGATTTTTTACTTTAAAAATCACAACAAATCGCATCCTTCAGGGCCGTAACAAACTGTTTAGCGGGGCAGTAATTATGCAAAATTCATAAGAATCGTGCGTTTTGTGCCCAGTCTTTGAAATTTGGTATAGTCTTAGGTATGGCAACTTGTGCGCGACCTATGGTGTCCTGTTTGCTATAAATCCAATATGGCCGCCATATTTTTTGGTATTTTTAATAGATGGGTTTCTATTAGACACTTCGTGTTTTCTTAATTACAAGCATTATTATTGTTCACAATATTTACTTATTGTAACAGTCGTAACAGAGTGCATTTCGTTTGAAAAACAGCTGAAAACGCATGAAATTTTAATTGCGCCACCCGTATTTTATTAATGTTTGGCAATTGAATTCATTTAATTGCGGGATTCCGCAGCATTGGCCGATTCACCATTAACTCTGTAGACGGATATAATTGCGTTTGTATTTTATGTACTTGATGTGTATCTTTCTTTAGGTTTAGGGTGATGTTTGTTATACAATTTTCCATTGACGATTGTCACATTTAACTATGAGTATAATTAGCCCTCTTATTTATAGAAGTATGTACATTTTTGGTCAACGAAGAGGGTTACCTTTGATTTTCTTTTAGGGTTTTAATTGTAGGGTTCAAATGAATTGTAATTACCAGTTTAAAGGACCAGCTTCAGTTTAGGAGACGCTTAAGCACCTATCATTCTGTCGACTTACGAGTTTGGAATTGATAACCTTTGTGTGGAGTACCAAAATCTACCACCCGCCGATAATGAGCGACTATTTTCTGGAATTGGGTCATGCACCAGATTTGATACCAAGGATTCGATCCTCAACAAAGAAACAACTTGCGTAACCTTTAGCGTATTAGTATTAAGTATTTTTCCCCTTCCGCGTTATATGTTATTACCTTCAATTGCTTTGTTACCTTCAGTACCTATCTATTCACTATTTTGGCGATCTCGGTTGAGATATAAGCGAGTTTAACACGCGTATTTTACGGTAGACCGCACTTCCTTCAGAAGAGGTTGGTCGATTTCAATATCGTGCTTGTGATAGAAGCTTACTACGAGTAAAGCGAGGCCCTTCAGCCATTCGTCAATTAATTATATACCGAGCTCCGTGGCTTGGAAGGTTGTAACGTTTCCGTTTACATTTGAATTGAAATTCCCGCTAAATATAAAAATTTAAACTCAAGGTAATC
>NW_022170819.1:4381371-4443883 GCF_008802855.1 Photinus pyralis
TAAATACCGGTTATGCATTATGCGATTTGATACAGTAAATGATGTTGTGCTCAAATAAAGCGCTAAATTTAAATATCAACTCAATTATCAAAATGGATACGTTACCTGAATTATACCTTCAAATCAATTCTGTCAAATGCAGGTGATGCATCGTCTGCTTTATTTGTGATGCAAACGTTATAGGTTACAATTTAACGAAATAAACAATGAAATGCAATTTTCCTAACTGAAAAATTTATTTTTAAATTAATACACAACTTGAATGAATGTTCTACGGAATGATAAAGTTAGTTTATTAATACGTACCTAATGCAAAAAAACACCTTATCTTGAACCGGCCGGTATGACGGTATACAGGAACATGCAAGTAATACGATTTGTTTCCAACAAACAATAACGGGTGATGCATCGTCTGCTTTATTTGTGATGCAAACGTTATAGGTTACAATTTAACGAAATAAACAATGAAATGCAATTTTCCTAACTGAAAAATTTATTTTTAAATTAATACACAACTTGAATGAATGTTCTACGGAATGATAAAGTTAGTTTATTAATACGTACCTAATGCAAAAAAACACCTTATCTTGAACCGGCCGGTATGACGGTATACAGGAACATGCAAGTAATACGATTTGTTTCCAACAAACAATAACGGAAAAGTAGAACGACAAAAACAATATTGAAACAACAAAGGTCCCCTTTCAATCTTACATCCAATTAATAGCAAACGATGCTTCATAAATAGCAACAAATCTCCCCTCTTCCAATATACATATTCGTTCTCCCCAAAAAAATGTCGCCCTAACTTCGTTTTAAATTTGACCTTAAATGAGAAATAATCTATTAGCTGTAACGTTTGATTGCAATATTTTATAAACATCGTAATTCAAAATATATCTTCAGGTACCATCTGACTATCTCGGAGAACAACATATACAGCGAGGAATCAGAGCTATATGACGTACTCCCTCCACGGAATAAACGGTTATTCGATACACATAGAGCAGCAAACGATTAGGAAGCGAGAAATCAGCAAACCACAATTATTGCGGAAGCAAGATGGAGAGTGTTGTAGAAGAGAGAACGAGGTAGTAATACCGTTGTAGTGTATTGTAGTCTACCGCAGAGAGATAAGTGGAACATGATAGAGAACGTCACAGATTGAGACAGCATAACAGAGGCAAATAGAAGTCAATATCAATATACAGTAAGGAAGGCCAAAAGTGTGCCAACAACACATAACGCGTTTGGGGAGTAGTGTTATATCGCCGCGAAAGAAATGCACCTGCACCGCCAAGTGCCACTACTAAGTAAATGCCGCCACAATATCATACATATCTTACCGATAAGTATAGTCGAAAGAACAAAAACTATGTTTGTTTGTAAACTTTTATTTAAAAGCACACTATATTCTAGCTGCAATAACCCATCTAGTAATCAAAGCATATCTTCCTTATAGTACAATCATAGACATATGAGTATTGAGTACAACTTACGAATATCTATACTGTTGACTCTGTGTTTATGCAGTGATCATTAGTAAGGTATTCAAGTTTAATTGTAAGATCACAAAGACAGTCTTTAAAAGTTACACATTAAAAGAGGAAAATGACTTAATATTATGGCGTGGTGTGTTCTTTAGTTGATTAATTGACTCATAAAACAAGCCTGACAAAATGGAAGATGGGTTTACACTGTAATTGGAGAGACAAGAAATGACTTGTATTGAGCTAATTAAGAAGCAAAAACTTTTACTCAAAGAGGTGGAATGGTATGAAGATGCTGTGCCACAGGAGCTTGTGTGCCAAACTTATTATATTTATCTACACCCAGGTTCAGAGGCGAATTAGCCAAACATTGAACCCTAGAGGCTATGATATGTGTGCCCCCTCTCTCACCATCTTGTGACTCCCAACCAGGCACGTCCCCAGGTGACGGATAGGAGAAGGCGCTAACAAATAATCATATGGAATTCTAGGCCAACATTGAATCGGTAATTGTGACTCGTAAAATAGACTGTGTCTTTGACATTTACTGTGAAAAATACATAGTCTATTTTTTGGAAACTTTTACGAATATAAAGTAAAAAAGTCTAAGAACTTCAACGCTACTTATTATCATGCTTTAAAGGAAACCACAACATTCCGATAACTTCCGAAGATATGCCAGAAAAACCGAAATTTGCAGATTTTGTTTTTTTTTTTTATGTTAAGTATTTAAGCAGATACAGAACAGCGTTGAGAAATTTTTAATACAATGTTTCATTTCGGAGAAATCACCGTCAACTTTATTTTTTTATAAGACCCGTAAAAGACGTACATATTGTATTAAGTAGCATTTTTTATTACAAATACAACGATGTATGGCACAAAAAAAAGTTGGAGAAACTCTGTCGGTTTCAACAGTATGGTGTACCTACGCACGAGGTGCATAACGCTCTAGTGGTGCCAGAATACCTATGGGACAAATTTTCCATTTTACAGGGAATTTGTCCGATCACAAGTGAAATGAAAGTAGTTACAGTCACTTGGACCTACATAACTAAAAAGGAGACAGCAGAAAGGGAAATTGAAAACTGATATTGCACACTCCTTAAATATATGTATGAACACACCTTTTATAAGGAACAAAGCTTGCACCTTCTTATCGTTCCACCTCCTTGCTATAGCTGATCTAAATCAGTCGGTATTCAATCTAAATAAGGTAAAATGTACTGATCAACAATAGTTTCATTAATATGCCACATGTAATGATCAATTCCCGGTACAGTAATCAGAATTAACTTCCCTTTTTTATCAAGTGTTCTTAGACCAATCGTGTCTTCAATGTAGATATCCCGATCCACTAACTTAACGACAGTTTCATTTAAATTAAAGTAACCAAATTGACTAAATATGAAAAAGAATTAGATCACCTTTCGTAAACAGTTGCATACGAACCTAGATTGCCAAGGAGTAATAACATTATCATCTGGACCACCAATTAATACTAACTTGTTTAGTTTTAAAATAGCAGCTTTAAATTGCTCGCTCTTGTTTGAACCTATTTCGTTGTTGATGTACGGTAAAAAATCACTATACGAATAGTACAAACTTTGGTGGTGGGGATCGTTCCAATAATTTCCAACCGAAGTATGCTGACCAACTCGTGAATAAAATAGTTCATATGCAGTTTTTAAAGCTAGGTTTGGAAAAATTATGTGCAGAAATTCGGCTGAAATTGTAATAATTAATATGTATTGAAAGAATAGATGTAACGTGTTACCTACTTCCGTACTGTCCTGCTTGTGGGCTGCTCAAGGATATAAAATTATGTACATTATGATCAGGTAAATCCTGTATTAGCGCACGTCCTAGTAAACCTCCTTGGGAGTATCCGAGAAAGTTAAAACCCTCCGGATGACTTTGACTAATATTTAATATATCCATTTTCAACTGCTGAATCTGGTACCACATGCTATCTAAACTTGACCAGCCTCCAAATCGATCAATATTATAAACAACAGTTCCTGGGTGTTTCTAAAATCTATAGGTAAATTTTAATGTATTAGAAGTTATTCACCTCTTGTATTCGATCTTTTATTAACGTCATACATTCACTCCCTGTGAGTATCCCATGCAATAAAACAGTTGGTTTGTATCCAGCCACTAAGAGACTTAAAGAAAAAATGAGAACCAAAACTCTTAAACCCATTTTACAATTTATTGTAAGAAGTACAGAATTCAAGCACAAATAATATGCGTGAATTAAAACGAGATATTAAAAACTAACAAAGTAGACAGGATAAGTAATATCACAGTGCAATTACACGCACATTTTTGGCTTATTTTTATCACAGAACAAAGGGTTGTATTTTTGTTTTTGTTGAAAGGTGGTCGGTCGGAAATCATTTGTCCAAAAATGTATCTGAACTAAAAACTAAAAAGTTCGTTTAGAACTACCGTTTATGAAATAAATGATCTACTACTACCAAGGTCTTAGTGCGTTCGGTTTTGTGATTTAGGATCCTTCTGAGCAGATTACGATTGTACAAATCACGTGATCAGATGTCTAAGAGGTTGGTGGAATTACCGAACGGTACTTGGAGGTAAACGATCACACGTTGCATAACCTCAATTTTATTATAAAGAAATACCTAACCCAACGGTGGTGGTACGTTAACATGGAATTGGCAGAAGGTTTGGTAATGGCAATCTCGTTGGCAAAGGATTTATTTTTTGATGACAGTTATGAAGAGTCTGCAAATAAGGTTCTACCAAAAGTAGAAGGTTTTGCCGAAGACATTGTACCCCGATTTTCCGGCAGACAATTTCAGCAGCATTTTCGGATTACAGTAACCACATTTGAGGACTTAATAATCAAAATTAGCGCCATTCACGTATCAGAAATACGCGTAGGACATCCAGAAATGGCTATCGACAAACAACTATTGATAACAATTTGGTCTCTTTCTAATTTAGAGTCATTTCGGTAAGTACGATACATAAAAATATGAGTTTTTGTTAATGGTTATTGTAATGCTAATCTATAAGCATTGTGTCACAATTCGAGTGTATGTAGATTATAATTATTTTCAGATCTGTTGCCGACAGGTTTGGAATAAGTAAAAGCACATGTTGGGATGTGCTCTATAGGACCTGCAAAATGTTATTGCAGGCTAATGAACGGTACAAAATAATCACATGGCCAAATGCGGCTCGAAGTCTTATAATATCTGAACATTTTCGTCAATTAAATGGATTTCCAGGTAGGTATTGACTGCAAAAGCAATTTCATATAATAGTTCAATATCTTGCAGGCATTATCGGTGCCATAGATGGTACGCATATCAGAATACTAAAACCAAAAGACAATCCTAATTCCTATTGCAATAGAAAACATTATCACTCCGTTCTTTTGCAAGGAGTATGTGATCATCAGAAGCTTTTTACAGACGTGTATGCAGGCGAACCGGGTTCTATCCATGATTTGAGGCTTTTCAGAAAATCCGATTTATGTCAAAGAATTACCACGGGAGAGGTGACATTTCCAAATGACACTCATTTGGTTGGAGACTTGGCATATTCATTATCACGATATCTCATAGTGGGCTTTAAAAATATAGGTGTATTAACAGCTCGACAAAAAAATTTTAATTATAAATTGTCTCAATGTAGAGTAGTAATGGAAAATGCCTTCGGTTATCTAAAAGGACGGTTTCGTCGCTTAAAATCTCTGGAAACAGTGCGACTAGACCTTATTTCACTGTTAATCGTATCTGGATGTATTTTGCATAGGTAATATATGTATCGTAAAAGGTGATTTTCCAGAAGACATTGTCGAACCTAATGAGGTAGAAGTAGGAAACGTGGTTCCTGCACATGCTGAGGAACGTATTATCGATGTACCTGCGGTTGATAAACGTAACTATATCATGAATACATTGCCACTTAATGTACGTTTTCAAAACTGATGAATTTTTTATTTTGAAAGTACATTAGTAATACATGTAGATAACAAAGTAAATACACAAATATTACATTATTTCACTGATTTTTATTTTTAAATGTAGTAACGAACTCTTCAAATAAGGAAAGAAAACGATCTTGCCTTGCCAACTTATCTTTGTGTCTTTTGTCTACTTCATTTAAGGTTGCTTTACGTTTTCTTGAAAAAGATGTTTCGCCCTTGTCTCGAGTAGGAGTGCTACTTCTACTTGTGGGAGTACTACTTCCAGAATGGCATGGCGATGAACCCTTTTCTGCACTGACAATAAGGCCAGCATGGCTACTGCATGTAGCAATGGCTTCAATTTCCGGCTTATTGAATAATAATTGGTTCATTGCATCATAGTATTCCCACTTTCGTCTATTTTTCCCAGAAGTGCCATTATGATCCTTAATATCTTTGTAAGTCTTCTTCAACGACTTCCATTTAGTGTCACACTGTTGCCATGTAACAGTAGTATTGAATTTGCTATTTATAAGAGAGGCAATTTTTTGCCAAACATGTTTTTTTACAGAGTGCTCCATTTCAGTCTGATTTTCGTCAACTAAAGTAATGAATGACATGGTCATTTGAGAATTCCATACTTTCGGTTCGATTGTTGCCTTCTCGGGAAAAGGTAAACCTTGAGACTCCACAGTACTGGTAGTTATACATTGCAGAGCTTCTCCTTCTACAATTATTTCAATTAGTGGTATCAAACTATAAAGATAACTTCAAAATTACCTTGCAAATTATGATTTTCAAGCATATGCGCAAACATTTCTTCAACATTTTCAGTGATTGAATTACATAAATCGCACTTAAAAGCGAAAGTACTAAATTCTTCCGACATTTTTTAGGTTATAAGTAAAGAAAAAGCGCTAATTATAAACGGTACAGTTGACCTACTGACAATTAAATCGGTACACTCGGTCTAAAGTGATAGAGCGCATCGAGCTAACTCGGAGCAACAAGAGTGCATATAACCGAACACGAAATAGATTAAAATGAGCGATATGAGGTGAAAACCGAACGCAATTCGAGCTTAAAGAGTTAAAAGAGCGACCAAATCTTGTAAAACCGAACGCACTGATTGTACCAGGTGATTCATTAGAGTGTGATCGTTTGAATTTCGTGCTTAAGGTTCTAAGTATTTTTGCATTAGTAAATTGGTGAATTGAATTTTGTTTAGTAAATTTTTTTCTGTAATGACCACAGAGTTGTATTAATAGAGAAACAGTGTTGTTGTAGATAAATTGACCCAATAGACGGTTTCGGCGTAAGTTTGACCTTGAAAGGATAAAGAGGAAAGTTCTCCCCTAGTTTTGTTTCTTTCTAACAGTGTCGCCACACATAGCGCAATATATCCCCAAATTGATTAGTTATTTTTACAATATTACCATATAATTGGTAATCCATGTTTATAGTAATATAACCTTACAAAACATTCGCATAACCTCATTTATTCGTTTCTGTCGTCATTATTTCCTGGCCTTTTCTAGTTTTCTCATTGCATATTTCCATTTATCTTTCACGTTCCACCTTTGATTATTTTATTTCCTTTTGCATTTTTTGAATACCCTGTCTTTAACCTTTATACCAAACAGTTTTTTTTTAAACTAAACTGTACACAATCCTTCTTGCTCAAGTAAGTATTATGTAAAAAGAAGGTTACATTATGATTGATTCTGTTCATTATAGGAGGCATTACAATGCCAAAGTGTCATTACAAGGATTGCAACAACACCTCAAAGTCTAAAAGGTGTCGCAATCTCCGTTATCATCCGTTCCCTAAACCACTGCGGAATATGGCGAAGAGCTTATTATGGATTGAACTATGTGGAAACAACAATCTAAACCCATCTAATATTACTAAGAATGTGTATATTTGTGAGCAGCATTTTGCTACAAGGGAATCAGAAAATCCAGAACCGCATCAAAGCTACTTGACTAACCCTCTACTACGTCTAAATAGTTTGGATATTCAAAGTTTCATCGAAGTCGGCTCAGGTTCCCAAGAAGATAATGTGAATCTGGAAAGGGCATTGGCTAATGTAAATGTTGGAAGTGGAGATCACAGTGATCACACATACACTAAACGATCAACTAGCAACTATCATCATACTGCCACCCAAACAGCTTCAGAACCCGTGGATGTGAAGTGCAAAAATGTGTCGAAGTTGAAGCAGTTTCAAAATTGTTTCTTGTTCTCAGAATTCCAGCACAGCAAGAATTTTCACTATTTCACTGGATTGACGTTACCACTGTTTGAGGCGTTATTTAATTTCTTGGATGAAAATGTAATGTCAAAATTAATGTACAATCATAAAAGTTATGCACTAAGAACCAAATGTATGCAACTGTCCAACAAAGATAAACTGTGTTTAGTGCTAATTCGTTTAAGAAGAGGTTATACACTGAAAGAATTATCTATATTTTATAACATGAGTGTCACCCAAGTGTCGGCAATATTTTATACGTGGGTGCAATTTGTTTATTTACAAACGTGTGTTCTGCGCAATGCTTTCATGAAAGGTGCTCGTGCCACTGATATAAGACACATGCCTGCTTGTTTTCGCCTACTTAATGACAAAGTGACCGTAGTTCTGGATACCACTGAAGTCCGGATGCAGATGTCCAAAAATTTTCAGCAACAAGGAAACACCCATTCCAGCTACAAGCACTACAATACGATCAAGTTTTTAGTGGGAGTGTCTTCAAGAGGGGCAGTTGTATACAACAGTGAGGGTTACGAGGGGTCCATTTCGGACATCGAACTATTTAAGTCGTCAGACATTTCTGTATTTTTGGAAGAAGACGATGTGCTTATGGCAGATCGTGGTTTTACCATTCAAGACATTTGTGATGAGCACAAATATAAATTAATCATTCCACCTTTCTTGGCTGGCAGGACAAGATTAACAGCGGAAGAAGAAATACTAACAAAGAAAATTGCAAAGTGTCGTATTACTGTAGAGCGCTCCATCAGACGAATAAAAAGCTACCAAATTTTAGCAAAGCCAGTGCAAATTTCAATGTTACCCATTATGTCCAATATATTTAGTATAATTTGTTTTTTGGTAAACTTTGAAAAACCAGTTTTAACATAATTTTATTATAACATTATGTATGTAATTATAACAAAGAGCACAAAATATAGTATAGTATACATTATTCTTGAAAGTAGTCCAACTCAAATAATGGTAAGTTCCTCGGAATTCGCATTAAAAATAATTCTGGAATGTACATATTATAATACATTTTTTTAAGCTTTTTAGTTATGTCGTCAATAACATGCCTAGAGATATCAGATAATTGTACCTTAAAAACTAGGAGACCTACACTTGACCACACAACAAAATCACATTCGGGAACTTCAAAAATTAACATTGTTGTAGCAACCTGATAATTATATGGATGGTTCGCTTTTAAAAACACTTTATTATTTTCCTCATACGCGAAAAAGTTGCTCTGTTGTTGACCTGTTAACACACTGTTCCACTGACATGGATCTTTGTCTTCGAGCACTTTAGGGCATTTGATTTCTATGACTCTTGTGATCACTCCGTTGGTTGTCACAACTCCATCAGCACTACACGCTAGGTGAGGGTATTTCTTGTTCATATACAGCCCTACTTGCACAAATTGTTCATTTGGTTGAATGTGATCGGCTACATACTTGTCCCTTGCCTTCGCCTCATTAACTTGACCGTATCTCATTGCTGCCGTCAATAAATTTGGTGTTAATTGCCATAGATTTCTTTTTAAATAATTGTTTTTTGCGGAAAGACTCACTAGGGATGAAGCGGTCTTTGCATTCGATGCTGTGATAAAGTAGCTTCTCCATCTAAACCAACCCAACGAATGCTGAATTTCGGCACCTTCTACAGAAAAGATGTTCTTTTGTTTTATAAGTTCCTGATCCATATTCTTCTTGAAAATTAGAACTTGTTGTATGACGATATCTACACTACTTTGGTCCAATTTGAAGTCATCATAACGTAGTTGGAATAAAGTTTCGAACATTGTAGGAAGACGTTCTTTTTGTAAATCGCAAATAAAATTGTTTATATTGACAGTTCTTTCATAGTTGTCTGGTCTTGGATCGAACGTTGCCCTGCGAATTGGTTCGAATCTCACATTGCCGTACTTCTTTTGGGAAATAGGTCCAGGTTTTTTCAGTTTAGCACCCAAACCCCACTGCCTTAACTTGCTGGTGCATGCAGTGTTATCGTGGCCGTTTTCTCCGCAAAACTTCTCCAGGAACAGCAAAAGAGCGCTTACGTGGCTACATTTACCTAACGCAGATTGTTTACACTCGCATCTACCATTAACTACAGCTCCCGATGCTTTGTTTAAAGTTATCACTACAGAGTACAATTTATTCTTATTAAATGATGCAAAACACTTTGCTTTTAAAAGGTAAAATCGGTTATCACTGCTGTCAAACACTTCGTGCAAGTGATCGCTGCTTACAAACTGGCTGCCACGTCGAAACGGTTTTTCTGTTACACCTGTATTGTTGCTGACATAATCTTCATTTTCAAAGAAGCATCCCACAAGATAGGTATAGATGTGGCCCTTGTTGAAATATTGGGGGATTTCACGAGATGGGAATCTTGCCCACAGAAGAGTCTCATCAGATGCAGGACCTGATGCAGCAGTTGAAGTGGAAGCAGTTACAACAACGTTCCGTTTCATATCGTACCATTTGCCTCCATCAATAGCTAGGGAAATACTATTACTGCGTCCCGCTTCAATACAGTTTACAACCCTACAAATAAATGAGATATAAGTAATTCTACTAAGCACAATAAATTTGCCTATTTACCTTTGCACTAAATCAGTTTTATTTCCTGTTTTCTTTAATGCACGACACTCTAACCACCTTTGCAACTCCAGGTTAGAATGGTCCTCAATATTTACACCATGGCGTAAAACAGCACCAGGAACATCTTCTGGTAATAGGGAAATCGATGGTTGATCCACTAATAAAATTGTACATTGCAATATATTATAAACATCTATAAAGTATAAAACTACTTACTTGAGCAAGAAGGATTGTGTACAGTTTAGTTTAAAAAAAAACTGTTTGGTATAAAGGTTAAAGACAGGGTATTCAAAAAATGCAAAAGGAAATAAAATAATCAAAGGTGGAACGTGAAAGATAAATGGAAATATGCAATGAGAAAACTAGAAAAGGCCAGGAAATAATGATGACAGAAACGAATAAATGAGGTTATGCGAATGTTTTGTAAGGTTATATTACTATAAACATGGATTACCAATTATATGGTAATATTGTAAAAATAACTAATCAATTTGGGGATATATTGCGCTATGTGTGGCGACACTGTTAGAAAGAAACAAAACTAGGGTAGAACTTTCCTCTTTATCCTTTCAAGGTCAAACTTACGCCGAAACCGTCTATTTCACTACGTTTGCAATTGAGTACTTCTTAAATAGTTTTAAGTAATAATTAAATAGATTTTCACTAAAAATCGCTTTATTTGCTGACCGGTTTCAACATTCAAAATGTCATTGTTATTTTTAGTGGAAAACTATCTAATTATTACTTAAAACGGTTACAATGGAATTTCTCAAGGTATCCCTCAAACTTGATTAGTTTTTACAGCACCTAGCCAAAGGTAAAGCGCGTTACTATTACATAAATTGATATTGATAGTCACAATTGCATTCAATTCCACAGCTATCAGAGCACACTGCAAAATAACTTTTCTATGACTAATTTTAGTGTAGAGATTTTTTGTTATACGTGCATCATAATCAGTAATTAAAACATTCATTACCCTGCATAATTAGCATATCGTGAATTTTAGATACAGTGGGGTTGTGTCAATTTGAAATGGTTGCTGGACCTTTTCATATAAAAAAAATATTACTAAAACTTTTTGTTAAGAAATTCAACGTCTAATTAAATGAAGTAGCACGGAATATAGTGATGGGAACAGTTCATTGTATATAGGGCCAGTTTTGCAATTGCCAGTTAACGGTAACTGACAGATAACTTCCAAGGAGACAATTGTTTTATGTCTATGACAGTTATCTGTCCGATAAGGTTAACTGGCGATTGTAAAACTGGCCCTTAATGTATCAGATATTTACAAATTTTGGTGTGTCAAGAGATTGAAATGTTTCTTAAACAGAGTAGTAACGGTAGTTTTCTATATTATTATTCCTAAAAATATTTTTATTACAGGTTTGGTTTAATTGGGATTCCACTGTAATTGTTTAATACTTGCGTATCATAATTGTCAAAAGTACTTATTATATTATATTATATTGAATAATTATATTTCATGAAAACGAATTAAGAAAATGACATCAAATTGTATCTAAAAACAAGTAAAGTACTTGTAATATGTTATCAATTTCTTTTTTTGGTAATATTAATCAAAATGTTTTCTATAGGTATTACATGTGTACAAAGTGTGCTCTTCCTTGCTTTGCAAGGGGTGTTTTGAAGCCTGATGGGAATTTTTCGCTTTCTGTTTCTCATAATCATCCTCAGGATTTTGCTGAAAATCAATTATTTTACTTCCGGCGAGAGTTAAGACAGTCTGTGGGTAGGAGTACTAGCTCTTGTAAAGATATTTACGAAAGTATTCGTTTATTGTAAGTTAATATTCTGCAGTTAAGAATCTAAATAACAATATATGAATTTTTTTAGATATCCTGAAGCGGCTAATTTACTGCCATTTACTGCTGTTGAATCAGCTATGTTTAGGTGGAGAAGAACTTGTAGACCCCCATATCCTAACACTTTGCAAGAATATTATGACTTGCTAATATCAGAAAAGTGGTGTAATCGATTGACATACGATCGTGGCGCTCTTCAATGCTACTTCTTAAAGCCTTCAGAAAATGTTGAAATATTGTTGTTTTACAATCCCACTTATGTTGAGCCTTTATTATCAAATTGTGAAATGAACGTTGATGCAACATTCAAATGTGTGCCATGCAATGTTGGACTTTCAACGCGCAGTGCGCAGTGTTTTACCATAATGGTGACAATACATAATCATGTGAGTCGAATCCAAAATTTAATTGTAGTGACCACTTTTTTATAGTCGATACCATGTATCTGGGCACTCATGAGCAAACGTACTGCTGAAGCGTATGTAACACTGTTTCAACATTTAAAAAGTAATTTCCCCAGCATGACCGCTACACAAATAATGTGTGACTATGAAAGAGCATTATATCAATCGTTGATGGAGATTTTTCCTGAGTCTGAAATTCATGGATGCTTTTTTCATTTTTGCCAGGTAAACAGATAGTCAGTTGAATTGTATTGTTAACCAGAATATACTTTACAGGCAATTTATCGTCAATCAAAAAAGTTAGGATTGGGATCGCTAGTGACTCAAAATGAACATGCTCAATTTGTATTAAGGAAAATAATGGCATTAGCGTTATTACCATGTGATATGGCCGTAGAAGGATTTAATTTAATTAAATCTGAAGCCCCTGACGATATTCGTAATGCATTTAGTAATTTTTTTACTTATGTGGAATCCACTTGGTTGGAAGGGGTTACACCACAACTTTTTAGTGTGTTCAATTTAGTTAGACGGACTAATAATGCAGTTGAAGCATATCATCGAGTTCTAAATCAGAAGTTTGGTGTTCATCCAAATGTGTGGGCTTTTACAGGTTTGTTTTGTACAGTAGGTTTTAGAAGGAATTGCGATCAGTGAATTACCTAAATCAAAACTTTGAGTAATGAAATATAGCCAGATCTTTTCAACAGAATCCAATTAGTATAACAATTCACAAATCTTATTTAAAAATTAATTTGAATAGTTTTTGAATGTTACTAATCGCAGATCTAGATCTTTATTATAACTTTTTCAAGGACCAGGGCGTAATCAGTCTCACAAATGACTTCACTTCTATGCATTGAAGTTCTGCTTTTGCGTTGTTCATCGCGTTAATGGTTTTGCGTGATCCTTTGCTGAATTCATATTGAAAACACGAAAAGAATGGCATATACATGCAAACCTATCATCAAAATAAAATTGACAATCACAATGCAGCTAACAGGTAGAAAAGAGTATACTGACAGGAGAAAATAGAAAGGAAGGTAAAGGAAAAGTGAACCAGAAGGTTCATTCAGTGATGACTATCAACACGAGGAGAAGCAGAACTTCACATCATGCTTTTAGAAATAGTTATTTTTTTATCAGTATTATACAGGGTGCAACATAAATGGAGAGATAGAGGGAATTGAGTCAAATGTGTTTCTTTTGGGAACTACCTTAAAAAAAGTGGTGAAATTTGCATTTCTTATATTTTTCTCCAGCTCATAAGAGCTACAAAGACATGTGGCACGTCTTTGAATAGTTCTTTAGGTATACTTTTTCCGATTCTGCAAAAAATTTGTCATAAATAGGTACATTAAATTCATATTGAATCTGAGATGTATTACGTCCTTGGTCCCATGTTACTAAAGTTGTAACATTTGTCAAAATGTTTAAATTGCGTTCTGTACAAATTAAAGTTATATTTATGATTGGAAATTTTTTGTTTTTTTACAGAGCACCTGGTACAACTTCAATCAAAATCACACAATGATGTAATAATTCTTCACTCTGGTCAAAGGGTAACTAGACTGCCTAAAGTTAGATACCTACTAAATGCTGCCAATATTTCACGAGCGTGGCGTGAACTGCAAAATCAACAAATATCATTGTCTGAATTCTTAGAAAACGCTAAGTACTTTGTCAGTTCACTAGTTCGAACATTGTTAAGTAATGATAATAGCAGACATAATGATGATTTAAATGATGTACTTCTCATTGACGGTGCACGCATAGTCGAAACAAGAATAGAGAACGCTATTGTGGATACAATGAGAACTGCAAATGTTAACAATGCATCGGAAAGTAACTCAAGAGATGACAATTTACATACAAATCGACCTACAACACGATTAAGAACAGCTACAATTGCAAATAATGAATCTGAAACTATTAGTTTAAGTAATACCAATCGTTCTAGGCGAACACGTCCTAGTAGACCTCTCACACGCAGGGTTAGTCAACGTAGAACGCGACGCAGGACTAGTGTTTCAACTTTAGTCAGCAATAATGGCAATGCTGATACCTCAACTTTTGCACAAACAACAGTTCAGGCCAGTGTCACAAGAGGTATAGTCTTTAGTTATTATTTGCAGTTTTATGCAGTGAGCGATGGCGTTCTCAAGTTTGCAAAGAAGTATGGCATCAATGTTATGCATTCACCCTGTACAGACTAGTCACTGTGAGACAATCTATAGGCTCTTTGCAAACGGTTTTAAAATTTAAACAGTTCTATTATTTCAGAAATACAAACATGTCAGACGTGTCAAAACCGCTTTAGGTATGACAAATAAAGATTGATTGATTGAATGATTGATTGAACATTTTCTGAAGTGAATTTCTGCTTTACTTCTTCAAATGGTTGCAGTAAATTTAAAAGATTTTTCACTACATCCTGTTTTGTTGGGATTTAGCACTATAAATCCTTGCACATCATGCAACCTATTTAACCTTAGAAGAAGCGCGCCAAAATTTGTTACACATAAAATAAATTGAAAATTGATATAAATTATAAAACAATATTACCCATATGCACATAAACCATAAGAAAGCGTAGCTATTTAGCACGGTTTTTTATAAACTCTCAAATTAATTTTGCGTCTATCACTGTAATTTTTTTAAATAGTCTTCTCCATGCTCTGACTTATATTATCATTCGTTAGAACCTTTAGAATTATTGGTCATGTATGTATAAAGCATGGAATATGGAGTATTTTTTCAAAAATGTTAAATTTGTGGTCTGTAACAGTGAAGTAACACACATAAATGTGATTTGTTTCAGTATTTTATGCTGTTTAGTGTGTTTTTAATATTTTTTTCTGGATGAATGATAAAGCAATATTGTATGTTAAAAAGAGCATTTTGTAAGTTAAAGTAAAACTTTTCGTAGTATGTTTATTTAGATAGTAGCACCTTAAGTTAATTTTTAATTAATGCTTTGGCTTTGCACTTTTCATAAATATTGGGGATGATGACACCAATAAAGTATTTGATAGTTTGACTGAAGCTTTTAAACCTATATTATTTACAAGAGAATAGAGCTGATTACCTAAGGCTATCATATGTGGGGTGTTGTATAATTTACTGTATTTTTTTATTTAAACTCGTTAGTTATTCTATGTTATAAAATATTTTTACTTTCATTAAATGTACTTTTTACAGTTACACCAGAGGAAGATGCGGAAATTATGGAGTTTGTCGTGTTATACGAAAAACACCAAAATGGAAGCCAACTGCTCCAAGAATTTTTGTACGTTGCTGTCTGTATGCGTAAATAAGCTGCTAAACTTTTATGTGAATTTTCGAGACCTCCTATAGTTTCATGGTGATAAGCTGTTGAAGTTAATTTTTCAATGTTGAAAATTTTACACGTTTCCGAAAATATTTCTGAGATAAATTCTCCACCTTGATCAGTCAAGATTTCATCTGGTATTCCGTACCTTAAAACAAAATTGTTAACAAATGACGTTGCTACGGTCAATGCCTCTTTATTCCGTAAGGGATAAGCCTCAACAAATTTTGAAAGATCGCACTGAATGGTTAAAATATATCTATTGTTATCTACGTCTACGTCTAATGGGCCTACCAAATCTAAAAATATTTTTTGAAATGCTGCTGCCGCAGTGGTTGTTATGGACATAGGCTCACGGTGGGTATTTGAATGTTTATAACGTTGACAGTCGTCGCACTTTTTTACAAACTTAATTATATCGTCGTGTAAATTTTTCCAATAATAGTATTTCTTTATGTTTGCGTACATTCTATTAATTCCTGAATGTCCCCCTGTGGGTAGTAAATGAAAATCGTTTAAAATAAGTTGTCTTGTCGGCAAATCTGTTATTGATTGAGCACTCCTTAATATCGATATTTTTACGCTAGCGGTTTTGAACATGTCTGAACATTTGGCCATTTCTTTTATAAATTGTAAGGTACCTTTATTTTTTATTATTATTAATTCAGTAATATTTAACTGTTTACATACTTTTTGGAGCTCTTTCAACGACGCTCGAAGACCCATCGTTGAGCAAGATTTACTCCATGTAAAATATATTCGTTGCAACGTACTACAATATGACATGCCTTTATAAAATTGTAAATTATGTGCCGTTTTATTTAATTTTTGGAATGCTTGCTTGTCAATTGGTGTTAGTTCAATGGAATTATCAGGTTTTTTCAACAGTTCAACGATTCCAGGGTGATCAGTCCTAGTTTCGTCTCCTGAAGTATTGGAATTCTGGTGGTTCAGATTATTTTTACATCGTGACCTAGTTAATACATTCATGACATCTGCGTTATTGTGTGACATCTTTTGTAACTTATTCTTTGTTAATTCAATTCGTGATAAAGCATCAGCTACAACATTAGATTTCCCTCTAATAAATACAACGGTAAAGTCGTATTCCTCTAAAATCAATCTAAATTTTGTTAATCTACTCGATGGATTAGTCATTCCAAATAAATAAACTAACGGCCGATGGTCCGTCTGAATTTCAAATTTCCTACCGTACAAATATGGCCTAAAATGCTTAATCGCCCAAACAATTGCTAACAGTTCCTTTTCAATTGTGCAATAGTTCAATTCCCCCTTGTTAAGTGTACGACTAGCAAAAGCTACAGGATTATCATTTCCGTTACATAACACCGCGCCTATCGCTTTACCTGATGCGTCTGTTTTTAATATAAATGTATTATCTTTTCCGAAATTTGGATATTGTAATACGGGTGGTTTTACTAATTTTTCCTTTAATGTTTCGAAAGCTGACTGACACTCTATTGACCAATTGAAAGGTACATTTTTTCGCGTTAATTTGTTTAATGGGTTTGCAATATCCGCAAAGTTCTTTATGAATGAGCGGTAATAATTTGCCATTGCGACAAATCTTTTTGTTGATTCGACATCATTTGGAACTGGAAATTGTTGGATAGCTACAATTTTGTTAGGGTCCGGAGATACTCCTTTTTCCGAAATTAAATGTCCTAGATACAAAATTTCTTTTCGTAAAAAATTACATTTTTGTGGATTTAGTTTGAGATTTACCTGTCGTAACCGATTCAGTACCTTAGTTAAATTTTGATTGTGATGTCGTAAGTTTTTTCCAAATACAATAAGATCGTCTAAATAGATAAAACAATTTTCATAATTAAGACCTGACATTGCGATTGTCATGGTTCTCGAAAAAGCACTCGGACTAACTTTTAGCCCCATAGGTAACCTGGTCATTTGATACTGGCCTGTTCCTGTCGTAAAAGCTGTTAGTGGCCTACTTTGTGAATCCAATTCTACTTGATAATACCCTTGGGATAAATCTAAATGAGAAAAATATACTGCTCACGAAAGTGAGTCTAAAATCTCATTAATGTTAGGAAGTGGAAATTTATCATCTTTAATTTTTTGGTTTAGTAATCTGTAATCAACCACAATTCTCCATTTTCGATTTCCCTGATTGTCAACTTTTTTTGGCACTATTAATAATGGAGCCGACCAAGCTGAGTTGGTTGGTTCTATAATACCCGATTTTAACAATTTATCTACCTCCTTTGCAATCTCAGCTTTCTGAGAATGTGGAAGTCGATACGGCTTAACGTACGATGGCATAACATTCTTCTCAAGGTGAATTCTATGTTTATACACATTAGTTACTGTTAGTGGGTCATCATCTAAATGGAATACGTCTGCATATTTAGCGCAAATGTGGTCTATTGAACTCTTTTCTTCGTCATTCAGGTGTTTGACATCAATTAAATTTAAGACTTTTTCTACTCGTTCAACGGATTTCCTATCTTCCGAAAATGTAATGGTATGAAATTCTGCTAATTTGACGGTTTTTGGTTTAAAATTTTTTAATTTAACTTCTTCATCTCTAGTGTTTAGTATCCGAACTGGAATACTGTTACACCGGGGTCGTGCAATAACACTTCCTACAAAAATTCCTTGACCTATCTCTTCCGATAAAATAACACAATCATCATTTTCCGTAACTGATATATAATGTATTATTTCACATCTAGGCGGTATTATAATATTATTGTTGCATTTTGATTGCATTGGTAAACAAATTCTTTGCTGCCTATTTGTGAAGGATACAACGAAATGTTCATAATCAATTAAACCTATATATTTTTCTAAGAAATCTACTCCTAAAATTCCATCGATATTTTCATCGAACGAATCAATGATTTGAAAATCGAAGGAAAATTTCAAATTTTTGGCCTTTAGTTCCGCATTAACTGATCCATACGACTGAATCGTTCCTGCAATACCTCTAATCCTTATTTTATTGCCGAAATTAATTCTATCTAACTCATTATCTAACCTATTTTTAAAAATTACACTAACTGACGCACCTGTATCTAACAAAAACGACAGTGACCTATCACTATAATTTAAATTAACATAATTCAGGCTATTTAAACTAAAAACGTAATTCTGTTTAGTCACGAAAAAACTGCCTTCTTTCCTGATTATTTTCTGTTGTTGTCGATTCTATGTTTTGATGTTGGTCCGCGACAAACATGGCGCGATTGCCAAAGGGTGGTGATCGATTATAATTGTTGTAATTTGATCGTCCCCTAAAATTGCTCGATCTAAATGAATTTCCTCTAAAACTACTGGGATTCCTATTATTAAATCTACTACCAAAATTTCCTCTACTGCTCTGTCCCCTAAAATTATTAAATTGCCTAAACGGTACATTTTTCCCTCTATTAAACCTATTACTTCCTTGACCTCTACGATAATTATTACCGCCACGATAAAAATGTTGTGAACCGTTCATTCTCATCATGACCTGTTCCGTTTCAACACTTTCATCTTTTGCTCCATTAACAGCATCTCTCAAATGTTCGTAATTTCGGGCTTTTATAATTGTACGAATTTCATGATTTTTAATCCCTCTTGAAAACACATCAATTGCTACCTTTTCATTTTCCTTCCTAAACACTTCAAGTAGGTTATCGTCATTTCCCGATTGGGCTACTGTTAATTCTGCCATTAGCTTCTCTACCGTCTTACCAAATTCTTCTAACGTGGAATTGTTTTGCTTTACATTTTGTAACTGTGTTGCTAACGCTGTTGACGAACGTTTTGGCAAAAAATACTTTTTCAAATCTTTTACTAATTCCGAACAACTATCGTATGTTGACTGTAACTTTACTTTTTGGGTGTTTCCTACACAAGCTTTTAATACATAATTAATTAACAACTTTTTACCTACGTTATCCAGTACAGCTTCGTATAATTCTATTCCGTTAATTAGCTCGTGAACAGACTCCACCTTATCAGTTAATTTTGAAAGTAAGCTGGATGCAGTTTTAAAGTTAAAAGTTTCCATAATCTCTGCGTTGCGTTGAGGAATATCAATATTACTACTACTTTGAATTTGATGTTGACGTTGAACTAAAATATTACTACAAGCCTCAAGTTTATTTTTTATGACAAATAAATGTTCCCTATATAATAATGCAGTGCTTTCATCCTCTAACTTATTGACTTCGCATAAAATAGTATCATAATTAACATTAAAAGTACTTAATTTTTCTAACTTACTGTTAATAACGACGAGATCCTTCCTGCGAGCCTCATTGTCCTTATGTAAATTACCTAAAAAATGTTTCACCTCAGTTCCAAAGGATTCTACTGCTCTCTCTAAAGTCATCCTTTTCGCATCTCCGCATTATTTCTACACTTATTTTCACACACACACGCGTTCGCGAATCACTTATAGCGGTGCTCCTTTTTCGTGGTCCTCGATGGTGCGGATGGGCCAGGGTGGTAATCCGGGATCAATTACCTTCATCTAGCCGTCCTTGTGATCTTCTCAACTCGTGCATTTGAATTTCTCGCTGCATGTTATTCTTAATATATATAATTCTTCTGTGAGTGTGTTTGTTACTGAACTTCTCTTCAACGACTGGACCGATTTTGATTAAATTTTTTGTGTGTGTTCAAGGGGATCTGAGAATGGTTTAGATTCACAATTTATAGTGGCAACATTACTTTATTGCTAATTATTTGTTTCGCGTGCAATGAGAGGCAATCAGTCAGTTAAGTTAAAAGAATACGCGAGCGACGTCTTCTTCAGTATACTGTTGCCTTGCCAGCGTCTCATCTATAAATAGAACGCGCGCAAGCAACGAAATTAAATTCGTGCGTTTCCGTCTTCGTTCGTAAACGGGCATTGGTCGCGAGGTTTTGTACTGGCCGTTGGATGTTTTGTTATCATTGTGTTATTGTGGAGAGTGTTTTGAGAAGAGTTGTGAAGTGTATCTAAAATTAACATAAAATAGTGCAGAATCGAAGTGAGTATATTTCTTATAATTGTTTTGGGCGTCATTAATGTATGACTGTTTCACTCATTTTTGTTATGTATTATTTTACAGTATTTTCCTTATACAGAAAAATGCCACGTCTTCGTGGAAGAGCAAAAAACATTGGTCGGCGTACTCGGACCGCCCAATTAGTCCATGAGCGTCGGTTAAATAGATCAATTGAAGAACACTCAACGGATAATGCAAATGTAAGAGATCAAGTTGCATGTTCACGAGCAAATGAGAATGCAGAACAACGCGTTCAACGTCTTCATGCTAATGCATTGAGACAACGAGAGGCACGTCAACGAGCTACCGACGCACATAGAGACCATCATCATCAACAAGTGCAACATAATCGAGCATTGTCACGAGCATCATTTAATCGTCTTGCGTTCGAATATTTTCCTGAAATAGATTATTCGTCACATGCACTAATCACGATAGGTAGTATGGACAAAGAGTGTCAATATTGTCATGCTTTCAAGTATAAAGGTGAATCAACTGGTTTATGTTGCGCATCTGGAAAAATTTCACTGCCATCGCTAAATCCACCACCGGAACCTTTAAAAACACTTTTAGCCGGAACCACATCTCAATCGAAATTGTTTTTGCGAAAAATTCGTAAATTCAATTCATGCTTCCAAATGACATCATTTGGAGCAACAAAAATTGTTCATAATGAAGATGGTCGTAATTTTGAATCTACATTCAAGATTCAAGGTCAGGTGTACCACCAAATTGGTTCATTGCTTCCAATGCCTGGTGCCGATCCAAAATTTCTACAAATTTATTTTATGGGCGATGAGGAGCAACAATCACATACACGCTGCCTTTACAACCATATAGAGCGGATGGAAGAACGAGAAATTGTGGATAATTTGCAAACGTTTTTGCAAAACAATAACCAATTGATACGATTGTTTAAGACTCTTTCTAACAGACTGCAAAACGACAACTACGTCATTGTCATTAAAGCAGACAAAGTGCCCTATGGAGAGCACGCAGGCACATATAATGTTCCAACTATTAATGAAGTTGCAGTCATTATGGCTGGTGACCCATGTGAACGTCGAGATATTCGCATACAACGCAGAGATAATACGATGCAAATAATTCAAGACAATCATCGTTCTTACGATGCTTTGCAGTACCCGTTGATATTTTGGGAAGGAGAAGATGGATATCATATCAATATTAAACAAAGAAATCCAACTACAGGTACAACGTATAAATTATCTTAAAATTATTTTATTTTAATTAATAATTTCTGTTAATCTCATAATTATATTTATTTGCAGGTGAAGAACTGAACAAGACAGTTAGTGCTATGAACTACTATGCATATCGACTAATGATTCGTGCCAATGAAGATAATGGTATTCTCCGATGCAGACAGCTATTCCATCAGTACATTGTCGATATGTATGTAAAAATCGAAAGTGAGAGATTACGATACATAAAATTTAATCAAGCAAAACTTCGTGCTGATGAGTACATTCATTTACGTGACGCCGTAATCGGCAACGTAGATGCAACGAATGACATCAACAATATTGGTACCGCATATATTCTCCCATCATCATACACTGGTAGCCCGCGTCATATGCAGGAATATATTCAAGATGCCATGACTTACGTACGTGCATACGGCCGACCTGATCTTTTTATCACATTTACGTGTAATCCAAACTGGGATGAAATCAAAAGTTTACTGTTGCCAGGTCAAACATCGATGCACCGTCATGATGTCACTGCACGTGTATTTAAACAAAAATTGAAATCTTTGATGAATTTGATTACACATTACTCGGTATTTGGTGAAACGCGTTGTTGGCTTTACTCTGTTGAATGGCAAAAACGAGGTTTACCTCATGCGCATATTTTAATTTGGTTGGTGGATAAAATACGCGCAGAAGAAATTGACAAAATTATTTCAGCGGAAATTCCAGATCCGAATGTTGATCCAGAATTGTTTAACATTGTTACTACAAATATGATCCATGGTCCATGTGGCACTCTAAACATGATGTCGCCATGTATGGATAATGGAAAATGTACAAAACGTTTTCCAAAACCATGTGAAACTGATACTATCACCAATATGGACGGTTATCCATCTTATCGACGTAGAGACGTAGACAATGGTGGTCAATCATATGAATTGCGTCTGTCAAATGGTGTGAGAGTAGATATTGATAATCGCTGGGTAGTTCCATATTCGCCATTGCTGTGCAAAACCTACAAAGCGCACATAAACGTTGAACTATGCAGTTCGGTTCAGTCAATCAAATACATTTGTAAGTATGTTCACAAGGGTAGTGATAAAGCTATATTTGCTGTTCAAAATGTAAACGACAATGACGAAATAACACGTTATCAAATGGGTCGATACATAAGTAGCAACGAAGCTATTTGGCGCATTTTTACGTTCCATATACATGAAAGGGATCCTGCTGTTATACATTTGGCTGTGCATCTTGAAAACGGACAGCGTGTTTACTTTACAGAAGAAACTGCACTACAACAGGCTTTGACGGCTCCAAAAACAACTCTTACTGAATTCTTTAACCTTTGTAGTCGACAAAATGCTGTTGGTCAATTCGCAAGGACGTTGATGTACACTGATGTTCCTAAATTTTTTACATGGAATAAACAATCAAAGAATTGGGAACCGCGGAAACGAGGCATTCCAGTCCCAGGATTCGCTGATATATTTATGACAAATACTTTAGGTCGATTATATACAGTTCATCCTAAGCAACGCGAATGTTTTTTTTTGCGTTTATTACTGGTTAACGTCCCTGGACCGACGTCCTTCCAATATTTGCGAAAAGTCAATGGTACTTCATACGACTCTTTCTTCGATGCGTGTCGTGAGTTACATTTATTGGAGGATGATAACCATTGGGATCTCACACTTGCAGATGCAGCACTGAGCTCATCTCCACAACAAATTCGTCAATTATTTTCAATAATATTGACAATGTGTTTTCCGTCTGATGTATCTGCTCTGTGGAACAAATATAAAGACTCAATGAGTGAGGATATTTTGCATCGGACTAGAATTACTAATGAAAATCTTAATATTGAATTCTCCGCCGAAATATACAACGAGTCATTAATAATGATTGAGGATATTTGTATTCTTATTTCAAACATGGCGCTCATCCATTTTGGAATGCCAGCGCCGAATCGCCCAGCAGTAGACATCATCAACAGCGATGTTCAACGTGAACAGCAGTTCGATAAGACTTCTTTGGCTACTTTTGTTACGGAAAATGAACAATTGCTCACTGCTGAACAACGAAATGTATATGATCAAATTAACGTTTCAATTGCAGCACAACAAGGTGGATTCTTTTTTTTATACGCTCCAGGTGGCACTGGTAAAACATTTCTTATCGCACTGATACTTGCGCGGATTCGATCTCAAAATCATATTGCATTGGCCATTGCTTCATCAGGCATTGCAGCAACGTTACTTGATGGTGGACGGACTGCGCATTCAGCACTTAAATTACCTTTGAACGTTCATACAAATCCCGAAGCAATGTGTAACATAAAGAAGCATTCAGGCATGGCTGAAGTTTTGAGAAAATGTAAAATTATTATCTGGGATGAATGTACAATGGCCCACAAGCATTCGCTTGAAGCTCTCGACAGGTCCCTGAAAGATATCAAAAATAATGCTCGGCTTTTCGGTGGTGCTCTACTGCTGCTGTCTGGTGATTTCAGACAAACATTACCAGTCATTCCACGCGCGACATATGCAGACGAAATAAACGCATGTTTGAAAGAATCTTATCTATGGCCAAGTGTCACTAAATTACGCCTTACTATTAATATGCGCGTTCGACTTCAAAATGATCCATTAGCGTCAGGATTCTCTGAACAATTGTTAGACATTGGCAACGGTGAAATTCAATTGTATGAAGATACACAATATATTCGACTTCCAGAGAATTTTTGCAACATGGTGGCTACCAAAGATGAGTTAATAACAAGTATCTTTCCAGATTTAAGACATAATTATACTAATCATGAATGGCTGCGAGAGCGAGCTATTTTAGCCGCAAAAAATTTAGATGTTGACGCCATCAATTTTAAAATACAACAGTCATTGCCTGGTGATGAAATTACATTTAAATCGATTGACACTGTTGTTGATCCTGACGAAGTTGTCAACTATCCTGTAGAGTTTCTAAATTCACTAGATTTACCTGGAATGCCACCACATAATTTGCGACTGAAAATTGGCTCACCTATAATTTTGCTTCGAAATTTAAATGCCCCAAAATTGTGTAATGGCACGCGATTAGTTGTAAAAAAAATCATGGGCAACATTCTTGAAGCCACTATCTTGAGTGGAAAATTTCGAGGTGAAGTTGTACTTTTACCACGGATCCCAATGATTCCTTCAGATTCGCCTATACCATTCAAACGTTTACAATTTCCAATCCGCTTGGCATATGCTATGACCATAAATAAATCACAAGGCCAAACAATGACAATTTGTGGCTTAGATTTAGAAAACCCATGTTTTTCTCACGGCCAATTATATGTTGCGTGTTCCAGAGTTGGAAAACCATCGAATTTATTTATTTATACACCTCAGGGTTTAACCAAAAATATTGTACATCCAATGGCATTACGATAAATAAAGTTTTTGTAAATAAAAAAATTTATTTTTTAAATAAAATAGTTTGAGTGTAAACTTTTTTACCTTTAATTAAAACAAGTTGAAGATTTAATCATTACACATACTCACACGCTATCGATTAGTCTAATTGTAATAAATTTACATGTAATGACGTTAGATATTGTCATAACATTTGAATAATAATTTTCATCAAAATGGTCCAGAATGTTTTAGCTTATTAAAAAAAGTTTGAAATTTTCAAATTAAAGACGTGTACACAGGACAACGTCTGTCGGGTCCGCTATGTATTATATATGTAAACTAACGTTTATAAAATCTAATAAACTTACAGTATATTGGCAAATGGGCAATAATTAATGAAACGTTATTTTTTGAATGTAAAATTTTATTTTTAAATATACACTATATTGGCAATAAATCCTATTCCATACGAGCGGAGTCCGTAGGAGCGGAGCCCGTGGCTGCGGAATCCGCTGCGGAGTCCGTAGGAGCGGAGTCCGTGGCTGGGGAATCCGTAGGAGCGGAGTCCGTGGCTACGGAATCCGTAGCTGGGGCTGCTGGGGAGTCCGTAGGAGCGTCGTCGGGCAAGGGCAGTTGCGCCATCACAATGTCAAGGTCGTCGTCGTCGTGCAACGAAAAGGAGACAGATGTCGACAATGTCGGCGAAGAAGTGGCCAAAGGTGAAAACTGATGAACGCAAACTTCATCACCGTCTACGTCTACCTTGCGTTGTTTCCGCTTTTGGATGGCTTCCCTTCTCTTGCTATCAATATTCGCTGCAAGTGTCGCGGCTCTTTGCACTCTCACTGATCGGCTCCTTTCCACTGTGTGGCCACAAATTTCGCAATACCGAGTTAGGGCGCAAATATATGTAGTGCAAACCGAGCATCTTAATACTGTCGTTTTTGTTGCTTCATGTGCTTGGATAAAAGGCATTGTTTTGCATTTGCTGCAACTATCTGTAAAAATTTATTATATATATATTGGATTTAAACACGATTGTATATTAAACTAACCCAATGCACAATCAAATTGCACTTGGCGTCTTGCGCCACAAAACCCACAGAAACGATCCATTTTATTACAAACTCTTATAACCTCACTGTACACTCTTCAGTTGAAGACTAACAAATAACAGAACCTTGGGAGTGATGGGACGTTTATGAGTCGACATCCGGCTTAAGGGTACAACCCTCCCTTCAACCACCTCAAGTGCAACTGTCCGTTTTAAAAATAGAACAGGTAGACGATCTCCGTTCTGAGTTTCGCTGTAACAACTTATATATTTTCTGTCCACAATAGCAATTACTAGAAATAATTAATATGGCAAAACAACGTTTGCCGGGTCAGCTAGTATATTATAAATTTTCCTTTGTGATAGTAATTCAGAATCCTCTACCAGGAAAAATCTCGGTAAGACTTGAAGTTTATTCATTCGAGAAAACTCGACAGCCTTGATCACTCCCACAATTCAGAAGAACTGAATTTAAAATGATTATGTAAGCGCCTGGCATAACCCTGGGTACCAACAAAGAAATCAATAGATAATAAAGCTGAAATAAATAATGGCGCTTAGGGTCAGCAGACTAATACCACGCAGAAGTGGTCGATTGAACAAATTAATTAAGGGAATTCTTAATTACTTTAAAGTGTTAATAATACTTAAAATATTAATAATGGAAATTGAAATCCCAAAAAAGCTTATTACCGACTTCTTGACTAGTAGAATTAGAACTTATCCTCATATTTGCATGATTTTCAGTAATACGAGAGTAATGGGTCTAATAAATATACCTAACTTTGGCATTATGGCGCCATCTTGCGGGGTATGTGTTTTAAAGGGAGTTAAAAGAAATTCGGCTGTTAGTCAGTGCATTACGACTGTGAAAGTTGCTATTTTTTCGGTCATAATGAAACTAAATGGTAATAGCGGATATGTTTGCTTAAAATTTTATCGTTAAAACCGCTGATAACTCAGTGAATTATCTAAACATATTTGTTTTCTAACTTACCCCACAAAGAAGGGCATTATCGTCTAGTTGGCAAGAATAAAAAACGTGACCGTTATGCAATCGAATTTCTGTGGCATGAAGTCGAGTCGTGGTCGCGATTAAGGACGAACTAATTCAGCGCGCCATTATATTTTCGTTAAATTCAGAGTAGTTGATTTCTGCCTGTGAAATTGAAGGGGGGATGGAACTTTGTCTTCTAATCGTAACATTATTATGGTCGCAGCAGTAATGAAAAAACTGTAAGAAAAATCAAACTGTAAAATTCCTACACAGTGAAGATTTCTCCGGTTGGGAAAATATAAAAAACGTTTCAAATTCGACCAAATCGTTGCATTAATAGAATTGCTAAAAAACTACGGCCAGAGAACATTTTCGTCACTTGAAAATTCACCGAAGAGGTTTTCCCGGCGGCAACGTTTTACTTTACAGCTCCGTTCTAATTCCGGTCTAATTTTATATCAATATCGTCACCTACAAAACGACGACTTATATGGGTACCGTTATTCCATTTATGTAAAATTAAAGGTCTGAATCTTTAAGAAAAATCATCGTTAATAATTATATTTGATTATAGGAAAATTTTGATTTGTAAGTTCTTAAAGAGACCAACCTATGGGCAATTGAAGCCGTTTTGTATTGCATGAATTTTACCATTTAATAACCCACTACAATTGGGTTCGATCGCTAACAAGTCAGCTTCTTGTTTAAAGTTAGTTTGTCCCGATTTCAATAAAGAAAACTTTCAATTTAGTGGGTAGGTACATTTATGATTATATTTTAGTTAGGTGAACTGTCAATCATAGTAAAATTTGTGTTAGAAGCTAGCCATTGTATTGGTCGGATAAGTATTTTGTTAAAGAATTGGAGGGAGGTTCAACCCCCTTTTTATGTAAACCTGTTGCATATTTGGTAACTATTTCCCAAAAGTCTCAAAATTTGAGTTTCTCCTTTACTCAGCAACCATAACACATGGAACGACATGGGTGACATTCTGCATACACGTTATCTTATTGATAACAGGAATACATTGCTTGTTTTCTCTGGTAACATTTTAGAATACAGCGCTTTTTACCCTTCAACCTTATTTATTACTCACTTCTTTTTGTTGACCACGAGGAGGAACCGTCATAGATCATAAATAGCTTAAAAATTCAATTCTTCACACAATAAGTAAAGTGTTATTTTCTTAACGATGCGAAGTCCCCCGACCATTTAGAAATCGAAATGTAATATTTTATACCATCCTATATGCGCTTTCTTTGTACTTTATAATTGAATTCTGTACAATCGAAAACGGTTAAATGATTTGTTAGACTAGATCGCAAGTCATTTAGAAATAATTAAATTTATATATGTGTTAAAATCACGGTGTGGTCTTTTTATTGACAGTTAATATTGTTAACACGCGTACACGCCTCGTTTCTTATGTTACATGCTAAGTTGTGTTACCTATTCATAACTAACAGAAAAAAAATCATCGACTTGAGCAAATCTAATTTTGTTAATCTGAATTCAATTAATTAACAGTCGATGCTGGTTTATTCGTTTTCACCTTTGAGTCCTCACGAAATTTTAATTAAACACGTCGTTAAGGCTAATGAAATGTACGATTTGGCCGATGTTTAATTTCAGTTTAATTTACTCCCTTTTTTTGTTTGTACATTTTGCGACGTTACGAGTCCCTACCTGTTTGAGTTTAAGGTAATTTTAAGACGCAGAAATCGGAACAAGTTTTCAAATGTTCCTGTTTGGGGAAAGTACCTTCTTTAAGAAGTGTAGATAAAACGTAAGGTCCCTGATCAATTCGGGTTTACCTAGATTTTTGTAATAGTCATTTCCGATTGTGGAACAAGTCTCCTACTCCAAAGGGTCCGATTTCGATAAAATCTGATGTGGTATGCCGATCAAAATCACCAAATGGATTCAAACCTTCGTAATGGTAGCGGGGTACGGGGTTGAAATCCCTGATAGTATTATCTTGAGCTCTGACTGTACTCAGCAACCTTTTCCGTTCAATAACAAACCAATCTCCTTTCACATATATGATGACTAATTTGACTTTGTTAATTTAGAATTCTGTTATTGAGTCATGCCTTACTTAATTGTGTGGCCTATCCCCTGTTACACGATAACATTTACTACTACTATCTTTTAATACACAGCTCAACATCTTAAAAACTAGAAATACAAAACATGAACCTAACCAAAAGGTCTCTATTGTTTGAAAATTGGCGTTCTAAGTAAACTAGAATTCACATGTGGGTCCAATTTAAAATTTAATACACTTTATATGCGAAATGTCCGCTCCTTTAAGGGTTTATTTTTATCTTAATCATCAAAATTTAACTCACATTACCCTTAGAGGCACGGTAATGGTTGAGAATACAAATAGAAACACAATGAGATTTCCTTATTTCAAAATAAAACAATACACATTGACTTTTCTCGGACATTTTTCCTGGTTACGTAATTTATAGTGGACTCCAATAAAGTAACTAATTTGATTTAAATAAATTATTTACAAGCAACCCGCTAAATTTTACGCCAGCTTATTTAATCATGTTGCTAGACGTAGGTTTATTTAACTACTTCCGCATTTCCAACTTAATCATCGAACAAGACAGTCACATATTTTAATTACGCGCATTCTAGGCGAAAATTTCCGGCACTAACTTTATCAATTCCCGTAGTAGTTGATTTTTTTGTTCAATTTTTTACGCTACAACTGGTATGGTTATATTAGTCTCTTAAAATGAGATAAAGTTCGCACTATTGAGCTATGAAGATTGGCACATATGCTCTTTGATCCTTCCTCTTTAAGTTCCAACGTGGCACCACGCTGATTTGCCCTTCGAACCCCAATTAGGGGGCGGTGCTCACACAAATGTTGATTGTTAACGACTGGATCATTGTGCGACTCTACTGAGCTGCATGGCTGTCAAAACACGTTGAGAATATTTGCGGCCGATCAGCGAGGCAAAGGTAAGCTTCGGGTGCTGTTAAGCGGCTACGTCATTTACGGTTTATATGACTGCACTACCTAGCCTCTCGCCATACCCCAAATTGGGAAAATTATGGTTCACTGTTA
This sequence comes from Photinus pyralis, assembly GCF_008802855.1. Lineage (NCBI taxonomy): Eukaryota > Metazoa > Arthropoda > Insecta > Coleoptera > Lampyridae > Photinus > Photinus pyralis. Next base: position 4,412,014 of record NW_022170819.1, read on the forward strand.
ATTAATCATACAATGGGGGGGGATTAACATCAGGAGTTATTATCCCCTGACTTCGTGCCTACCCCCGATATCCACACATAATCTATTTTTTTACTTGTTGCCGACCACTTATAGTCGTTGATCTAATGCTAGCGGTGTATCGATTTTATTCCTTGTGGAGGGGGGGGGGGGAATTAATTATGGTTTGTTATAGAACTTGTCTGGACCCTAAAAAAACATGTAAAACTGTGATCAATTTCCTTGCACCTTAAACACTTTTGATCTGTTGTGGGAGTGGAGTCTAGGGTTAATAACTCCCGAGGGCAATCATCCCCTCCCCCTTTTTATCCCTAATTACCATAATTTGTCCGTTTTGCGCATGGCAGGAGGCTAGATAATCTAGTCAGATGAACTGCTTCTACTGTCTACGCGTCCCCACTTTTTTTCAATTCTCTAACACGCCCCAAAATGGTACTACTTGATTCCATCAGCGGCCATCGTTACTAGTTCAGTCAATCAAATTTGTTTTTTGCGGTCAATCGTGCGCTTAGAAAAGCCATTGCCAGAAACCTCGGCCGTTAATAACTGCAAGCTCAAGGATCCTGATCACGAGAGGATCAAAATCATCAGAGAATGACACGTATCACTCATTAACTCTGTCTTATCGCCTGTATATAAAAGTTGCACAGGTCAATATTTCTATTAAATCGACTACGAAGCAATACTTCCCTAAACACAATTCGATCTGCTTACTACGCTTTTGTTCAAAACATCATTTCCTACGCAATCCTTGCTTGAGGCCACAGTTCCCACTGGCGGTGTATTTTTAGATTACAACGCAGAGCTGTTCGCGTAATAGGAGGCATTGGATATAGAGAAGATTGCCAAAAAACGTTTGTTAAACTACAAATCCTGACTGTCCCGTGCATTTATATTTTAGAATGTTATACTAAACGTAATAAATCTCAGAACATAATGCAACATGAAATACACCAACATGACACTAGGAACAAAAATAACATACGCGCTGAATTTTGTAGGCTACGCAAATCGCAAGATGGTATTTTGTACCAGTCGAAATTTTTATATAACTGTTTGCCCCCACACATAAAACAATTACCGTTGCCTAAGTTTAAAAACAAAATTAGGAATTTTTTATTGTCGAAAGCTTTTTATACGTTTGATGAGTTTGTGAATAACTGTAAATGTCTTTAGTTTCTTTTTATTCTATGAATGTAAACCTAAATGTTTTTGTGTTAGTTTAGAATTATGTACGACAAGTGTAAGTGTAAACACACAGTAGCACAATTTATCATATTATTATTATTATTATTATAGCGAGTCAAATGTTTACTGTCAAAAATAAACTGCAGTCTTTTCCAGTCGGTTCTGGTTTCGCAGACATGTATAATTATTGGCATTGGTTGTTGATTGATTACGAGGACAGTTTCTACACCTGGAACAAAATAGTTCAGACTCACCCCTACAATACCTTTTTTGGTGGCCTGGTTCTCCCCATTTCCAAGAACCTTCACTCCTCTGGTAATTGTTTCTCGAGTTGTTTCTAGTTTCTGCAATGTTGTGTTGTGTTTCAGGCGCTACTGTTGTCAGTTTCATGTCTAATAGGGGCGGTTCGGGTTTCAAATCTTACTCTCGGGTTACTCCAAGCGTGGTTTTCTTGATCGGCGGTACTGTGTATTCTTTCACTTGCAAGTTGTAATTGAAGTCTCTTGGCCGAATGTACTGTTTATATTCTCTTTTCAGGTTTGCTTCTGGAAAAACCTCAATGTCTGTGCATTAACGTCAGGATGTCGGAAAAATAATCTGCTGTACTTTCAGTGTGACGTTCTATTTGATGTCTGATCCCTTCCTCCAATTTGAAATGATATAGGTAGGGCAGGAAGTATACCTTAAAACTTTCCCCCGTATCGGTCCAATGCCTCCACAAATCCTTGTGGTTCCTGTACCAAAGCAATGCTTTACCTCTTAGCAGTTCTGGTAAGGTCTTTAATAAATCATCTTCTTCAATCCTTTCCAGGAATGATATCGCGTCTCCAGTGCCATCGAACTTGACATCCCATTCTCGCACTTTGTTAGTCAGCTGTCAGCTACGGAATCCAATTTTCCTACTGGAGGTTTATCTACCGTCATCTTGTCAGGTAGAATAAGTTTAGCTCTAATTAATTTATACTTGCCTGTAATTCCAATTTTGCTCGGGCGCCATAAATGTAAAGTCACAGTGGCTCAATACCCTTTAATTGGTTACTGCCCTCCACCATTCCTTGTTTATGCCACAAACACCTCTGATTTTGGATCGGATGGCGTATGTTGTTTTGCACACCTTCCAGGGGTGTGCATAAACTAACTCTCTTTTTACACTCAGTCGCAGACTTCAGGGTTCATCACCACATGCATAAACCTACTCTTTGTAAAGGCAATATATTATATCAAATAAATTAACAAAATAAAAGTAATTAAAAAAAAAAATTAACTTCTATCTGAATGCGCCCCAAATCCGAACTCAACAGGTGGCAGGCTTGCGTTTTTCTTTATCAGTAACTAAATGCGTTTTAATACCACAAATTAATTATGGCCGATAGCTTTGGGCAACACAATTAAAGCGGTCTTACACCTGTTTGACCATTACAACAGCCACGACTTGAGAATGGCGTCCCCGATGCGTGGACCTCCTAGGTTACGAAGTTGTTGGAAAGTAATTGGGACGATTTGAGGTCGCCCAGTTCAACTTCCATCAGCAGTTTTTTAGGAGTCGCTCTTCGCTGTACGCGAAACAGGCCGTCAGTCCCTTTTTCAATGCTGACTACTTGTTTTCGACCGGAGGAGAGTTGATAACACCGGACACTTGTGCGAGGATTTCGGTCGTCGTCGGTTCGCGTCGTATGATCAGCAAAGTGTCCTTTTTCTTTCGGAGAGGAAAAGTTTTTGGAAAGTCGTCGATCGGAATCTTTTCTTCGACGTCCGTTACGTTCCCCGGCACTACTCCGTTGACCCCCTCGCCCCCCCTCCCCCAAACCTTTAAAAGTACTGTGTTCGAAAACCGCGAGGGTTAGAACGATGCGGTTTTTTACGTCGGTCTCGTATCGGTACTCTCCTACTTTACGTCCGACACTTCCACCCTCTCCTCGGGTTCCTGGAACAACAGGCTGGGGTCGTTCTTCCAAAACGGTGGCAGTTTCACTGCTACGCGACTAACGTATTTGTTGGCTGGTTTTGTTTGATGTAAGTTTATAAATTTAGATGATGAAATAAAGTAACTAGACGTTATTTTTTAAATATATAAAATTATAAGTTCTACTACTAACGTCTAGTTACTTGAGATGTTTTATTTATGTGCATTTTCTCTTGCATTTTATTGCTGTAGGTGATTTATTTCATGTATTTGTGTGGCCTATGCCGGGGTTTTTGCCCCGTAGAAGGTTTCCCTGGTACGGTCTTGTTGTGTGTGTAATATATTTATTTGTTTGTTCTTCTTCTTTCTTACGCACAACAGTTCTGTCTTTTATTTAATTCCCTAACCCGATTATGTCTCACGTCCCAACACATACAAGGACCGATTACACAATGTAGGACTTCATTCGTGGAAACCATATCGATCCGACTGCCATCCAAATTCAAAAGCGCCGCGAAATGCCCATCGTTTCGACTTGAAAGGTAGGTGGCTCTGCTCGTAGTTTCTTCTCAGAGTTGCCAACGGTAAGTATGGGGTAAGTCAACGTTTTCAGTGTAGGCTTGATAGACACCTAGGACCATTACATATTATACAAGGGCAGAAGGGCTACTTACTTAACTGCCTTGAATTTCTTGAATTAGGAATGTATACAAGGTCATGGTTTAAAGTATACACAAACCAATTGTATAATTAGATAGTACCACTATTCGGCACGATGTGGCTGCACAATTTATTTACTCTTTGGATTTTAAAATATGCGGCGACCTCTGCTATCTAATACCTGATTTATTAGTAATGTTGGTTGCCTAATTTCATAAATAGTTCAATTTTTAGCGCATTTTTGAAAAAAATACGCTATTATATTCGTTATGGCTGGCCGGCCGGCTGTCCGCGTGAGATCTTGGCAACTACAATAGCTAGAGACTTCAAATTTTCACTAAAAGCTTTCTGCTATAGTGTAGATGTGCAGGCACTAGTCTATTTTGAGTTAGATTACTTGTGAGATCGATAATTGAAGAAAATAATTTTGATATGGTGATGGTGATATGGTTCGGACTTCGGAGGTTCTATAATTTTACCGTTAGATAGCGCTACCAGTATAAAAACTTGATTATTTACTTTGTGATTTAATTTACAAAATTAAAGACGTACCCTCAATTGAAATTAAATAAAATGAATTATTTAACGCAGACAAAATTACTCGTGAGATCGATAATTTTAAACTTCGCTAATAAAATACCTACTGACCTGCATTACCAAAAATGCTCTTTAATCATGCATATGCTGATTTACAACTTGTTTAATTCATATACTGCCCTTAAGCAGCGAAAGCGTCAGTTTTGATTGAGTAGGTTTATGGGACGTATCCGTCGATGTAGTGCAAAATTCAAATTCGACTATCTCCGAAACAGAGTATCGAATGCAAAATCTGGGAACAAGACGTACCTAAATCGAATATCTTGAAAACGCAGTGTCGCAAAACAGTTCTGGAAAAACGTGTCCGACATTGTCCAATGCTATTGTGTTGCAGGTTTATATTACAATTATATCTACAAGATACCTAGGCGATAGTTTTACAATTTTGCGTCCTTTCTTATAACGATGTCACGAACACCTTTCTAAAATGGATGCGTTGAGTAGGTACGTTACTTAAAGCCGTTAAATACGAATCAACTTTTATTGATTAACACGTTCGCAAAATTGTTCTAAAAACGTAGAAATGCGAGCGAACTTTAATGTGCAATCGTGGTGGAATTAATCGCCCGTTCTTTAAAGACAAAAGGTCTACGTGTTCGCCTTAACACGTTTGTCTGAAAGAGAACTTTGAAATCGTAAAAAAGGAACCGACAAGACAAAAAAATCATAAGCGACGAGAACATTTTGTACGAAATTTATTTTGATAATCCCAACCCCTTATATACATCCCACCGTTTCAGAGTCATCATCTTCACGTATTCAAGAGGAAATTAAGGGACACGCACAAAAATTTCCATCGTGTATATAAAGCTTCTCGATTCAACGCACAATTTTATTATTCTCCTCGATTTTATCACAGAGACTTCATAAAACTTTGTTTGGGCCTCAAGATTAATGCATATTTTACGATTTTAATATGAAGTAAGCTTTGGTTCGGTAATTAACTATTCCAAGATATCAGCTATAATGAATGCTCCAGAGAAAATGTTACTCGTTAGTTTGTGCGAATGTGAATTAAGATTTGTTAAGATATCCATTGCCTCGGGCAACGTTCCTCCCCAACTTATCTCGAAAGTTATATGTACCCCTTTTTTCAAACTTTTTCCCTTATTCTAAAATATATAGTCGTTTTGCTTGCGAACGGCGGCGTTTAAATTAGTAATTAGCTGCTGGAACCGATAATTCTCGGGCAGTAATCGAATTGTGATTAATTAATACTTACTTTTTATATTCCTTCTCGGCTATCTTGAATTGTACAGACGTTCTTAAATGATCGTTTAATGTCTATCGGGAGATACGAGAAAAAAAGGATTAAGAGAGAAACGCAAGAAATTTTAGCGTCATTTTATTGCATTCTATGCGTACATTTTTTAAATTTAAATTTCGTTTATAAGTCAAAATGTCCATGATTTTGGAATTTACACCTTCTCAATGCAACCATGGTTGCTAGACTGACCAAATTGAATGCGACCAATTTCTAGTTTTTGCATTTCTGTCTTTGCCTCTCCGATTTAACTTGTCTTCTTGTCGTTAGAGGACATTTGGTTTGTTTTACTTTTTTTATGTTAACCATTAAATTACCTTATATGGTTATGTATCAAATACTGCCCTACTATTGTCAGAGATAACTGTCCTTAGCTTTGGCTTGGGTAAAATTTCGAAACTTGTGGCGTCTTTCCGCAACCTGCAATAGAATTGGTCGTACTAAATTCTCGAATTTGGGTGTTTGATACAGTGGTTGAATTGATTTAATAATTACCGTTGTGCCAATTTGTTTTTGGACGTTCGGCTACAATTTTTTACGAAATGGACTTTTAATACGGAAAACTCAATTATTCCAAATCGTAAGTGTTTTCTTGTGCACGAATTGAGGTTACCGATGTTCTTTTTAGTTCTATTGTAGGGGAACAAATACCGACCATATAGTAAATTTTGAAGTCATTTGGGACGTATCCAGTTCTTTTCTTTTTTGTACTCTCTGAATAAGATGTTAGCATTATTGTGGGTTATAACGTAGTCGTAATTAAGTTATTTTTATAGTCTTTGCAAGGGGGGTTAATATTCAGCTGAATCCGGGGAAATAATCGACCTACTGCAGATGAGTGTGTTGTAAAACATCCCGTACAATCAATCATTAAGGTTGTAAGGGCAGCTGAACGTAGATCGTGAGAGAAATATACTTGGGAGCACAAGCTTTGTTACCTCCGTAGGAGTTACTTTTGGTTACACCAGGAACCTGTGGAATTGCCGACACAATTTATCGTTAGCGGTGACGTATCTTCAATCTTTTTTTCTTTTTTGTGGTTAAGATCTAACTATATATGAACAGTTTATTTGACCCACATTATGTAAGTGGAAATTTTTAAGTGTAATTAGTATGCTTGATCTTTAGGACTGTTTAACTATAAATACGAATTACTCTAGAGAAGTAATCACTTGGAAGGTAAAGAGCTCGTTTCTACGATTAACTTCAACACCTCAAGCTACCGATTATAGTCATCATTTCAATTTTAATTTCTATTAATTTATACTTGTCGTTGTTTAGCGGTACGAGGTGTCGCATAACTTCAAGAGTTGTTGATGGGTTAATTTTTGTGTTAATAGTTCATGGGAAGATTTCATTTTTTTTGTATTTTGCATACTCTTTGGTTAATAAACAATAATCTTTCTTGGGGTTCAATTGTTGACTGTTTTTGTACTGAAGCTACCTTTCCTAATTCCGGTGGTTGCAGATAAAATTGTTATTGGAATTAGGTGGCGCCCGAAAAACTTGAATCGAAGCACCAGTAAGTATTAGTGGCGGGGATTTACTTGGAACCTTTTATAATAATTTGTTGTCAAAGTTTTTAATTCCCTACCCTGACTAAGAACATATCTCTCTACGCAGTTAACTATTTGGCTAACGGAGCTAGCTGGCCTATCAGCGGCGTGTGTTGATTTCAAGTTGCACATGGTATTTTATAGTGCCCTGCATTCTTAGCTTGCGCGTTATAACGTTGCGGGCTGCACAAAGAATAACTGCGGTGATCAACTTTTTAATAAATTTCCGTTTATTGGTCTTTTTCTTATGGTGCCAAGGGAGCGCTAATTTCATGGACATTTTGTATCGACTTGACTGCTAAAAGGTCATGATGCTATGGCGTTGCTCATAGAATCCTGAAATGGTGACAGAAGTGGTCTTTGTGAATAACTAAATTTAGAATTACATGGCCTTTGCAACGAGAGTATGCTGGTGGATTTTTAATTGATTCGAATTTTACTTTATTTTCTTCTTTCTTGAGAGTTTATAATGATTGGCGATTAACTGGATGTTGTGTAATTCTCGAGATAATGTTGGATCGAATCCAAACACTTGTCCCCTCATTGTGAAGGATAGTTGAATTTTGGTGAATAGTTCTGGTTTTGTGAATGAAAGATCTTGAGCCAATTCAAAATTTTTCCCTTGATCGGAGTGTAATTCGACTGGTGTTTCGAATCAACAGATTCATTCTTTTACCAACACTTCAACAACGGTTACCTTCTCATGATTCGGCATAGTGTAGGTACGCCTTGACCCATTTGCTGAAGAATTCCATGGCCGCTAAGATCTCCGGAAAAGGTCCGGATGTATCAATCGGAAATCTTTCGAATGGGCTTCCCACTTTATGCTGTCTGATACGAGCTGTTGGTTGGCTATGTGGACCCTTACTGGCTGCACCATTTTTTAACGTTGTTTTACATTTCGCCTTTAGCCATTAGCATTCCGATGGCTTGTCCCTGCTTTATGTTCGATGGTGAAGTCGTATTTTGATCCATCTTGCAATCTGGCCTTCTGGATTTTTGAAATTTAGACTCCATGATCTGTCAACGTAAAATTTCTTGCATTCGACTTTTTTTTTTAGCTTTCCCTGCATTTGTTGTTGACTCCGTTCCGCAAGTCTTCCACGAGCATTTCGTCATCGATTTTGTAAATGCCCACTTTTTCCGCAAAGACGGAACTGTTTTCTTGCCATCCACTTTCCCAGGATGTTTTTCCACAGCCAATCGGCGATTCAGTTATATCAGTTATATTTTTTTATCTATGATGGTCAATTGTAACTTCTTCAAGTTGTACCGCTTTGTCATGTGTCTAGATCTATGTTTACTACTCTACTTCTTGCAGATTTTTTTCGGCTTGTTCTAGGTTCTTCTCTCCCAAAAACATTCTGGAAGTTTCTACGAATTCACCTGTTAAACATTTAGAACTTTTTTCCATTTTTGTGGTAATTTATTTTTCCATCCTTCTATAATTATTCTCTTCAATTGTTCTAGAAATTTGTTCGAGATTCATAGAAATACTCCCAGGAATTTATTCCTTTCTTGAGAAGTGCAGTTTCAAGTAGCTTTTGACACCTGTAGTATCAAAAGCTCTTTCCTCGTGTTACACGGTTCGGCAACCTTCCATTTTATTTTTATTTATTTATTTTATTTTATTTTGCCTTTATTTTTGAGTGGGCGGGGTTTCAGCCAAGGTCATTATTCGTACCTATTTCTAATTCAACCCATACCTGACACAATGTAACGTTTATCAACATTTGAATCGTTAAACCAGGACATTAGAAAACGAACAGATAAAAAATTCGCTTAATGCCACCGCTTGTCCACTGTGTCAACTCTCTTGAATCTTGATCGTTACATTACGGTTGCTGGAAAAGTTCCTGGAAATGATGTGAAAAAATAGATATACAATAATTTAGTAATGACTGAAATATTCGCCCATCGACTTCGAGCATAGAACCAATTATTATAATTATAATTATTGTTAAGTGATTGCTTGTGTTCCGAGTCTCTAAAATTCGACCAATAAAAAAGTGGTACGTAATTTTTGGGGAGGAGTTTTAACTATTTCTGGTCGGTAAACAATTATTAGCAATTCCCTTTCTTCTAAATATTGGTAAAGTTAGATTTTTTCACCAGTTGTTGCAGATTCGCTAATTGAAAAGCAAAGTAATACAACGGTTAACGATAATAAGCAGCACACACAAGTAGGGCACATCCAGTCCAGTCATAACTTATAATAAGTTAACAAACAATTGACAGAAAATGTATGCGCACAAATTACAGAATGCGCGGATTTTTGTTGATGTTCCCGTTCTTAAATGTGCACGGTAGAAATAATAAAACGAGAATCGTGCTTAATTTGCTTATATGATTTCTTCTTTTCCATACTCTCTGTGAATCCGTAATTGAATGCGTGCACATTCCGTACGTAGTTTTGCCCGAGCTTGAGACTACACAATGGCATTTGTACCGCATAGGTAGAGAGTACGTGCTTGTGTATCATCATTACAAGAAAACACGTGTGTAAGCATGTGCTTTTATTATGAGTGGGACGTAAAACGGGACCATTAAATTATATTCACAAGCAATTATCTCTTTTACTGAGCATAATTAGCTCCAATTTTATTAATACCTACATGTTTTTGCATCATGTATAAACATTCAACAGAAGATGAATATCTTATATTAATTATAAAGAATAAGCAACAAAAAGTTACGAAATAATAATTAATAGTTGAGACTTCTTGAATGTTTCCCCATATACAGGGTGGCCCAACGAAAACGAAACGGACTGAATAACTCGTAAAGAAATAGTTTTTGAAACAAACGCAAAAACACGTCGATTTGGGTTGGCTTCAAAATTTACAACCCCTCCTACGCAGGGTTGCCACACCTTCAATAATTTTAAATGGAACGTTGGGTCGAGTGGCACACTCCAATCTTGACTTCTCCTACGTGTGGTGTAAGGGTTTTTGGGGGCACGCGGGTAGCTGCAGTCGTGCCCCAGAGTTGCTAAATAAAATTTATGTACACACAACTTTTATTTATTTTGTACACCGTGTATATGTACACTCCACAGAATACAGAACTATGATTGCGTTGGTAGCCCTGGTTATGTGGTATATTCTGTGGTATTCGTTGCAGGAAATTGTAAGCTGAAAACTGGAAGAATGGACGGAATTTCATGCTGTAATTCGCCAAAGGTCTGAAACGGTTAATTGTGCGCAAATAATATTGCTTATGTAACATTTATCGGTGAATTACCTCATTTTTGAGTGTCGGGATTTGAACTTCAAATCAAAGGATTCGGATTCTTAGAAACAAAGATAGCACCGTCATATCGATCTTCTGGCGTTACTCGACTCTGAACTTTAAAAAAAACTTGATGGTTAGGGCTAGCTATAGAAATTGCTTGTGAAGCCCTCAGGAATTGATTAATTTTAACCAATTTATTTCTTCGCTGTTCAGCGATTTTTGTTGCTTTTCTCTTGGAGGTCCCGGTGTCACAATTCTTATTGCAACAATTTTTCAACAATGTTAGTCTACATATGTAGGAAATAGTGTCTTCGTTTTATTGTGAATTTTATTGCCTTCACCTACTTGTAACTAGTGGTAGGTAACCCTTGAATTTGTTTGTTATTTGCTTGTTTTACTTTAAATGTTATTCTTATTTTGATTTGTTTCGGATTGGCCAGTATTTAATGTTCCTTTGACATTTAAACTCGTTCAGTTTGATTAGAGACGTGCATGAATCTTCGTTTTTTGCCGTAAAGAGGCAAATGCAAGAGTGTTAAAATTATTTAGCGGCATTCATCTCGAAATACAACTTCAGTCTAAGGTTACCGTATCCGGGACCTTCGGATACCTTTTGGACTGGAGAATCGTCCCGCTAACTACTACTAAAGTATTTCATGTACTTTATGTAAAAGACTTCGGAATATTATTTTTCACAAATGGGAAAGGAGCGGAGTTGTTTTTAAATCTATTTGAGCTGGCTAATTTTGAGCATATCAAATATTGTATTAGATTAAAGATTAAATTATTCAAAATCGAGGGTTACTTGCGCGGATTGTTAATTTTTCTATATTGTAGATATTGTTCCAGATTTTTCACCTATATTTACCCTCTGTGAACAATGATTCGGAAGTTTGTTCGGCTCAGTGATTTTGTCCGATGAGTTCTAGGGGAACACGCATGTCTTTGGCTTTAAATGCATTCTGTTTAAATTTGTAGGAACTGTCTCGGCATTTCGATTCATTTTGCAATTTTAAATAGATTATTCAATTTTTGCTATTCAAATTCACTAAGTGTGTTATTTGCGTTCCATCCTTTGCTAATTAAATTTTGTGTACGTTTTTGCCGGGCCTCATCCTCATTGGAGCATTATAGTTACGCTACTGAAAACGGGAGGCGATAATTATGTTTTGGAGGAAGGTGTGTGGAACTCTGGAAAGGGAGGCGTGGAACAGTACGACATAGAAACGAGCGGCTGCAATTAACAACATTGGCTAAGAACTAGAGGCAGCGAAAAACTGCAGCCGAGCAACCCCAATTCCGGAAGATATGCGGAAGCAGTTCCCGGAGTGGACCCAATCGAAAAGGAGTGGGTTTAGTGGGTAACCCAAACCCTGAGGAGAAGTGTACTCCCACACTACCCAGCGCCTATGCTCTATCGGCGCTGGGTAGTGTACGTAATAAGATTCCCACTTTTGTAAAAAAGTGACACATATTAGATGTCCATTAACCTAGCAGAGCAAGGTCAGCAGAACACAATCAAACATATTGCATAATTAGGTGCTAATTAAGTGTCCTATTCCCGAATTAAATGCTCCCTTTTTAAAATTATGAAACTGCAGGACATGTAATAAATGTAAAAAAAGGAACATTTAATTCGGGGATAGGACACTTAATTAGCACCTAATTATAGTTAGTTCACTTTTCATTTTCTTGGGTTTTTAAGGTAGTGCTCTGATGAGTTCATAGGAACCTGCCAAAATATGCAATAATTTAAAAAAAAGGAGCATTTAATTCGGGAATAGGGCACTTAATTAGCACCTAATTATGCAATATCTTTGATTGTGTTCTGCTGACCTTGCTCTGCTAGGTTCATGGACATTCAAGCAATTTTTTCTGCTTTTCATTACTCGTCCCAAACCTTCAAAGTGTGGGGTACTACTTTTATTCCTCTATAATTCTCAGAATGGATGTCGCCTTTCTCTTCGTCCAGTGGCATCAATACACACTCTCTCTCTCCAAGCATCGGGCATTTTCTCCTTACTGTATATTTTACTAAACAAATCCACCAGAATGCTTTATTCTCTTTACACCTCACCGATTTCCTCACGTTCCAGTTCCGATGTAACATGCCCGATTGCATTTCTTTCCCTTTTTTAATTCTTTGTTTTTGATGTTACTGCAATAGTCACCTTCCACTGTTAAAAACAGGGCCGGCTCAAGGCAAAAGTTACGTGTAAGCAAGCACAAAAGAAAATAAGTTATGGCATAAATATTCTTATAATAACTTAAGATTGCGTAGTTTGCGCATGCGCACACTTTATGTTTAAAGTATGCGATATGTTTGCCTTTACTAGAAGAATCTCTGGTTAAAATTTTAAAAAAATTTCTATAAATATGAAAGTTGAGATTGTGTGGTTTGCGCATGCGCACATCTGATTTATACAATATGCGATATGCTTGTCTTTACTAGAAGCATCTGTGGTTAAAATTTTAAAGAAAAATCCCCATAAATAAGAAAATTGACATCGCGCAGTTTGCACAGATTGTTAATTAATGTCATGCAGATATTTCAGGAGGTGGTAGCACTCGTCAAAATAAGAAAAAAATGCAAATATGTACGTGGTCTAAAGGGCGCTATTTTTGTTATACAGGGTGGCAAAGTTTCAATTTTGTTCTCGTATTTTGCGTTTTCTCTCTTATGTTTTGGGATAATTGTTTCATATTTGATAGATCAATTATTTTTTAGAATCTCTACAATAGTAGTGTCAAAATACTTGGTCGCAATATACAGGGTGTTGCATTTTCTTTGTCACCCTGTATAAAAAAAACGATTGCTTTTAGGCCATGCATATATTAGCATTTTTTCTTATTTTGACGAGTATCACCCTCTGAAATATCTGCATGACATTAATTAACACCCTGTATAGAGGTTCATTTATTACTAGAGAATTTCGTACCGCCTATCAGGCAATATCCCGCCAATTCCAATTCAGTGGAATTGAACATTAGGTTACCTATTTGTGGGTTTATATGTTCTCACATTTTTTTGAAAAGCAAAGTGGTACAAAAATGCTTTCCGAAGAGTTTTCCGAAGGGACAACGCGTCTGTTATTTATGAATATGCGTATCTGATAATGGAATGTGTAGGTTCCCGGACTCAAAATCATCACTTAAGTTTTTGTATAGCGGACAGCATGAAACAATAGTTATTTACATAAAAGTCTGGAAAATGACACATTACTGGCGAGGAAATATTGAAGTTCGAGGCCACTCCGAGGCCGAGTACTTTAATTTCCGAGTCAAGTAATGCCATTTCAGGTAGTCTGCTCTGCCTCTGTCATGGACACTAAAATTTCCTGACAGAAAGTAGGCATGAAAATGAAAGTTTCAAGACGATTTTGGGTAAACACTTTTTAAGAATTCTTTGAAATATTAAAAGGAACCACAAATGTTTATTGTTTCTATAAAGCAATCGATTTCGGGTTAACCACCCATCATCAGGCTATACTAAAAAATATCACATGAATCGATTGCTTTATAGAAACAATAAACATTTGTGGTTCCTTTTAGTATTTCAAAGAATCTCAACGAACCAAAAAATGGAGAACTTCATTACATATACTTTTTAAGAACTTTATTAATGATGCATTACGTCATACTGCTGATTCTCCTCCATTTTATCAATCAAAATGGCTTTGAATTTTTTTTGATACTCTTAACAGGAAACGAGATATGGTCCATTGAAACTTTTTAAAACGTCACTCTGTAGAGTACTTTGCATAGGCGAATGCGGTGATTTCTACTACAGGGGAAAAGGTTTTCTTTTGCAGGCTTCATCAGTTGAAACTAAAAATAGACTCAGATATATCTAGCACTAAATGAGCGAAACGAAACCGTTGACATTAAAACTCACGTTTTGACATACTCCGAGAGATTCCCCTAAAATTAGTCGTCGATCACGAGGTCTCCTTACGTGAGTAGTCCGTTACATAAACCTAATTAAAAGTTGCGCAACGCGTAGTTATAATTATCGAAAGACAATTGAGAGATCTACAATCCTATTTTCGACATACAACGGAAAATCGTGAATTACTACACATTTTTTAGCACTAAATGTGCGGTAACGAGATGGGATGCAGTGGACCATCGAAGCCGCTCTTTCTCATGGCTGACTAAGATCAAATCGAACTATATTAATGAGTAATGATGCACGATCGATTCCACCATACACAATCATTAGTAACAAATAGCAATAATAATAGTTACAATGATATATGTCGAACCTCTTGATTGTAATCATATCGGTTCGTGCCGTAACTTGAACTGACCTCCTTGTCTTTGTGGTTATCTCGTCAACATGATGGAAAAAAGTGTAAGATTCTATTACTCTCCGGTGGGAAATGAACTCTTTCATCTTTTTATGCGTTGTCGTGTAATCTACGGATCATCCCTTTATTCAAACCACGTGTTGCATGTTTCCACGTGATATATTCACATTAGAGGCCTAATTAAGTTCCACACACACACGTGCAAAATATTTAATTACGAAACAAAGTTTTAGGCATCGGCATAACAGACAAAAATCGTGATGGCAAAACATAAAAAGATCGGTAGGGTGTATAAAACACGATAATTAACGTTTAATAATAATGTTAATTTATAACGAGCACGTTGGGTCCGTGGAGGATTGTTGAGTGAAGTGGCCACACCACACCATGTCTATTATGGGTATCACGATTAGTTGACACGTCCGGCAACGCTTTCGCGCTCGTCATCCCGACGATATGACGACCACTACATACCCATTAGTGTCTTAATAAAGATTCTTATTAAATTCTTCAGTTAGTTTACACTAATAAGTGGTTAGTTATAAAGTTATCTCATTTTCTTAACGTCCATCAAGCTGAATCTGCCTGGCGATTTGTGGTAGTAGTTGAATTCCAACTCATTTTATTACGTTTGCGTATGTATTGTATGTCGATTGTGAAACCACATAATCTGTGTTTTTTCATATTATGAAAAAGATTTATTTATCGCTTGTGTTTCCAAGAGCAAGAGACATTCTCCGACGGAAAGGTTCCGCTTAGGTGGTGTCATCCCTGTCAGTCACTTTTTTACACCCATTGCCTCTAGTTGAATTTAATTTCCATGGTGTTCTATACATACAATTGAAAATTTTATACTGTTTGATATTGAGTTTGTAATTCTGTAGCGTTATTTCTCCTTTTAGAATTGCTTGTAAATGCGCGTTGTTTATTTAGATGTTTATTGTACGAGTACAATGTGAAATTACCTGTCAAATGTAGGCACATCTGGTCGTTTGCCATAAGAGGTTTTGTTATCGGACGAGATTCAATTAAGGCACGTATTTTTATCGCTGGTAGAGGAGATAACGAGGTGTTCAACGATGTACACATTAGTTCGGCGTAAGGTAAGTGGGGACTCGTTCTGTCAAAACTGGCTTGGTTTTATGTTTGCCTTTATTTTTAAGTAGGCGATGTTTCGGTCAATGCTGCTCTACCAACCCTACCGCCTGTACATTTACAAATACCTATGCCCCAATCCAGATTCGAAGCAGGAACCTTAGTACCGCGGTCCAGCTACAAATGAAATGCGCCACACGCGCCGGCTCAAGGCTAATTCGATTTATCCGTAAGAAGGAGATTTGTTTTATTATAAAAGTGGTATTTCGTTAAATACTGCAAGTGGCTGGCTGGATCGCGACGGGTGGAAAGCATACATTTCTTTGAGTGTTCCACCCTATTTGATTGATTTAAGGTGCAGTTCGTCATTTTCATAATGTTTCTGTATAGAAGAAAGTTAACGGAAGGTTGTGAGAAGTTCAACGCGGAAAGAGTTAGTCAAGTTGAAGTAAAAGGAGCAGTTTTAGTGCAACGCCTTCTGTTGAGGGTCTTTTCCGATTTACCGATAATTTTTGTGATTGTAGCCAGTTTGTTTATCATCAAATTTGTGTGTAAAAGAAAAGTCCAGAAGCTGCCAGCGTTTGTGTGTGAGTTAAATGCGCCTTGTTTATCGCAAACTGTTGAACGACCAGGTTATTAAGATTATTAAAAGATAAAATTTTAAACCGTTCGAGCTGACATAAATCCAAAAACAACTAAGGACGTCCATTGGGACAAACTTAGCTATTACGCGCGTAGGAATCGTAAAAGACAGACACAAATAGATCGTTACTTCCTAGGAAATAGTTTCTATGTTATATGAAGGAAAAAAAAAGAAAAAATAAACTAGAGGTAATTTTTTAAGATTTTCCCATGTTGTTTGTCGAACGCTTGGGTACGGGGTAATTTGTCCAATCAAGCTTTCCAGGTTTTGTTTAATATTCTTTTCATGAGTTGTAAGGTAACAATGTACCCGTGCCTTTATTTATGGAGCGTGTAAACGCTTCTTTACAAATTCACTACATTGTCATCACTAGATGTCGCTAACTAACCATAACAATTGATAACAAAGTGTCATTTAAAAAACGAAAATTTTCCTAGGAAAATTGGAGGTTATGCGAAAATAGTGCAGATACAAAAGTTTTTCATTTTTTTATTTTCTATAACTTTTACATTGTCCATTTTCGTCTAAAATTAATAGTTTTGCCACAATTTGCAAAACATCACTTTCCAACCCTTTCAACCCCCGAGACTTCACCCGCGGAAAAATTCAGCTGTTTTAATTATTTTTGCCCAATTTCAAATCATTTCATATGTCTGAAAAACCCCGTTTCGCCCGGTAACTAATTTTTTTTTCAAATAAATTATTTTAGAGCCTGTACTATACGGAGACCAAAAGCGGGAACGGAAACACAAATTAAAGCAAACTCCCTTTTTAATTAACGGAAAGTGACGTATCAAACGCTTACTTTAAAATTAAGCGGTGCGGTAAAACACAATAGTGATTTACATAAAAGTCAGGAAAATGATACATTACGGGCGAGGAAATATTGAAGTGCGAGACCCCTTTGAGGCCGAGTACTTTAATTTCCGAGTCAGGTAATGTCATTTTACTGACGAGTTTTGTATTAAATTTTACCTGAAGTCGTATTTAAATATAAAATTTCAATTTTTATATAGAACCGACCGGTAAAGTGACAGGTAGCTCTGCCTCTGTCATGGAAACTAAAATTTCCTGACAGAAAGTAGGCATGAAAATGATGGTTTCAGTCAGGACGATTTTGGGTAAAACAAATTTAACGTCCAAATTGACAGGATGACCCCAAAAGATGAAAAAAGATCCCTCTAAATCATGCTGTTACCTTATATAAAATTATCAGATTTTTGGAAAAGGAACGCCGGATTTTCCAACTGAGTCGCGTACTCGACTGATAACGTTCAAACATTAAAAATTCTTTAACTAATTACTCAGTCCTCAGTTATCATCAAAATCTGGAGAAAGTTTTAAAATTCATTATTAGTTAGCGCGCTTCAAACACAATTTAATCAGACGAGGTTTGCTGCAACACATCTAATAACTCTTAACATCCAAATGGCCGGGCTGAAATTTCCAAATTCGGTAGTCCATTCATTCCTATTGTTAACTTCGAGTCAGGCGATATGTTGTAAATCGACGTAACTGCTTGCTTTAATACTCATTTTCACTTAACATTTGGAAGGTAAAATCGACTATTAATCATTCAACGGAACGGGAACCACAAAGGACGAGACCTTCCGGGAACTGCAAGAATAATAAAAATATCTCTACGGAAACAATTATAAAAGTACGGCATTTTGATTTTCCTAGCAGCGGTTAAAATGGCGTGGCGCTACCAATTAGATCAGATGCTTTTACCTTCTATTTCCAA
The DNA here is from genome assembly GCF_008802855.1 of Photinus pyralis. Taxonomy (NCBI): domain Eukaryota; kingdom Metazoa; phylum Arthropoda; class Insecta; order Coleoptera; family Lampyridae; genus Photinus; species Photinus pyralis. The sequence continues at coordinate 4,430,226 of NW_022170819.1, forward strand.
CTCTTGGAAAAAAAATACACAGGTCCGGAAGCTACAGTTTCTCATAAAGAAGCGCCCGTTTGAGTTCCTCCATGTACCGGGTGTGCTACCCGGCCGTTTATGCAAAGGGGTTTGGGCAAAAGCAGCGCCATCTTAACCCACTGTTATAAACCAAATGCCTCATTCTATCTATTTGCAGAACATACTCAAGTTTGATAGATTCGATAATTTTATCTGAAAAAAAAAGAATGGTCGAACTCCTATAATATCCCACCAGTGTAGAACTAATAAGTGAGGGTGCATCAAGTTAGCTCATCTCGCTTACACTCGCAATAAAACTAATAAAAGATGACCGACCAAAAGAACACGGACTACTGCCATTGAACGCGTTATCGTTTGATGCTTCAAGTTGTTAAATGGCGTCCCATCAAACGTTCAGTATAATTTGTTTAAACTCTCAAAACAAAATCGCCGCATGCAGTCTGTTGAATTTAAAATCAAAAAACCGAGAAATAATCGAACGAAGGCAATTCAAGTTTCTGTCAATAATTATAACTTCATTTTACATTCGTAACTTGTTTAACTTATAGAGAAGTAATTTGCATTTAAAGAAATCGGTACCTACTCCCGCTCGTCTTGAGTCTAAACAACCGGGGAAGTTTTCACCATTTTCATTAACACAAAGTTCTTGTACTTCCACTGTTTCTTTTTTTTACTGTATTTCGTTTCCTCAACTTCTCTGCAGCGCTATCAAACTGAAATGTAAAGAGTGGTCGGTCGGCATATCAACTCATGCAATAAAATTATGTAAGAATTATTCGAGTACTTTTTAAACCCCACTAAAAATCTGCCCACTTCAACCAAGAACACAAGAAGGAAAGTTCTAATTATACGCGAGTAGATGTTTGTGTACTTTAATTGGGAATTGAAAAATACGAACGCCGCCGCTGCAGTGCAGAGCAGTATTATGTAAGTTAAAGGAATTCTAAATAATTCATTTCTAAAGATCACGTAAGTTTGTGGGAAATTTATGAAAAGTACATTTAGTACATGAGTGACACGTCTTACACTTTCTTGTCACGATCGCATTCAAATAAAATAATTAAAATTCGAAGTTTTTTGTTGTGAAAACTTACCCCATTAAAGAAGTTGCTCGAGCGCTTTTGCAGATTTAAAGTATCCCTGGTTTATTACGGCATACCCAAAGATCGTTACTATCGGTTGGCACACAAAGATCAGCCCATGGAAAAATACTTGTTATCAATCTCTTTATTATTAATGGAGTGATATACTCGAATAATAATAGCGCTTTTTGCATTGAATAGTATCGAGAGGTTTCTCTCAATATTATTTGGTGTAAGCAGAGTGGTGCCATTGTATTTTTCGTTTATAAATACAATGATGGTACACAGTATCAGGCACCGCGCTCACGTAGAATGATATTGAGAACATATCAATATTATTCATGGACCTTCGAGCCGGATTTGAACCAGCGACCTCAGAAAATCGTTATAGACCCATACAGGACTGGGGGGTTTACAGTATAGTTGAATTCCGTAGTTCTAATTTAATAAGCGTGTACCTGAAACCATAAATCATTTTTTTGGACAGTAAAAGTTTAATTAAAAATAGAGGCTGATTAGCAAAAAAATAATGAACATGTGCGGTTTTAAAGGTTTATTCAAAACGATATGATTGTGGCGGGCTCTGTGACGTAATAAGCCCGACCAATCAGCTCCTAGAACCATTCAGATGGCATAACGAATTGACAATATTGCAGGAGAATGTCATTTGCAACTTGCTTCACCTGTCACAGGCACTTGTAACTTGTCGTTCACTTTCGCGTTGCAGTTAAACATGCCTCTTAAAACGTCAAATCCGACAAACGTCAGACCCTCGCACAAAGTTGCCGGCTCACTTCTACGTGATTGGTTGTAGGTTTGTGACGTATTTAAACTGAAGCGTTTCAAATTCGGACTAAAAACACGGCTTTTCAATAATTTATTTTGGGTTTATTTTACTCGCAAATAAAAATTGAGGACACACGCGTCTTTTTATTTTTAATGTACTTTGTAGATCAGAATTAAGAAAAGAAGCCGGGATGTCCCCATTCAAGAATCTGTTCAGTATGACCGAAACAGAAATATAAAATACTGAAATGCATAACATTCGTCAGTGAAAATGACTTACATTTATTTTCACAAATAATTTTTTAACTAAATAATTTAAAATATAGATAGTACCCGGAAAATCGTTAACCAATCGCAAGCAGTCTACACGTCACTTGCTTCAGTAAAAAAGAAACATTTTCCCTTTATCATTTTGCAATGTAGACGTCGCGTATGTAGGTACCGCAATTTTTGCATAGTAGTTTCTAGGACGGACAGACGGACGAATAGAAAGTTCAAAATCACCCATCAACAGGGCGAGGGCTCGAGTTAACGACCTGAAGAAATCTCGTTTCCAAAAAAATACAAATTCAGAAATGAATGGAATTACGATCTTGTAGTAAGACACAGAAGAGGATTTTAAGCAAAGAATGAAAGCGGAAGAGCTGAATAATAAAAAGGGAAAATGGTCTATATATCGCAAAAAAAACGAAATTTTGCAAAATTGTTTTTATTTTTTACTGAAGTTATTTAAAAAGATATTTCAAAATAAATGACACATTATTATGGCCACTTTTTTCCCTCTACAAGATGCTACCTTCAAATTTGAACTTTGTAAGGGGTCAGAAAGAGGGGCGGTAGTTGGTAGAAAACGGTTCCTTTTGTTGAGACATTTCATTAGAATACCATGAAAGATAAAATTAATTCATACCCCCCCTCCCTCCCCTTTTAAAAGCAGCATCTCAGAAAATAATCCATGCCCCCCCCCTAAGACAGCGAAATTTGATGGCCGTCTGGCACATCTTCAAGGAATAGGTTACCTATTACAAAATATTCCAAGACTCTAGGACCATTCCCCTAGATGTAGTTCAAAACGATAGAAGGACGGACGGATAAAACGCAAATAATAGCACTTTTTTTTAATTCTTTATTTATTTTATTTATTTATTTATTACCTCTCTTGTTCTGGGCCCTCAACAGGTTTGCGGACTTAAGGAGTTAAGGAAACAGAAATCGTGTTGAGAGAAGTAGATCGAGCAATGCGTGGAATCAAACATGAAATAGGATCAAACTTGTCATACTTGTGGTAGCAAATACCACGAAGGGAACCCAAAATGATGAGTGAATTACGAAATAAGGAGAACTGAGTTTTGTGAATAAATTCTGGTCTGTACGGAAGAAAGAGAAGATACGATTGAAATTAGCGACGCCGAAGATGTATGGCAAGAGAAACGGAAGCTTCGTCAACCACGTATGGTTGGCGACACAGCGCACTTGAAACAATTGATTCAAGCACCATTGTGAAACAGTTTCCGTCCGACGTAGAAAATAATATATTAATAGGGTTAGGAGAAAAAAGACCACAAGGGATCGTGGGAACTCTGTAACGTATACACTAAGTAAGGCGAAATACGTAGAAAGGTCGGTCCGAATACACGGACCGCCAACAGAACACAAGAAATCTTACCTGCCAACGAAGCGAGCCTGGTATTGGTCAGCGCGGCTCGTGCAAACAAACACCACGGCGAACCATCCGCCGGAACTATAAGCAATGTCGAAACAGCCAGGAAGCTCAGTAGAGCTGGTAAAGTCTACCTTGCGTTTAAACGGACCACTGAGACTGGAGGCCGCGGGTTCTTCGTCCACTGCCAATCCGAGGCCGAGACCCTACCGTCTCACAGCGCCTTCAATAATGCACCCGCGACGCGTTTTTCTGATCTATCCGGTAAACAAGAAGGTTACAGTGATTTTGGTGAAATGAAGAACAGCGAAACAGTGTTGTTATGCCATCTAATGTTCGTGGGAAGAATGGAGGAAGTGGAGCAACGCATGGAAAAGAAAATGGATACTCTTCAAATAGAACTGAATGAAATTAAAGACGAAAGCACAGAACTGAGCAGAGAAAACCAACAACTTAGACAAAGGGTAACACAACAAGAGGAGAGAAAAAGAAATAAGAATAGAAAGGCATGAAGAGGAGAGTGACCTACAACCAAAAGAGAAAGTAACGACGGTCCTAAGGGGATATGAAGGTAAAAATAGAAATGGAAGAAGAGATAACAGAAATTAGAAGAATTAGTACGCAGCAAAATGGGAGAAACATCCAAATTCTAGTGGAACTAATTAAAGAAGAAATAGGCAAAGAAAATGAAGATACTGAAAGCGGCAAAAAAATAAAAGCACAACAATATACATAGAAGAAAATTACACAAAGGAGACCCAAGAAACTAGAAAAGAGCTGATAAAACATAGGAATAGAAGCAGAACAGAGGGACAATACGCTGCGATTAGATACAAAAAACTAGTACATGGAGATGCTTACGACCAAGAACAATTAAACGAAATGAAAAGGAACTGTACAAAGGGTAGAGAACATAAGAAAACGCCTACAGAAATAAAGTCGCATAACTAAGCAAAATAATCAGATCTAATAGGAACACTGGCACGATCCAAAAAAAACCTTAATATGACCTAACCTCACAAAACAAAGAACCAGACCAGACTAGGAAAAAGGTCACGTAACAAGATATAGGAAATGAAGAGATAGTAATAGGAATTTGGAACATAAGCACACTAACAGGGAAGGAGATACATACATACAAATCTTAGAACTAAGTGAAACTAAGCAAAAGGGCGAAGGAAGCATGTACTTACCAAACAACGCATACTATACTACTCGAGAGTGAAACAGGAACAAAGAACAACAAAGATGGAGTAGGAATAATAGTCACGGAGAATAAAGGATTTTAAGGCAATCAGCTCGAGAATCTATTAATCTAAAAATGGAAGAAACAATTAACATCATACAAATATATGGGCCAGAGGAAGACATGTTATTGTTCTACACCAATCTACAACAAATACTAGATGAATTGAAAGAAGAAACTGAGAGGACAATAATAATGGGAGACTAGAACAGTAGAGTAGGAAAGGACTACAACAGAGGCATAGGATGTATGGGAATACATGGGGAAGATACATTAAATAGAAAAAGAATAAAAGTGATAGACTTCTGCAAAGGGAACGACCTAGTATATAGGAAACACAATGGGGAAACAGCCAATAGAAGACAAATACACGTTTACGGCTAAAAGCTTAATAGACTACACAATACAAGAATTAACAGGGACAATGCAAAGAATTAAAATGATAAGAAAATAGTATGGGAGCAATATATACAAACAAAAACACAGAGCGTGAAAAGTGAAAAATGAAATCAAAGGAGTTTGGAGAAAAGAGAACAGAAGAACACAGAACAGACTGTAGAATTCTATAGAAAAGATTAAGGAGGGATAAAAGGAAAGAGAGATAACAGCAATTAAAAATATGCAGGGACAAACACTAACAGGCACAAAAGAAATGCTCGAAACACGGAAAGAACATTACAGAATAAAGTATAACACGGCAGAACCAGAAGAAAAAATAACATCAAGAGAAGAACAAGTGGAAAAAAGACGAAAGTAAAATAAATGATATGGAAATGAAACATCTCAGGAAAATTGCTGGAAAAACCAAATGAATCAGACTAAGAAATGACACGATCAGAGAAATAGCAGAACAAGAGCCAATATCGGAAAAAATAAAAAAGAAACAGCTGAACTGGTTCGCATATGTAGTAAGGATGGAACCACTTACAAGAGAAATAATGGAGATGGGAAAACCAAGGAAGAAGCAAAGGGAAAGACCAAGAAGAAAATGGATGGACCAAATCCAAGAAATAGGAATGGCAAGAGCAAGGACGGTAGACGAAATGAAAATCCTAGCAAGAGACAGGAAGGAATGGAGGAATTGGGTGCAAAACATAAGGATTAGAGAAGAAGAAGTTTTTTTTTACCAAAGCCAAGGCTTTCTCTACTAGTATTATTATTATTATTAATGTTCGGTTTCACAAATGAGGATTAAGGTGGACCAAACATATTAGAATGTTAGTCACCTTTGATTATAAGAAGATATTCCCCAGTCAGAAAAGTGGCACATTTCTGCGAGGACATATGGAAGTACGAGGCCCCTTTAGGGCCGAGTACTTTAATTCCGAGTCAAGTAGTGTCATTTTACTGACGAGTTTTGTAGTACATTTTTCCCGAAATCGTCTTTTTAAATATAAAATTTTAACTTTCTATTGATATCAGTTTTGATAGGAGGCCGGTAAAGTGAAAGGGGACAGGAAAAGCAGTTAGGTAAAGTGTTACTGCCACTGTCATGGAAGCTTTCTTTTCTGAACATAAAGTAGTCATGAAAATGAAGGTTTCACGGGAAATTCACATCCCTGAAAATAATAATTGAAAGATGGCTTACAAAGCCTCATTCCTGAAATTCGGACCTAAGCTTGGTCTTGCAATTAAAAACAATAAGGACAATTTATGTCACTGAAATGGAAGGACGCCTTTCCTTAAATGACCATTGACATTAGCGACTCTTTTTATGACAGTCCAAGCATTTTAATTCACATTTGAGTTGAATTTCATTTTCTTCGAAGATTAGTCGTATAGCTTGTATAGCTAGACGCGAATTTTAAGACCACACTCTATAGCAACAAGAAAACTTGACAAAATAAATAATGCATATAAAAATAACATGCCGCGTACAGGAAGGCGAGTAAATATTTAATTTGTTTTCGCAAAAATATACATTAAATACCCTTATTTTTTCACTTTCTCTCTAAAGGGCTTTCTCTTGGCAATAACTAATTCTAATTAAAAGTGCTAGGTACTTACACGCTTTCGTTCACCTTTCTTTGTATTTCAGACTGATTAGTTTTGTTTTAACGCCCCATATGTATTCCACCCCCGGAAGTCGTCCGATTTTTTCTTCGTATGCCACACAAGCGCATCATTACCTAAGTCCAAAAGGGTATTATGACTGATTAAAACACATTACGAGTTTAGCAAAAGATTGATTCATTCGAGTACCGAGAAGCATGTTATGGAAGACACGTCGACGAGGGCTATCGATTTTTATCAATATTGATGATCTGCAATACAAAGTGGACCACACATTGTTTTCACCAATAACAATGGTTTAGGTCTTCGCAGCGCAAGAACTCGTTACGTACCGACACAGCGTGAGGCCGCACGCACTCATTAGCGACGTCAAATGTATGTTCTTACAATATCTGCTGATGATCTATGATTCGTTGCGAACGTCGAAACAATATTTGACCTAATCAAAGGACAATTATTTAGGAAGATGCAACTTTGGCGTGCGCGATTTTTTGGCTACTTACTTTGAAGTCGCCGCTTGCGTCTTATTCGTAATTAGAATAACAGAATTCTTGTGGTTATTAGTGCCACTGTATCGTTTCTTCAAGTTCTAAATAATTTTGTTCGAATTCTTTTACACTTTTCACTCGTATTGGAGTAAATTGTCTAGTCCTCTGAATTAACAATCCTATATTTAACAAAAAAAATACTGAGCCGTTTTGTATGAAATAAAGCCTGATTTAATAAACAATTTCTACTTTCGTATGGTCATGTTTATAATGTATGTGAAAGAATATACTTTTAAGTAGGTATACGTCGATATCTATATTTATTAATCTGTTTTTGGACAAATGTTATAGCGAAAAAATGAAATGGCTTATTATAAGAGATAGATATTCATCATGAAGCATAATCACTGACTAAGGCATTGTTAGGGACTCCAGAAATTAATATATTGATGAGGGAATGAGATAGCAGAAACAGTCGGAGCTAAACTGAGGGTAGTGGCAAGTTTGAGTGAATGTCTAATTTTTCTTACAAATCGAATTATCTTTAAAACTACTAGCTTTTCGGATAGACCATATAATAAAAAAGACGTACAATTACACGTAAAATTTAAAAATGCATTCAATACAGGGGGATCTATTTAAAAAATGTACCATTTGGGCACCTTACTTTGTGGGCGCGCCCTGTGTAATTCCAAATATTTTTAAAACGTGGAGAATATTCAACCATATCATAATACAAAAGCCCTCCATCGAAAAATTGTATCTTCAAAGAATTAAGTTACTCCGCGCAATCGTTGACTCACCCTGTACATTTTTGAGAATCAACTAATAGACTACCTTCGCAGTTTTCAAAAATATTATATAGGGTGTGCATATACGTGGGTTAAAACTACTAGACCAAAAGTGACCGCATTTTACTTAGCTGCTTTATGGAGCTTTATTGTAAGAATGAATTTGCTAACGACCTTTACAGGAGGTAGGTATTCAAAATATTCTGTTGACGAATTTTCCTGAAAAGTTGTGAGTTACAAACGCAAAAGTCAATAAAGCTGTTGCAACGCGTGCTATACAAATCGCAAATTCTTTTACCTACACCTATAACATCGGGTACCTGTAGTTGACTATAAATTCCACATTAATCGTAGGTGGCAATGCCTCTAGCTCTTGCATTATAAAGTATAAACACAGACCAACACGTTTATTGACTCACATCATACAATTTCAAGCTTAACCTTAAACTATATAATATAAAAGGTGGTAATCGCCATCTACGAACCCTGCAAGATTTCACAACGGCCATTATTGCCTTTTTTTCCGGTACGAAACGAACGCAAAAATCATAACAATAAATTACTCTATCTATTTTTTTTGCTGTTGTTGCTAAAGATGAAGTGGCCACCATGTATCGCGCATTATCTAATTGAGTAATGCACACAATTGTTTTTGTTCAAACCCCCGGGCCCTAACAATTGTTTTAACGCTTTATTGTTCGTAAAAAGCGTGTTTAAATTATTGTGTTATTATTTTGTAAATGGGATGGATATTTATTCAATTCTATTCTATTTGGGTCATCGATGATTAATCTACGAGGCGTTTTTATCAGGATCATTTTGTAATCGAATCCACGATTCAATTATAAAATAATGACCGATGTGTGCACGGGGCTTTACGTTCCCCATACAAAGACATTATTAAAAAAAAGTTATGATGGGAACGTCATGATCCATTTGTTAGTTTTTGATAATTGAAAATGTTTGCCCATATTAGCTTTGCACTATAATTTACAGTCGACGATGGTGTAATAAACTCCTTCGTTCTTTGAATTACAAGGTCAAGACAGTCATGGTATCGTCTGAAATTATAGGTATATGGACCACATAAGTGATTTTTGTTATGATTTTACAGTTAACTCCGATACAAATGTTATTAGATTAAATTCCCACAATCACAACGAAAGCGTGGGTTAATATCACTATGATTTGCTTTTCGATTTAAGTCCGAAAAGCACTCTCCGTCTCTCCAAGTCAACTGCATTTGTCTAAGTGGAATGTTGTAACAGACTTTTCACCAAATAAGTTTCAAATTTATAAGAAATAATTGCTTAGTAATGTAACGATCAAGTGAGTTGGCAGTGTGGACAAGCGTTTTCTAATACAGTTCTGTTTTATAACGATTCGAGTGTTTTCAAAACCAGTATAGTCCTAGCCCTACATGAAATTATAGGGCGTTTGATGATTGCACAATTGTATATTGGACCAAAACAAACATGTTTAGAAGGGGAGCCACCCCTAAAGGTGCATTTTTTTGGTTTTTGGCATTTAACAGGAAAACTACACTCCTCATCAAAAAAGGTGTGGTAACCTTTTTTGTAGAGTACAAAATTCTCTATCGATTAGGGTATTCTATTCCACTCCAACCACTAAAACATTACCTCAAAGATGATTAACATTTTGCATTTGACAAAAAATGCTTTTAAGGATGATTTGATTTCATCAAAGTACACAATAACATACTCAAAACCCAAATGGGCACACTATTACAATAATTGTTGACTAAATACCCCCCCCCCCCCCCCCCTTAAAGTCGGTTACTCAGCTTAAATTTGATCCCCAATTTTCAGATGAAATATATTTACAATAGCCACACGGACCGTGACTTATGCATGTGTGAAACCATCAACATCGCTAACTGGTTTCTTAGATTGCTTTGTTTTTTAGGACTTTCTAGAGGTTTGCCCGATTTAGAAATTGTGATATAGAAGTCCGCAACTCTCTGTAAAATAAAACTTGTTACGTATACAAATGTTTATATTACCACAGATATACGTAAAGAACAGATTGATAACCATAATGCATAAATTGCTTAACACATTTATCCACTTATTTTAAAGCACCTATCTCCTTACAAGAGCCCTCTATTTAGGAATGTTATTACCACAAACAGTTTAGTATTTGGTTCTTGAAGAAGGTTGAAACATTTTCTATGCATTTGTCGTTAGGTGTCACTGTAAAAGTAATGTTTTATCTTTTTCTGGAGAAGGAATGCATGATCGAAGTCGACTCGGTTGCGCTTATTTTAACTACGCCAATATTCGTTACGACGGATATAATATTTAACTATTATAAATTCTTATTTACTACAACTCACTTTTGCTTTGGGTTTTTGAGGGTGTTAAAAGTTTAAAAGGGCCAAAACGGCTTAAAGAAAATGTTTGTAATTTTTTCGCATACACTGGCTAAGGTGGCACAAAAAACTCTACAAGAAAGTTCATAACAATTTATTTGGGAGTTTCTAAGATTTTGAGAAATTTTAAATTGAACTTTTAAACTCTTCATTTCATAATTTTTCTAAATTTGCACTTTTCTCAGAAAGTAAGCTTCATAGCGAAAAATGTTACAATAAAAAACGAAGTGCCTTGATGAGCTGTACAAAAAAGTCTTATCCATTTTTTGCGTCAGATTCAAAATAAATGCGACAGAAGTAAATATAGTCGGATGATAGGCAGTTTTATTAAAATTTGACATGTTTGAGCGCCCCTCCCAACATTAAGCCACGGGATCTCACTGGCAGACATGACTTCTTCTACTTCACTATGTATCAGGATACTTTACACGAAAAATCAGCCATGTAGCGATAAGTCACTTTTTTCGGTAGCCAGCTCTTAAGACTATACAGGCTTATGTTCCGATTTATGTTATTTATTTACCAAAAACATTGTTTAAATACTTTAAACAATACCATTGGCTAATACCCCTCAATATTAGTCAATCACAATACCCAAAACGAGCTTATAAAGTTTGCGTTTTTTAGAGAACGTTTGAACGATATGATATAGAAATCAAAGACAATAAACGAAAAAATGAGCATTTAACCCGATAAAGTGTACATTCAAGAACCTGTACAATTTTTTTGGTAATTTTGGTTGAATGTACGAGGGTTTTTACAAAAGTTTTAAATTTTAATAAAACACATTAGATATTTGTGAATGGTTTTTTGATAACAAAGTCTATCTTAGGAGTCCTACAGGAGCTAAGTTTTGATTATTCAAAAATATACTATATGTTCGTTGAAACTGTAAAAATTAGCAATAAGTTATTCAGTCCCACAGATGCAACACCCCGAAAAGTAGTTTTATTTAGGGCCTGATTAATCTCGGATTGTCTGAACCGTTTCAATAATAAAACAAACCTATTAATTCCTGGAGGGATTTCTACAGGCTCTGGTGTCTTTCTAGGATCTACAATTTCTGACAAGAGGCAACTAAAATAAACCCCTAAAGCAGATCTAAGAAAGTGGCAGAGCATCTCGGGTGGCACTACGGCGTCATTGAATTTGACCCATTTCTGGTAGGCTTTTTACAACCTAATTGTTCCGCAAAAGATATTTTAACCACAGGTTCATGGGTAATTCCATAATCGGTAGATTTTGAAGATCAGGCATGTGAAACACCCGGCCCCATGTCGCTTGTGGCCCGCCGTTCTACAATCTGCGACCCGTCACGATGTTTGCAGATTGAAATATGTAATTGAATTGTACCGCGTGTTCTATTTTGGTTGAGAATGAGCTGTTTTTAAAAATAGTTCAGTTTGCGATTTTTCGCGACCCTGTGCCACTTTTTTGTGAAATCACAAACAAAATCAATCTAACTACGTTTGTTTCTGAGATACAAGGTGAAAAGTTGAAAACGAAAAGTTTGACTTTTTGCGAAGATATAGTATCTTACTATCCATGTAAGATAGAAAATAGGCAAAAACTGTTTATTTTAGATATTGTTACGTAGAATTCAGTGGCGTAGGCAAAAAAACTTTTGGACCACCGTTTCTGAAGGTCTGAGGCCCAAAGTTGTCATTTTTTATATGTGACACCCTGTAAATCTTAACGTCAATTGTTTGCAATCCCTTTCCTGATTACAGTTATGCATCACACTCACCACCGTATATATTTTTTTAGCAATGAAAATCAATTAAAGCCTTATTTTTACTGTTTTTAAATAGTATGCCATGAATTCATGGAGATTTTGTTTTGTTTATTGTATCCACGGTAACTAACTAAGGCACTCGATACCAATGAATAAAAATGGCTGACGAAATATGATAAAATATATCATTAAATAAAAAAATACCTATAGAATGATACATCGATGTAATCACTAAAAGAATGCAAAAAATGGACGTTAAAATATACAGGGTGTTGCATTGAAAAATTCCAAGTTTAGGTCGAATCACAGAAATTGTTTTTTACCTACGCCACTGGATTCTACGTAAAAATATCTAAAATACGCAGTTTTTATCTTTTTTCTATCTTACAGCGGTAGTAAGATATGATTCATCCCAAAATGTCAAACTTTTCGTTTTCACCCTGTAACTTAGAAACAAACGTAGTTGGATAGATTCTGTAGGACACTGTACGTGTACATTTTCTTGAGCTGGTACTAATGATTTTATGATTATTTCTATTTTTTCGTTTTATTGTATTATTATTTTGTATACTTTTTATGTTAATAATAAAAAATCAAAATTTTCTTAATGTAAACTTTTTTATGATGTGGCCCGCAGCTATCTGTGGAAACCTTAAAATGGCCCTTGGTGATAACATCATGATAACATTTTTATTTCCGCATTTATCTTTTCTAACTTTTGGACGAATAAGGCTTTTTGAGATTGATATCTATGTGTTTGCTATTTCAGCAGCTAATGGACCACATTCTTCAAGATCAAATCAAAGTTAAAAATTATACACCACATAATCTTCATGTGTAAATAAACTAAGTCTTTTAATAGTAAAGTTGAGTTTCTATTATTAGGGTAATAATATTACAAAGACAAACAGTTATCAGTACCGTAGTTTGAATATCGAATGTGCAGTTCAAATAAAAAATGCCTTATTAGGTATACCTGAAAAAATTTGGGAACCTTATTTTTTACACAATCCTTGTACATACAACTACGTCAACTGCTTTATCTACTTATTTGTTCACTTTAAAAAACAATAAGTTAAATAGCAAAGGAATAAAAATTGTAAGTATTTGCACTTGATTCGCGTACTCAACACCAAATAAATAGTTAAAAAGTACTTAGTTCAGAGAAATACTGCGTATCTGCACCACTGGCCTAAATAAATAAATAGTGATCTGCACACCTGTGCGTATCCAACGTGTCTGATGTACTTCATAATCCAAGGTTAGCTCATAATCCACCAACATAGAGGAGAAATCTGTAGATTATTGAAGATAGGTACCTACGGTGGGTTCGTTCATTCGTTGTACCCTGTCCTCTAACAGAGAAAATGAATACTTTCGAAATTGCATTAGGGATTGCGTCTTTAATAAAGCAAATTTAATTTCCCCAAATTTTTCCTACTTG